>NC_090740.1:133120516-133173016 GCF_036898095.1 Palaemon carinicauda | reverse complement strand
TACTTTCCTCACTGGGCTGTTTCCCTGTTGGAGCCCTTGGGCGTATAGCATCCTGCTTTTCCAACTAGGTATATAGCGTAGCTGGTAATAATATATATATATATATATATATATATATATATATATATATATATATATATATGTATTATATATTTATATATATACATGTATATGTATATATATTTATATATATATACATGTATATGTATATATATTTATATATAATTATATTTATATACATACATATATATATATATATATATATATATATATATATATATATATATATATATATATATATATATATATATATATAATTTCAGCACATGCCCCATAGATGGGTTATCAAGTACAAGAAAAAGAATCATTCAGACAAGAGTTTGAGGCTGCTATTAGATCAGTGAAAGAGGAAGAGAAGCTAATCATAGGAGCACACATGAATGGCTGAGTGGTAAGAGAAGGGATGGATATGAAGAGATACATGGAGGTCATGGGTTTGGAATTAGAAATGAGGATGGGGAGTATGTATTAGAGATGGCTCAAAGTTTTGAATTGGCATGTATGAACACCTTGTTTCAGAAGTTGTGTATGCATCTAATAACCTCTGAAAGTGATGGGGGGAAAAGCCAAATGGATTACTTGTTGGTTAAAGAAGCAGACAAGTAAAATGTGATGAACTGCAAAGGGATTTTGGGGTAAGCTTGCGTTGAGTGGTAGAAAATCCAAGAAGAGAAAGAAGAGATCTAGAATTAAGGTTTGGGACCTTAAAGGAGAAAAAGTGTGAGCAGTTTTAAAGAATTGTGAAAGAGAGACGAAGGAAAGGTTGAACTTAGAAATTGGACAGGATAACAGGGTAGAAAATATTTGGATGGGTATGAAAGAAATGTGTGTTGGGAAACGGAGGAATTAGTGGGTAGAACCAGCAGATATGGTGTGTCGAAAGGGGAAAAGTTTGGTGGAACAGAGAGATGTAAGCATCAGTTGAAAGAAAATCAATTCAAATATGGACTAGAAAGTAAGACAGGCACAGGGAGCAGAGCAAGGGTACAGAGAAGAGGGAAAAGATTCTAGGAGGAAAGTAGGTATAGCTATTGGAAGAGCAGTAAAGCAGTTAAATGAAAGGTTAGGGACAAATGAAAAAGAAAAGGAGATCTCTAAGATTTCCAACTTGAGGAAAATGCAAAGACAGGATTTTGGGTAACTGGTAATCATTAGGGATAGAGATGGAAATATATTGAATAGGAAAGACATTAAGAGGAGATGAAGAGAGTATTATGAACAACTGTTGAATACTGAAAATGAGAAAGAGGAGCTGGGAGAAACACAGATGGTTGTGGGCCCAGTGATGGAGATACGAAGTACAGAAGTGAAGTGGGCATTGCATAGAATGAAGAATAGTAAAGCATCAGGCCCATCAAAGTTTCAAATTGAAAAGGTCAAGATACTAGTTACAGAAGGGGAAGAATGGATGCTGGATTTATTGAGAGCAATATGAGAAGAGGAAATAATGCCTAAAGACTGAGAGGAGAGTCTAATAGTATGTATATTTAAGCAGAAAGATGACATCATGGAATGCAGTAACTACAGGGGAATTAAATTAACAGAGCATGGTTTGAAAGGGTTAGAGAGGGTACAAGATGAGAGATTGAGAGAGATTGTAAGGATTGGGAAAAAACAATATGGATTCATGAGGGAGGGAGGGACTGTGGTTGCCATCTTTTTGTAGGAAGGCAGTTACAGGGGAAGAGACTAGAGGGAAACCAGAAGCTCTTTTGTGCTTTTGTAGATTCAGAGAAGGCTTATGACAGAATACCAAGAGAAGTGATGTTTTGGTGCTTGAGGAAGAGGAAAGTTCCGGGGAAGTTGGTGAGAATAGAGATGATTTACAAAAGAACAAGGACAAAGGTAATAACAGCTGTTGGAGAAACAGAATCATTTCAAGTTAGTGTTGGATTACATCAGGAAACAGCATTAAGCCTGTTTTTATTTGTGTTGATCTTGGATGTGGTATGTGAAGGGAGTTGCCATTTGCAGATGATTTGGTGGTTACTGTTGAAAATGAGGAAGAATTACAGAGAAGGATGGTAGAGTTGCAAGAGAATTTGGAAAGGGGTGGTTTGAGGGTAAATGTGGATAGGACTGAAGCTATTCGTTAGCAGCAAGGAAGGTAGGGACAGGATAGCCATACATAAAAGTAGAGGAACAGTTATAAAATAGGTAGAACAATTCAGATACTTGTGATCTACTATAAATCAGGAGGGAGTTGAGAATAAGATAAAAGCAGCTTGGGGGAAGTGGAGAGAGGTAGTACGAGTGGTATGTGATAGGAAAATGCCAATTAAGATAAAAGTCAAGATCTATTACACAGTAATAAGACCAGTGTTAATGTATGGATCAGAAACTTTGGCTTTAAGACGAAAAGAGGAAGCAAAGCTTGAGAGGACAGAGATGAGAATGCTAAGGTGGATTATGGAAATATCATTGCTTGAAAGATTGGAAAATGATGAAGTAAGAAAAATGGCAGGTATAGTAAAGATTACTGAGATAAGAGTGTCACAACTGAGATGGTGTGGGTATGTATTAAGGATGGATGGTGGGGAGGGAGTGAGGAGAGGTTAGGAGGAACCTGCTAGGGGGAGAGGATCAAGAGGGAGGCAGAGAACTAGATGACGAGAGAAGGTGAAGGATGATATGAAGAGAAGAAGTTTGGTGGAAAAGGATCCCTTTGATCGAAGGCAGTGGAGAGGGCACATCAAGTAAACGACCTCTTAATGTAAGGATAACAGTGGGGAAGAAGATATATATATATATATATATATATATATATATATATATATATATATATATATATATATTCTTGAAGAAGAATATATATATATATATATATATATATATATTCTTGAAGAAGAATATATATATATATATATATATATATATATATATATATATATATATATATATATATATATATATAAGGGATATGTATTAATATACATCTTAATCAAATGAAATACAAATTGAATTTAGAGAGAACGAATTAAATGTGACTAATTTCTCCCTCTTCTGAATTACTCATTAGCAACCACAAGATTAACTGATAAACTACATATCTTTATCTTTTAAATAATAGTAATATCACCTTAATGCATGTCTAACAATAAAAAGATGTTCATGTTATGTTTATTTTGTTTAAATGAAAAGCTATATTACATAGCACCAAATTTTTTCCATTAATGGCATTACTTGAGTGTAATCATGAAGTCATCTTATCTCAGAGCATTAAGATTTGCGGACCTTATTCCTCCTATTCAAATTATCATTTATACAAAATTAGTGGAAAGCTAATAGGAAGGTGTGCTTTCCTTATTAATTTATCCTTAACTGAACAAATTAAACTTACATTACACCTGAACTCTTACCTACAGGGCTAAAGATTAGGGTGTTTAAATTTTGTTGACCAGACAAATTGTGAATGTTAGATTCTAATGGCATAAGGTACAGAGGACGTGGAATGCTAGAGAAACTGAATTCACTCATGAGTAATTGGCTAAATTGATTATAAATTTGAGATTTACATGTCCTTGCGTCAAATATCAAACCGATTCACCTGAAATATTATACAAAATATGAAACCTATGTACTCTCCCCATTAGTTTCATCGGCAATCGAGCGATCGTAACGACATTCATTTATGGCAAATAACCAATTAAGAAACGCCATATGGACTGCTGATTCGATAACAATGGTATGATTGCCCGACTATTGGGATGTCAAGCAACTAATCAGGAAAATCATGTTTCATATCGTGATTGGCTGGTTTGATTGTGAATGATAGGATTGGTTAATTTGCGAACACTGCTGCATATGAATAATTCAGAAGCACGGTTATCATTGTAAGGGAGACAAGGGAGGGAGGAGGAAGAGAAGCATAAATTGGGAGGGAAAGAGAAAGGGAATGAATTGGGTGATGGAAGGACTGGACTTGTAATCTAATATGAGCAGTGTTGCTCTCCTTCTTTTAAAAAAGGAGATATGCCTGAAGTTATACACATTAATGTAAGTTTTCTATTTTGCTTTTCTTCTTTGAAATCGCCTGGTAAACAACAATATTTTATGAGATTCCGATCGTAAATAAATTGGATGCAACTGAATTGAAATAGGTTTCAATTTTGCTTAAAACCTTTTATATACGAAGTTGTTTAACTATGAAAAGAAAAGAGCGATCTATTCCAAGCAAAGTATATATTGCATAGAAAAAGGTTAAGATATAGTTAAAATCAAATTTATTTGCTTTTTACATGAAGGTATAAAGGGAATCAAAACAGATTTATTTCAATACAAAAATATTGAGGTGCATCATGATACATAACCTTTTTAGAATTAATCGATGGTTGAAAATTAATTAATTTATTGTATTGCGATGATAGGTATGTAGATGCTGTAAGTACATACGCTTTAATAATAAATTTGCTACACCTATCTGCATCAGTTCAATTTATCATCTTACCGTATTATTATTTTTTTTTTCACTTTATGTTTTTTTATAATTTGATTTAGAATGCTTATTTTAAAGGAATTGAGAGATCACACAAAAATTAAATCACTTCTAATCGAAGGATTGTAAGTTATAATTTCACTAGCTAATGTTTTCATACAGTTGTAGCACGCCTTCACATGTTTCTCACCATGTTATTTGTGGACGGGCTTCTATATATTTTTAGTTCTCCATCAATCCATCCATCCATTTTACAGGGGAAAATATCCAAATAAGATTGCTAATGGTTTGGAAAATTAAGCGACTAACAATCAAGATTTAAGAGACGGATTGAATAAAAGATAATACTGGAATCAAATGTGGAAGTAAAAAATATCTGCAAAGATTGGAAATGGATTCGTCTGAGACCATTAGCAAGGAAACTTACTCTTCTGTTAACAGTATATCCTGCCTGATATGTCTTATGCTAGATACAATAAGTATAATAATATTTTTATTTATAGGAGTATGTTGAGTGAAATTCAAGCTTTTCATATATGTTAAAAGTATTAATCTAATTCAGTTTAGTCTCTTCTATAGTTATTTGATTTTAACGTTACTGCCAATTTCGGTCATTCCCATACCAAAATATAAACCAGGATTAATAGAGTACTCTATGAATCCTGATGTAAACATACCACTCCGTATAGCGAGACGAAACTGTAGGAGTGTTCTCGTTCGTTCGTAGTGTAATAAAGCCCAAGGCCTATTCTATGGGCCTTGATAAAGCCAACACTTCTTGTTGGCAGGGCCCTTTCCCTTGGTCGGCCCGTAGCTTTTAACCTCAATCAGTTTGGCATTAAAACCAACAAGTGTAGTGGTGTGTTTTTGTTAATCCGACTCACGAAGGTAGATAGAAAGCATTAGAAAGAATATGAATTAAAAGAATAGGAATATCACAAATGACCAAAAAATAAACTAACAGGTAATGGGCCCAGGATACACCCAGAGCACAAACAGTGAAATAAGTCTCGTTAAAGAAGGGGAATTTTTAGAAGTGAAGACTGCAAGAGAACCGTGACGCAGCGAGGTACACAAAATGGTGGGCGAAGACAGAAAGAAAAAGGCAGGAAATTTGGAATGAATCAAATTATTTCCATTGGGCGAAGAGAACTAGAGCTCTCTCTCTCTCTCTCTCTCTCTCTCTCTCTCTCTCTCTCTCTCTCTCTCTCTCTCTCAGAAGAGGTAGCGGGAATGTATAGATCCAGGATATACCGACGATCAAGAGAACTGAACAAAATGGCAAATTCAAAGAACTAACGGCGCACTGAGTTTTATTACACGAGCCGATGATTTATATCTGGACGACATCATTGAATGCACCAGAGCAAAGGAAGCGTGGGATATTTTAATCGATGTTCATACAAAAATGGATACATTTCTAATTGTTGATGTGCTTGAAGAACTGTGTATATACAGAAAAACGGAAGAAATGTCTATGAGTGAATATATAGCGTATGTAATCAAACTGGCCAGAGATGTAAATACAGCTTTAGAAGAAGTTGCTCAATTTGGAGAAGTAATGGTAGCTATGTAAGAAGAAATCAGACACAATACAGAAGACAGACAAAACTAGAGGGGCAATCAGTAGAGAGCAGACCTCCGCTGCGGCAGCTTATTTCTCGACTTTTTACTCTACCTTGGCCTTTAACCTTAACATGTATTAATTGGCGTGGTTTTCATACGCTCAAATATGAACCAAGTTTGAAGTATCTGTGACAAGGATGTCCAAAGTTATGGCTGATTATGTGATGTAGACGTATTGCTCGTCTGTGACTTTGACCTTTTGATATTTAATCCTTTCCAACTCTTACATAACAGTTTAAGATTCTTGCAAGAATTATGTTTTTGTTGTTTTATCGTTGATGACCGAAATTTGACCTTTTTGGTTGACCTTGACCTTAGACTCGACTTTGACTTTAACATGTATTAATTGGCGTGGAGTAACATACGCTCTACTATGACCCAAGTTTTAAGTCTCTGTGACAAGGATGTCCAAACTTATGGCTGATTACGTGATATGGACGTTTTTCTCATCCGTGACCTTGACCTTTGAGCTTCCAAATTTAATCATTTCCGGCTCTTTACATAACAGGTTAGAATTCCTGCAAGTTTCATTGCTTTAGGATTAGAATTGTGGTTGTGTGGTTGATGACCGGAATTTGACCTTTAGCTTGGCCTTTAACTTGAGCTCAACCTTTGACCTTAACATGTATTAATTGGTATGGATTTTCATACGCTCTAATATGAACCAAGTTTGAAGCCTCTGTGACAAGGGTGTCCAAACTTATACCTGATTACATGATATGGACGTTTTGCTCGTCCGTGACCTTGACCTTTGACCTTCCTAAATTTAATCATTTCCAGCTCTTTACATAACAGTTAAAATTCTTGCAAGTTTCATTACTTTAGGATTAAAATTGTGGCCGTATGGTTGACGACCAGAATTTGACCTTTTGCTTGACCTTGATCTTTGACTCGACCTTGACCATAATATGTATTAAATGGCATGGAATTTCGTACACTCAAATATGAACCAAGCTCGAAGATTGTTACAAAGGATGTCCAAACTTATGGCTGATTACGGGGATGGGACATTTTGCTTGACCTTGACCATGACCTTTGACCTTGACCTTTTAAAATTTAATCCTTTCCAGCTATCTGCATAACAGTCAATCATTGCAAGTTTCATTATTTTACGATTAAAATTGTGGCATGGAAGGTATTCACTAACAAACACACAAACAAACAAACAAACACACAAACAGTGGGTAAAACATAACCTTCTAACTTCCTTGGTGGAGGTAATAAAAGAAGCAGGAAGAGAATATCCGGGAAGAAAGCACAATGTGTCAAGTGATAAAGACAGTGAAAGTGAATCCAAAGACGAGGATCTAACAGGAAAAGTTACCAAAACCAGAACAGATACAAAGGAAATTGTTGCAATAATTGAAAATGAAAGTGAAAAGACGGGAAAACTGAATGCAATAGTGAACAAGTCATCAGTGAAAGAAGATTCTAAATTAATTTGGAACTTGGATTCTGGTGGTAGAGTTACATGATACCTCATAAAGACATAGTAGTTGATTTTGATAGTAGCATCACAGTAAATGTAAAGTGGGGCGATGGAAAGAAGTCTTCAGTTCAAGATAGGGGAAAAGTGATTATGAAAATGAAAGACCAGCATGGAATATATGAGTTAAAAATTACAAGAAGTATACCATGCCCCAAGTTTTAGATCAAAACCTGATGTTTAAAAAAAAAAAGATCGATGAAAAGGGTTTCTAGTTAGTTACATACAAAGGGATCAAGCAAGTGAGATGTAAAAGAAGTATTTCTAAAAGGATACTAGAATGAAGCAGTGATGTATCAATGCAAAGCCAAGAAAATTTTACAAGCAAATGAAAGAAAATTTAAGAAGGATGAAGATATAAAATTCACAGGAAATGGGGCAACGATAAATTTATGGCAGAGGAGATTTGGACATATATTATCCTTACCCGAAGTTTGTGGAGCAAAAGGAAAACTTGAATGCTACACAACATGCATGGCACGTAAGTCCAAGAATAAGCCAATCCCTGCAAGTGACTGAAGATGTAGTGAAGTGCTAGGAATAGTACATAGTGATGTTTGTCAAATTCCTGAAACATCATCGAATCCATGCAAAAGCCACTACTTTGGCACCTTTTTGTACGACCATTCAAAGTATGGTGAAATTGCTACAATGAAGAAGAAAAGTGAAACAATGGAGAAATTAAAGAAAATACATGGCCAAGGTACAGAGAAAACACAAGCAGCTTTTGCACTGCCTCCACACTGATAATGAGGGAGAGTATGTCAGCAAGGAATCCTGTGTTTTTCTTACAGAGAAGGGAATAGAGAGACGGCTGACAATCCCGTTCTCTCCTCGGAAAAATGGGAGAGGTGAACGTCTAAACCAGAGTTTTCTGGCCATAGCAAGAGGCATGATAATAAGAGTCTGGAGTACCTCACAAATTCTAGACTTGAGCCATTCTTCATGCAAATTACATAAAGAACAGAACAATTTTAATGGCCATAAACGAAATTCTGTTCGTGCTGTAGAAGGGGAGAAACCTTGAACGTGGCCACCTGAAATTGATCAATGTTTGGTTGTGAATCTTGGTCTAAGCTAAGGGAAACTCCAAAGCTAGAAGTTCAAACAGAAAGATGTGTCTACATGAGGGTGTGTCCGAACCGAAAGGGATTCAAGTTGTGGAGCATCAACAAAGAAATCATGATCTATGCCATTAACATTGACTTTAAAGAAGAGATTTACCTTTTCAAGATAAGGTAACCAGTAGTAGGAACTGCAACTAAGAAGCAAACACTGATTAGGAGAACCATTTCTCTGATGGTGACATCATCAATAGAAACAGAGAAAACAATAAAAAAACTCAAGAAGACAAGCCTGAAAAGTGGGGAAATAATAAAGAAAATTAAGAAGAAATTCCTGAAAAACAAGAAATTCAAGATCATTAAGAAAAGCATCAAGAGAACCATGAAGAGGAACACAATTTAAAAAGATCCAAAAGGACGAGGAAACCAAAAAAATGCCAATGTTGCAAGGTCAATAGAGATTTTCAGCATTTTCCAAAAGACTCATTGACTGTCAAAGTACTCAATTATCTTGACAAAGACATGTGGGAAGCTGCAATGCTGCAAGGGTTGCCATTAACATTTGCCCTAAATTTTAGAAAGGAAGTCCCAAAAGATGAGAAATTTAGTGCAACAAAATACAGAGGATTCACTAGTAACTTGGTAACCTAGTAAATTGCACCAAGCCTGACATAGCTTTTTCCACAGGAGCACTATGCCAGAAAAAATCAAGATCCTCCCAAACAGGATCTGAAGAATTCAAAACATCTGTTTCGATATCTCAAGAAAACTCGAGATTTAGCCATTTGCTACCAAAAAACTCAAGAACGCCTAAAAGCATGGGTGGATGAAGACCATGTAAATGATCATGATATGAAAGAAAATCTATCTCTGGATTTGTAATCATCCTAGCAATGGACGAATATTATTGAGAAGCAGGAAGCATAGAATAACTACTCTCAACAAATGAAGCAGAATATGGAGCACTTTGTGAAACAACGAGAGAAGAAGTTTATTTCAGAAAAATGCTTTGGGAACGTGAATTCTAGAATTTCGTCGACAAACCAATGGAAATAAAAATTGACAGTCAGGGTGCTATAGCCTTAGCAAATGACACTCGTTCTGAGAGATCAAAGTACATTGATGAACAAAAGCACTTTTTACATTTTTTGCCAATCATTATGCACTGCTTTTAGTTTATTATTTTCAAAGTTACAATTTCATATTTGTCAATTATTATGCAATGTTGATAGTTTATCCATATCAAATTTGCAAGTATATTTTGCGTGTTATTATGCAATGTTGGTGGTTCGTTATTTCAAAAATTTGAAAGTTTCTTATCTTGTAGTGTTTTTGTACTTCCATATCAGTTGATATGTTCCAATGTTTATGCGTACTCACAATGAATACTTTGTTTGTAATGTCAAAGCAGAAGGTTATATAATTTTAAATAGCTTTTATCATTATTCAAGTTATAACACAGTTGTTCATGAGTATTTTGTTTGCAGTATTAAAACGAAAGATTTCGGCATTTTCTTTTAAATGATTTTCGTTTTCATTGAAGTTATAACAACACTGTTCATCGAGAAGAGGTGTTAAAAGTATGAATCTAATTATTTGATTCTCAATTTTGTCTCTATAATGACCAGTGTCAATCATGCTTCCAGACACTAGCGCTCTCTACTGGGCCGAAGGTGAATATCAAATGAAAAGTTTTCGAGATAGAAAATCCATTATAGAGGTTGGGCCTTCTTGCAGAGGAATGTTTACTACAGCTTTTGACCTCCAGATAGTATTGCCGTGCCCAGTACTTTAGACTGGAAACGTTTCCCACACGAGGCAGCTTTTTTCTTTTTTTTATTTATGTATAAGGAGTAAAGCAAAATTTGAACCTAATCAAATATGTGGATATTAGATATTTTTGTGTAGTTTACCATGTAAAACATTAAGTTAATCTTGGATAGTTTTCTTTTCTTTTGTATATACATATACAGAAAACGGACACTTGTCACGTTCTTGTTATCGGTGACTTAAATTTTTTTATGAGCAAACTTATTGCAGCATTTATTGGTGCTGTTATATATTTGTTTAACTAACGGTCTACCAACATTATTGAGCTGGGCAAATTATGGTGGGTGAATTTTAACAATAAACAAACTTAAAATAGAAATGCTGTTAAGTCTAGTAATGACAGTGATTATTTGAATACTCAAACTTCATTTAAATTCTAGGTGTCATTCTATTTTGCAGTCACTTTAGAGAAACATTTATAAATCCACTATTTTTCAATTGCTTTTAAAGGTAAACTGAGAACATTTTGAGATTTTTAGTGACATTTCTTTTTTATTTATTTTTTTTTTTTTATTGTTCGAATATGTACAAACTCTTGAGGTTTATTACTTTATTGCACATGCTCTGGAGAATCTCATTTTTTAATCATCCCTTACAAATTGTATTTTCTTACTCTACCACCCACAAACCAGTACTAGATTTGTAGTTAAATCAAATTGACTTGTTCTATTTTCTTTCAAGGTTCAGTACAACACTCTGGCCTAATTATGGAAGCTCTTCCATATCATGTACATTAGGCGAAATAGTCGAACATCCGACGAATCACAACCGGTGCCAATGCTTCTTTTTAACACATATTGTTTTTGGTGCTCTTCCAATATGTGATCTACCGAATGTTTGTGATCTACTGTTCATGGCATGTGATCTACTAAGAAAAAGTAGACGAAAATAAAAAAAGAAGGATTTATTATTGATTATATTTAATGAAAATTTTAAAAAGGAAATAGATATTTAATGATAACAAAAATGGAAAGAGTAAAAATCAAGACATTTAACGATAGACCTCTATAATATTTAAAATGTCAGGATATAAATCTACAGATTCTTTTCTCATCATTCTATAACAGTATTCATCCAGATGTGACTGAAGCATATGTTTAGCGGTACCCCTCACCGTTTGCAAAATTTTGATTTTTGCATCTAACCACGATCTTTCAATTGATTGGGTATGCGTTCCAATGTTTGGGTTGACGTAATGCCCCTGATGGTTAACAGTTGAGTGTACAAATCCATGAGAATTCAAGGTGCTATAAGCCGGCCTCTCGTCTGAATGTATTAGTGATCCTTGTGCACATTCACGATTATTGGTAGAAGTGTATTTCTGTCTCGAGTCTCGACGATCAACATAAAAATAACGACAGTCAAGACCCTTCTTCAAACCGAACACCCAAGGGCCGTCTATCCTGTTGCCGTGATTCCTATTATTTTTAATTTCTGCTTCACTGTCTGTTGATTCTGGGTCAAGATTTCCTTAAAGTAGTCTTCCACGGTTATATTTCCTCCTGCCAGCAAATCTAGCTTCATTTATCTGTATTGGCTCTGCAGTAGTCCCGACCATCTGACCTTTTTATTGAACTATGTAACTCCACCTTCAGGCACATGTTATACCAGTCAACTAGTGTGGAATGAGATCGTCCAGTGATAACTTAAGCATATTTGATAGGGGTTTCACACTCAAAAATACACAATATCCAGAATTTGGCATAAGGAAAGTTTGCAATTAGTCTTATTTAAAGCAGAGTAGTGAAAAAAAACTATTTCCAGTACGAGCACTTTTTAAAAGTTTGACATCCTTTCACTAGACATCTCATTACACGTACAAAACTTCCTTTCACTTTACATCTTTTATTTTTCATAACTTCCGCACTCATCACAATTAATGGCAACAACTTCAGGATCATCCAATTGTGTAGATCACATATTGGAATGTAAATAAATCTGTAGATCATATATTGGAAGAGAAACAACCCGGTAGATCATATATTGGAAGAGAAACAACCCGGTAGATCATATATTGGAATAGAAACAACCCGGTAGATCACATATTGGAAGAGCACCTTGTTTTTTTTATTTGCGTCATTTTGCTTCGTTGTGCAACTTATTTGTTTTTCTTAGCTAATTATTTGTTAGTTAAAATTCAACTTCTTAGTTTCTCGTTTTATTATGACATAATTAGCTTGTAACATCTTACCTTCTTAGTTAGCGTTGCAATTCATCTTTTCATACCGGTTTAAAGGTTTAAAGACCACTCAAGAATGGCAGTCTCTAGAACATTGCCTTACTCGATAGCGCATATCGAGTAGGACGATGCCCGAGAGACTGACCATTATACTTATGATCAACGCCCAAGCCCCCTCTCCACCCAAGCTTGAACCAAGTAGGGTCAGGAAATGGCTGCTGATGACTCAGCAGATAGACCTATAGGCTACCACAAAACCCCCCCCCCCCCCATCCTTAACTCACAAGGATGCTGAGGTTGCAGTGACCAAAGAAACTAACGAGTTTGAGCGGGACTCGAACCCCAGTCTGGCGTTCACCAGACAGGGACCACATCGGCCACCATTCATTTCAACTGAAACTAGATAAAACTCAGATATGAAGTGAAACTCTGAACGTTAAGACATGGAAAACATTCAAATACTAATCAATATCATACTTCTTTGAAGGACTAATTATGTCACATGCCTACAAGTTTTTTTTTTTTTTTATATCTGTGAAGAAAAATTCAGTATTTTTTAAATTTTACCATTGTCCTTTTTTTATCATTCCATTTCTATTATTGATAATATTTCCATTTCTATCCACCAAAGCGAACATTTGCTGGCTCCCTGTTCAAAGTCTTCTTTTCATCAATTTAATGCTTCTTCATCCTTTAGCGTTTCCTCAAAATTGTTCTGGTTGTCTTTACGAATCTCTTGGGTTTTTAGTTAGATTATTGTCTTTGAGAGTTCTGCTAATTCTAATTCATCCCTTTTGGATTTTACCTTTTTTTTTTTTTTTTTTTTTTTTTTTTTTTTTTTTTTTTTTTGGGGGTGCGTTTTGTTAAACTAATGTTCATTTCATCTTAAATTGCTGTTATTTGATGATGTAACTGGGAGTACCTATTTTGTATTGCTAAAGTAAACTCCTCCGATTTTTCTTTTATTACAGTGGTGTTTATTTTTTTTCTTGAAATTAGTTTTTATCTATCTTTCCTTAGGTCTAAACATGTTTTGCTTCTCACCCTTCAGTGGTTGTTTGACTTTAACTTGTTTTAACACTGTTATCTCTTTAACCAAAATGAACCTTTTTACCGTGAATCTATTTTCGTTTGGCGTTTCTCCATTTAGGCTTCTCCATATCCATTTTCTATGTTCCGTTTTATAAAAAATAGGAGTTCATGATATTAAGATCGTTTCTTTCAAAAAATTTTACAATCATGTCTCCTCTGTCATTTCTTGTGCCTACTCCAAATTTACCTACTGCTGATTCTCCTCTCTTCTTTTGACTTACTTTAGCACTGATATCATCCGAAACAATTGTAATTTGAGTCATGTTTTTTTCATAGATATATTTCTTCCTTTATGGATGTTCTTTTATGTATAAGTTTATAATACTCATTTAGTTTGATATTTAATCCTATAATTCTATCCATACTTTTACAAAATTCTTTAATGTTCCCTGCAAGATTATTATTAATAAGAAAAGCATTCCATTTTCTTTGTTCCTTTCATGTCCTCAGAAGCAAATTATATGGCCCTCTTTTAACTGTATAAAAGACGCCCCAGTTCTTCCAATTTCACTCAATCCTATTATATCCCAATTTAATTATTTCAGCTCTTCTACTGACACAGCAATATCTTCTTACCTAACAGTGTCCTAACGTTGTATGTTGCAAGGTTCAGCAAACCAACCTATTATGGGTGGCCCTGATTTGATGGCTTTGCTGATCACAGCGATATATTAGTATTTTCATATTAAAGATTCTCTCTCTCTCTCTCTCTCTCTCTCTCTCTCTCTCTCTCTCTCTCTCTCTCTCTCTCTCTCTCTCTCTCTCTCTCTCTCTCTCCAAAGTCTTGTTCGTTTACCAAATGCTTTTCCTGACGTTTTAGATATCCATTCATAGGAATCAGTAAAATATCTAGTTATAATATCAAACTATTTATTAGGGGAAGGTAACACATACAAAGGCGAAAATCCAAAGTTACTTTGCCAACAGCTGTGAAACTATATATATATATATATATATATATATATATATATATATATGTGTGTGTGTGTGTGTGTGTGTGTGTGTGTGTTTAATATATATAATACATATATTTTATATATATACATATATATACACAGTGTATATACATATATATATATATATATATATATATATATATATATATATATATATGTCTGTATATATATATATATATATGTGTGTGTGTGTATGTATATTCTGTATATATAAATATATATGTACATATATATATATACATATATATATATATATATATATATATATATATATATATATATATATATATATATATATATATATATATATATATAAACAGTATATATATATATATATATATATATATATATATATATATATATATATATACTGTTTATATATATATATATATATATATATATATATATATATCAGTATAATATTTAACAGTCAACCATAGCAATTTTTTTTTCACAAATAATAATACATTGAATTGACTAGCAAACACACTTGAATAATAGTGTTCAAGTTTATTTTAGTATATAAATGTATACACTCACATTTATGTATATATGTGTAATTCATGTTGTAAGAAAGAGGCTTTGAAGCCAAAATTTCTTTTCATAATCCTCAATTATAATCATCATAAGAATTCACAGATATTTGTATTATTAATAATTGATTTGTTATATAATAACTTTTATGAATTTAGTTCTAATTTAAGTTACACTCAAACCACCGTTCGTGTAAAGAGTGGTTTTCCTGTTTTTTTTTTTTCTTTCTTTTTTTTTTTTTTACATAAAGCTTAATAGTATACAGAGGTTTAGAAATAAATTGTTACTGAATAAAATATAGCCTCTTTTTTATGTTTATTTTTTAAATTAGATATTCTTAATTTCAAAATTGTCTCTATGGTAGTTTTACGTTTACAAACTACCACTGAAATTATTAAAATATAATACGCTGACAAGGTTAAACTTATTCATAACAAGAGTTGCACTCAGTAGAGTGCAGACCTCCGCCAGGGCAGCTTATTTCTCGACCTTATGGACTGATTTGGAACGTTGTGATCGTCCATGACCTTGACCTTTGACCGTCTAAATTTAATGGTTTCCAGTTTCATTACTTTACAATTAAAATTGTGGCCGCATGGTTAATGACCGGAATTTAACCTTTTACTTGACCTTGACCTTGGACTCGAACTCAACCTTTGACCTTAACGTGTATTAATTTGCGTGAATTTTTATACACTAAAATACGAACCAAGTTTGAAGTCTCTGTGACAACGATGTCCAAACTTTACGTGAATTGGACATTTTGCCTAACCGTGACGTTGATATTTGACCTTGACCGTCCAAAATTCGATCATTTCCAGATTTTTACATAACAGTTAATCCCTGCCAGCTTCATTACTTTATGATTAAAATTGGGGCCAGGAAGCTGTTCACAAACACATAAACAAACACGAAAACAAAGGGTAAAACTGAGGTAATAACTTATGATACGAATTGGTGGACAATTCATTATTTACAATTTATTAGTATGGGTTTCTAGTGCAGTTATATATATATACATATATATATATATATATATATATATATACATATGTATATATATATATATATATTTAATATATATATATATACATACATATGTGTGTATATATATATATATATATATATATATATATATATATATATATATATATAATGTATGTATGTATGTATGTATGGTTGCAGATTCTTAATATTCGTTTATATATGCATATATACGTTCACTTGCTGAATATGCATTTAGAAATATTTTCATCTCTTTAGTACTTGTAGTTTTTCCAATCTTCGAACTCTATGCTACGAGTATTGTACGAACAATATTCAAACGAAAAAAATACTTTTGTATTTATAAAATTCTTGTTAATACACTCACACGCAGATGCCTCATCGACAAGAAGTATTACAAAATCTCACTTATAAAACATAAATGCACTTGAGTAAATGCACTTACTTTAACTTATTTTTTATCGTGTAAATTATCTTTCTTATTAACAGCAAATAGTTATCTTGCCTGCGAAATAACTTGGTGCGTAATGTGACCTCCCTGACAGCAAACCATTGTTCAAGAGAATACTGTATGGTGTCGTGCAGCAATTAAATCTTTGGCATTTAATGCTTGTTATTCTCTTGTTATTTGTTTCAGAAAAGAATACTATTGAGACGAAATTTTTAGAAATGACAGAACCCCTGAAAGAACGGAAATGCAACTCGACCTAAACCTGCTTATCTTTCATGAAATATTGAATGCAGAAACAGTATCTCTGCGTCTAATGTCTGGGTGGCTTAGGAGACTTTTATTTAGATTGGAATGGAAATGTTGAGAAATTCCATGAAAGTTTACCTGGAAGCACAATCATAGTAGTTTTTGTTTAGTGGGGTGATGGATTTACTCCCGTTTTCATTGTTCTTTCTTATAGACCTTTCTTGGTATTATTAATCTAACTCTTAAAAGGGTAATACGGTATGTCTTTCTTTATTTGCTGCTGTGAAATCGTCTAAATGGTTTTCATTTGCATGTTTTAAATTCGAGGTGATATTAAACACTTATTGAAGGCTTATCAGGTTTTCTTAGTTTTTGTTGTATATTGCAAAGAAGAGATGATTATGAGGAATTAACTTCTTGATATATATTTCATTCGAACATTATTGTCATTTTCACATTAATGAAACACAGCTGGTGACAACATTTTACAAGCAAGAAATATTTACATGACATTTTACGAGACATAGCAAACACTAACGCTTAGCACAAATAACATTTGCTGTAAGCAATGTTTCGGTATTTGATTCATTTCATTATACATTTATGGCGAAAGGAACTCTTTTGAACACCTGTTAGCATATGCAAGGGATGACACAGATGAAGAAATTTATTCGTGTGATGGATATGTTTTTCGAATAAAATTCAAACGTGCATTTGATTCAAAGATTCATAATTAGATAAAAGTTTATCATAAAGATACATTGGGGTCCAAAAAGCTATCGGGAACGAACATGATAGCTTGTAGATTTAAACAGTACTTTTGTATAGTACATTATGTAGAATATAGTAGCAAATGAATGGTGAATTACAAAAAGCCAGTGTCGTTTCGTCCGTGTTTGCATTTTCTATATTAGTTTTCATTTAAGTACCATAAACTTAGATAACATATGATATGATAAAATAGACAAACGTAGACAAATATCTGTATAAAAACTGTTCCATGGAGGTTATTGTTTATTACATTTATAATTTTTATTCTAAGTTTATTAAAACTTTACGCATGATATAACCTTCCATTCTCACGGACATATTATCATGTATAGATTTTGCTTCCTTTTCTTTTGTAGGTAACAAAGGTAAGTTTAACGTTAAAGCATTAATTACCGATATTTAAAGCTGTATGTTTTCGTTGTTGAATTAAAATATTTATATTAGCAGATCAAATAAGTTTTTCTTATTATCAAAGATACTTTCCGTTTTATAAGATCAAATTTTACTTGAAATAAGATAGTTTCTTTTTATAAAAGATCCTTAATTTCACAAGTTTCTTTTTGAATGAACAATGAAAAAAAAAAGAGAAAAAGATTTGAAAGAGGGATTGAAATGTGTCGTAATTTATAAATATCCTTTTTTTAGTGCATCTTCCAAAAGCAACTTCTTTTAGGCTGTAAAAATGTTGACCTTCGTTTGAAGAGAAGTTTAAAATGACTGCATTAGTTATGTACAAGTTTTGAGACACTTGAAGAATATACTTAATCTATTTTCAAATTTCATTCTTATTCAAAATGCCTTCTTATGATTCAAGTTATTACGAGTTCCCCAAGAAATCTTCATATTAAAGTCAAGTAGATTAATGAATGTTAGATTAACTAGGCATTGTTCGACCTTTATTTGAGATCATATTTTCATTCTACTTAACTTCTAACCTTCTTGAACTAGTTATTTTTTTCCCATTTCTTATCCTTTCTGAACTTTGATTAATCTATTTCCATCTTTCTGGTTATTTCATCCGTCCGGTTCTGAAATGTAATGTTAGTTCATTCAAAGCCTTAAAAGACATAAATTGCCTAATTGCTGTAATTTCTAGATGCAGTTATTTAAATGTTAACTTTCTCCTTTCACCAACTCTGTTCATTTTCATAGCGTGAGACCGAAATCATGTTGATTCTATCGGTTTTGGTCATAAAATAATTTCCATACCACCTTGATCAAAATCAGCCGATTCTCATCCATTCTGGAGTTGAACTAGCTAATTCCAGAGTGTGCAAGACCACACCTAACTAGTTTACCGCTCGACGGTGATGGGTTCTGGATCACTGTACTGCTGGATGAGATAGTAAGGCCAGTAGATCAAGTTGAACAACAGAAATCCTCCTGGGAAGAGCAACCTGCACAGTCGATCCAGTGCCCTGGCGTACATCATGTACGTTGCGGGAGGCTTGGCTGCAGGGTCCTCGGCACAGGCCAGCTGTATGTGATGTAGAGAATTTGCAGATTAGCCGATGAATTTTTTGTCTGATTTCATGAGAGGGTAATTTTTAAGGCATTTTTGGTTTATGAAAATGTTGATCACCATCATGAATTGCAATGAATTTAAACACGTGTTTCCAAGGGCACAAGTTGATGAGTAGTAAAAAAAAAAAAGAAAAAAATCGACAAAAAGTATCTTCGATGAAATATCATGCTATATATAATAAAACTGCATCAGTGCGAACATTGAAAAAAAAACCGTGACAAAATTGAAAGAATAATAAAGAAAATTTATGGTTTTAAGGAAAATTAAATTGAAGAATCCGTGAAATTAATTTTACGTAATTTTTCCGTAATTTTGTATTACTGAAATCACGTCAGAATTTTATTGTATGGATTATAATGAAACATAAAAGGTGTGATGTTGAAATTGTTACAATCACAATGGTATTTTAATGCAATAAACAATTTGTTGAGTATTGCAAGTGAAGCAGTAAATATTCATAATTTTTTAGAATGAAAGAAACTTCATAATGATTCATTTGAATGATATTCAATTTACTAGAATTAATTGTAACCTAAGTAATATTCTATGTTCGTTTATGTAAACAATAGGTACAATTAGCAGTGCTGTGAGTGATGCGATCTAGTCTCTATGTGTCAGGGATTTTACCTTAACCCTTTAACTTTTAATAAAATGATCAACAGTTATACATTATTTGTCAGATTTTGTAAAGAACAAGCTGTAACTTTAAGAATAGGCTGTAACAATTTTAACTTTTATTTGAAAGAGGAACCATGTGTCCAAGCTTTTGATTCTGGTGATGAATCTGTTGACTTTGTATGATATACTTGGAATTTACCATCTACTTCACAACTGATATTGTATAAAATAAGTCATTTATTCCTACAGATAATTCCGTTACTATTTTTTTTCCTTCGTAATCTGTTGTGAAGGAGTAGTCAGGTACATCCCCATGTGCATGGACATAAACATATTTGCTCACATATACAATACATATGCTGATTGACCTACATGCACACTATCGTTAGAAAAATGTATATATGAGAAAATTGAATTATGTCTGTACCCTTCTGTGTGTATATATACATACATACATATATATATATATATATATATATATATATATATATATATATTATATCGGTCACTATATGAGTTTACATATATATATTTATGTTTACACGTATATATATATATATATATATATATATATATATATATATATATATATATATATATATATACAGACGATATATAGACATGTTGGCATGGGTAAATATATACATATATGTATATATGTGTATTTATATAATTACAGCATATGTATATATATATATATATATATATATATATATAGGGCCTATATATATATATATTTATCTATATATATATTCATATATATATATATGTATATATATATATATATATATATATAAATGAAAAACCAAAGAATGTTCCTAATGATGAAAAGGAATAAATTTACTGTCCTAAGAGCATTCCATTCCACTTATGAATTCTTGCAATTACATATATGATAAAATTTCGTATTTATAGAAACAATTACTTTATGCCAATCTTATATTACGCTATTCCAATATACTGTAGATGTAAAGTATGACCTTATAAAACCAGAGTTAGTAAGAGGTTCAGTCAAGAGAAAATGATTCGTGGAATATAAAGACAGATAATTAACTTTTCCCATTAAGGCATTTCTCATAAGTAGCTTCAATATTCGTCTGTTTTTTTATGTTGAAGTCTATTCCTATCATCTGTGTTTACGATGCATTTAAGGGTTTATCGGATGGTTGATCATATAGGAAAGGACGAAATAGATGAGGGAAAACTTTCAAAACCTTGTTCCATTCTTTTAGCTACTTGCAAATATGAAAATCGCTTAACAGTTTAAGAAAATAGTACATTCTCATTTTAGTGTCTAAAAATACTTTGAATAAATATAATATTGTATTTTTACTTATGCGCTCTCTAGAATTATAGTCATTATCATCATCTACGACAATTGACGGAAATTTCGTAGGTTAGATTTCGCCAGTCGTCTCTATATTGAGCTTTTAATTCACTACAGTAATTCGTAATTGATATGATTAGTGATATGCGTCTTCTTAAAGGATTGTGAAGGATTATTAATAACACAATTATTCCTAAATGAAAATAACGCTGTTGGAAATACATACATCTTTTATTCCATTGATTCGCTGTTTGGTCATTTTCCTTAGTCATTATTTTATCTAGCATGTTTGTTTGCCAACATTGTATAATCCATGATAAAATGAAAAGCAAACATCCTTAAACCTTAAGATATATATTCACGCAGCAGTAATACAATAGCACTGACTAACGTATGAAACAAAATAGCAGCAGCACTATGTTTATAGCAGCAATTCCAAACTCAAATGGAAGGCTGAGAACTGTTTTTCATCAGCTGTTTGACAAACTAGAAAATCACACCCAAGCCGTCTGTTACTATAGCTGAGCAATGATGCAAGACTTACCTTCATTCATTCAAATGGTCATTGATCTCTTTGGGCCACTGTAACTGCAAACTAGTTCTGTTTTATGTTATATTCTTGATTATTTTAGAAAGTCACAAATATTTTTTTTCTGATTTTAGAATATTTCTTTCCAAGTCAGATGATGTTTCATCAAATCATAGTCAGTATTTTTGCCACCCTAAAATCCTCAGAACTAAGAAAATGGGATTTTGCTTGAATCATATATATATACATATATATATATATATATATATATATATATATATATATATATATATATATATATATATATATATATATATGGGAGGGTGTATATGTATATGTGTATATATATATATATATATATATATATATATATATATATATATATATATATATATATATATAGATATATATATATATATATATATATATATATATATATTATATGTATATACTGTATATATATATGAATATATATATATATATATATATATATATATATATATATATCTATATCTATATTATTGATATACTGTAGAGGCTTGCATAATATCCCTATTGGGCCGTGCAAAAAATCATCTCATAGTTGGTTGATATTACAGAAAAAAAAGAACAAAGAAAAAAAAAAAGGAATTAGAAAATCACTCTTGGTAAATTAATAGAAGTGTGCTTTTGATGCATTGCAGTCTTAGATGATGTTTTAGGCGAAGGCATGCAAAGGCCATTGAGAAACTATCAACGAAGAAATAAATAATGCAATGCAAACAGTACACGATGCACTACTAGGTGCAGTTCACAAATCTATAGATATCGATATGATAAAGACTCAACAATCTACAAAAAACAAAATTGGTATCTCAAAAGTTCTGTTTTTGAGATCCAGAGGGTTAGTACTTGTCCAAGCTCAGCATCCTTCATCCCATCTGGTTTCTCCTTCTCCCCCTTCAAATTATCATCCTCCTTCCCATCCTCTTCCTCCTCCTCCTCCTCCTCCTCAATCCCCACAGCTACTTCTTTTCTAACCAAAGCGCCCACCTGTTCAGCGTCAGATCCAGCGAACTGCAAACCGCCGTGTCAAGGTGGGTAGGGAGAGAGAAGCATCGAAACATCGATAATTAGGTCTCAAGCTGTGATTATCAGTTAGGGAAGAATGGTTTTCCCCAGTAGAATTACCATCTTGATATTTATAAAGAAGTGTCAAGTGATATATGGTGACTTAATTTGAGTACTATCCAAAAAGAGAGAGAGAGAGAAAAAAAATGTTTGTCTAGGGCATTATGTTGAAATCACAATTCAGTATTGATATCGACCATTATAATTCTTTTAGCGTTTATGTCTTCTTAGATGATTTCTTATGCTGACAGTCAGAATATCATCCCTTTAAAAAAAAAGAAAAATAACATTTCATGACAAGTGAAACTGAATAGGCGAAAAAGAAAAAGAAAACGAGGCAATGTGTTAAGATAGCTTATTATCATTATTTAAGCATCAGGAATTTATTTAGGATTCAAACTATTTGATTATGAGAATTAATATGGAAGGGTGTGATGCTTGGATCATTTTTGTATCGTTGATGTACGGTACAATTGAATTCCGTACGCGGAGAGGGAAGTCCTTGTTTATCCCAAAATATATGAAACTTATTAACATTCTAACACATTCGATTGATAAAGTTCAATCTAAGTGGGAAAATGAACTTCCCTATTCGCAACTTGAAGCGCGTGTTATTATTGTTATTTTTCACTGGAGCGTGGATATTAATAACTAGGAAGTCTTCAACAACGTAGGTTGTCTTGGAGACTCCATAAACAGAACAGGAACAGCACGAGGACATTTGTTTTAGTCCATGAGAGACAGGACAAAATTGACTGCAAACGAAAAGCTCTTTTGCCCATCACAAATTGACAGATGTTATCTCGTGCGACTTGCATCAACTTTGACTCGTAAGCCATTAGTGTTTATTAGTATTATTAGTTTTCAGTGATTATTATCATGAGAGGGTTTGCATTATACGAGCCATCGAAACGTTCCCGTAGAGTATCGGTTATGCCATTGAACGATTCACAGTCAAGCGCTTCTGCACACAACCAGCTAAAGTATTTTACATATAGAAACTTCGATGAAAGTATCAATACTTACCTTATGCTCCAATCAATATATCATTATTCGATTGTAAAATTTTATAAAGTTTTAAAGCAGCCATAAAGAGAAAATGTATTCGCGTTTGCATCTTTAAACAAATGACACACCATTTAACTATGTTTGTAAGGAGGATTATAGATACTCTTATATTTTGCTATTCAGTAAGTGTCGGCCACTTCAGTATGCTGTGCATAGAGCAAATTCTTCTCTCCTCTCTCTCAAGTCTTTGTCATGTTCAGTGCAATGTAGATGACTATTGTGTCATGGCTTTTTTGAAAGATTAGGCCTGGATACTATTAGGCATTTATTTTTTTTATATTTTATAATAATATTAAAAATCAGATTTGATTTCAAAGAGCCACCACTGCACATTGCGTATTAATAGCAAATGACCTTATTTAATTTAATTTTCTTCAGCTAATAAAAAACATAGAAAATAAGTTGTATGAGAAACTTTATTGGTGCAGATCCTAAAAATGGCGGCTTTACGAATATCTAATACACGCAACCATGAGCATGAAATCAATGAGATAGACAAACATGTTGTATAATGAACCTTGAAGATATTTGTTCTTTGTTGTATAGTCCAAATTATTAATGAGACATAATGTATCGCTCAATAATAATAATAATAATAATAAAACGAACATTTGTCTTAGTAATTTGTATATCGATCTCAGTGAATGGTTCTATAGAGTTTTTGTGACATTTGTAAATGAAGTAGATCGTTCAACATAAACTTTACGTAAGGAAAGTATAGGCTATTAATTTTCCTAATTGTTACTGATGTTTTTCGTATACGGTACACTGCAAACAAATTTTATTTTTCTTAGATATATTGAATATCGATTATTGTAAATTACGCCGTATATAATTTATATTTTACTTATTCTGAGATACGATTAATTGTTCTACGCTGGAACCCTGTTGGGCGTTTGTATCAATGTATATCCATATATGCACATATGCCTATTCAAGGACGGGTACTTGCATAGTATTTCCTATAATATAATAAGTTCACTCATATATCACGTGATCCATAACGTATACACTTGGCAAAGAACCATTTTAAATCTCTTTTACTTACAATCTTCGGAATCCTGAAGGCTCTGCCAGAGTCGACAATCTTCTTGTTTGCAAGCCAGTTGACGAAGGTGAATTCCAGCAAGGCGCCGAAGACCATAATCATGCACATTCCCACCCATACGTCGATGGCCTTGACGAAAGATCGAGTAGTCGGTTACAATGAATGGGATTAGGAAGAAAGCTTTACGCAATTGTTGACATTTTAGTATTAAAATATTAGCTTTAAAGATGTTATTTCTATAAAGTTGTACATCACCCTATGCGTTGATAAAAGTATATAGTATTAAATATGCGATGTACATAGACCTGAATTGAATTATATCTGCAGGTTCCTTTTGAACACTATTTTACATCAATCGGAAAAAGAACTGTAATTTAGTATAATTATGTTATTTGAAATAACGGGAAGAGCAGTGATAGGAAGAGAATGAATACAATAAGTGAATGAACATAATTTCAAGTACTATGAAGTTGAAAATGAAATTGTCGTATCCATAATTTAAATGACAGAATAATTTGACTTAGGATACACATTTATGCCAGGAAATATTAAATTTTCTTTGGAGATCCATCGCAAATGGAGAGATCCTCCCTTGTAGTTTAACTGTGTTGACGGTGTAGAGATTTCATAAAGTAATTAGATGTGAAAGGAAAAATATACGAGCTCTTGTGAAAACTATGGCAAACAGATACCCGAAGATGAGATCTCGTTTCAATGCCTCACCTTGACGTAAGACACAGGAGGCAGAGACTGACGGATGCCAGACGCCAGAGTCGTGAGCGTGAGGAGAGTTGTGACACCCAGTGACACCCTGCCAGGGACTGCGTTGGGGTCAAGCCAGAAGGACACCCAGGAAATGGCAACAATCAGGATCGTCGGGATATATGTCTGCAAGACGTGGTAGCCGTTCTGACGGCGAAGGTCGAACTGGACAACCAGTCCACTGAAGTCACCTGGAAGTATTTATTTCCTTGTCTTGAAAGTTAATTCCAGAAGCAAATGCAATCGTTTTGTCTCTTTTCTAAGAGTATATTTCATTGAAGAACTTTGGTTATTGTTTCGCTTTTTATTTTCTCTCCTTACCTGTGACGAAGTGTTGGGTGGTCTCACTAGTTTCAAAATTCAAGAGGTCAAACTGAGCAATTTCCAGTTCATCAGGGAGGTCGATTGGCGTATCGTCAACCCAGTGGTACTTGATGACGTCGTCGGTGTTGGCATCTGGAGACGAAATGAAAAAATGAGAAGCTTTTCTCGTGACTGTGTTGATATTGTTAAACGCAAGGCTAGCTTCAGTATGAAAGTTTGACATTGATATCTTTCATGTTGATGACTATAACGTATATTACTATCGATGAATTTTACTTTGACTATATGTATGCATGTCCATAGATTTGTGATTTACGTTATATGGAATTTTTTATATACATGCTTGTCGTGCAATATGTATGTATGTGTATATATATATATATATATATATATATATATATATATATATATATATATATCAAATAGGTAATATCTTAGGGGCATCAACACCCACACATACATACATACATACATACATACACACACACACATATATATATATATATATATATGTATATATATATATATATATATATATATATACATATATATATATATATATATATATATATAAAATTGCGTATGTTTGTGTATGTATTACATGCGTTTTTATGCACATGCATAAGTGTATGATTGTGTGTATTCGTATATGCGTGTGGAAATACCTGCATATATAGGTATGTATACACACGGAGAGAGAGAGAGAGAGAGAGAGAGAGAGAGAGAGAGAGAGAGAGAGAGAGAGAGAGATGCAAATAAGGTATTCTACATATTGAATATGCGTTAAACGGATTCAATGCTTGCTATCGTGGTTATATTTTATTAATTTGTTACAATTTGAAAGCTGTATTAGTGAATGAAGTTTAGAATTCAAGTATCTTTTGAGCAACTGCTCATGTTTTTCTTTATTTGGAATAGTTGCGTCTTAAGATGAAAACTCATTTCTGATTAGAATAAATTGTCCAAGTTTGTGTTCATCGAATAATACTTAGTACTGCGTTCCAAATCTAAGATACTTATTGTATGAAAATGCTTTGCTTTTCGATATTTTTGAAATGAAAATATATTGTAACCTTAATTCATTTGTATTCTAGGGAATCCAGGATTTTATTAATTTTTAAAGAAAAATGCATGTAAATATCAAAGCTGTCGTTATTATTTTGATAATTATTATCACTTAAGCTGTGACACCAGACGGAAAATCAATATGCTTCAAACCCAGGGACCTCAATATAAAAAACTTTAAAAACACATTAAAGGAAAAATATAAAAACACATTAAAGGAAAAATACAGGAAATAAAACAAGTGTAGGTAAAAAATGACAGTAGATAACAAAATAAAATAACAAAAACCTATGAAAAAAAGACTTATTTGAACCTGGTCCACAAAAAGCGTTTGCACAGAGTTTGAAGTACTTGGGATTCAGCTGTTTGATTAGGAAGATTATCTCTCAATATGATCACAGCAGTAATAAAATCTCGGTAATTTTATGAAATGTTGACCTTAATAATGAAATTACAAAATTGTTAAACATCATATTTAGTTCTACTTGAGGGATTATATTATAAAGGAAAATATTAATACAATAGATAGTCAGTATTTTGAAGAATCTATTAAAACTGGAGTACCAGAGATTAAAATTCTGATCAGGAAAAAGGAATTTGTTGTGCAACATTTTGAGATGAGAATCGGTTGTTGAAGACAACACCAGACAGAAGAATAAGTTTCAAAACACGATACATAAGATCTCCAGATTGACAGGTCCACAAAAATCTCGAAAGATTTTCTCAGTATAAAGGTTCTTTTGCAGTTGAGTAAGAAACAAGACCAGATATGTACTTCAAAAAGGAAATTACAATGAAGAATAGGACCTAGAAATGATAGTGTCCTAAATCTCCTAACTGTCATATATTTGATTTTGTTAAGGAATAGCTTCAATTCCAATAATTTGCTCAATGCTATCTTAACTACATCTAAACTCAACTCGCACGTGATGGGATCAATGAAAAGATTGATTGTTTTCTCATGAAACAAAGGAAAACATAATTTTGGTCTACGCCTATTTAAGCAACCAGATCAATTATAAGATTCTTAATTTCACGGAACCTAAACTAGTCTATTTTATCTTCAGGAACAGGAATATGGAAGATTGGGTTCCTCTTTGCCCTGCTTACTGTCAGATACATCGGCCAAAATATTGCCTTTCTATTTGAACAGTGAGTGATAGAAGGAAATAGCAAATAAAGTGTTTCTCTCTCTGCTTGCCTAAGGTTTCTATAATCTACCGTATTTGATTACTACTGGTGCTGCTCGTCTTTTGTTTGTATGAATAGTCCTTATCTCTTTTTTATTTTTCCTCAATTTACTAAATAATAAATGATTACTGAACAATGCTTGAAAATGTACTTTAATTTTAATTACTTTAGGTTATTTCAATAATGATATGAACTAGCTGAACTCGGGACAGATATTGTTTATGAGATCGGCTTTGTCCGTTGTTGATGTCTCTCACTAACACGGAGTTCACTGTAATGTTGCTACATTTAACATCATATTTAAGAAGGTCACATGATAGCTGTGTCTTTCAATATAGATATTATCATCGAATTTAGCAGGAACAGAAAAACTATGAATCCCATCAATCTCTGATATTTTCATTTGGATATGAGAATTATTCTAGGAACAATTTACTCCACCGCCAAAAATAACCTTTCAACCCATACCGAAATAAACGTTTGCGGTGGCTTTTCTATGGCAGATATGAACATGAAAATTGGTATGGAAAAAGTAAATATCCATCCCATAAATCCCTGAAAGTTTTATGAAGATAAAAAATCGGCTTCCCTCTGATATCGAAAAATGGCTACTGTGACTTTTCTATGGCAAGTATCAAAACGAAAATTGGTATGAATGTAGTTCACATAACACCCATCTAACCCTGAGAAAATAATTTGGATATTTGTAAAAATTTAGGAGTAATTTGTGGCTCCTCAATGATTTTATAGCTAAATATCGTCGCTTAAGAACAAAAGTGAGAGGCAGGGCATGCTTATAGCAGGTATGAGCATGAAAATTGGCAGAAAGAAAGCTTTTATATATATATATATATATATATATATATATATATATATATTTATTTATATATAATCCCTTAAAATTTCATCTGAATGTATTTATTGGTATGTGAGTTATTGACCCCGCCGCCGAAAATATCAGCTGAATTATTTTAGGCACAATTTACTCCTCCGCTAAAAATAACCATTCAACCCATACCAAAATAAGTGTTTGCTGTGGCATTTCTATGGCACATATCAACAGTAAAAATTTGTATGGAGAAAGTAGATATACATCCCATAAACCCCTGAAAATTTAATTTTGAAATGTGAAGTATTTTACGAGTAATTTACGGCACTGCGGAAAATTGGCCTCCTGCGGATATCGAAAAGTGGCTACTGTGACTTTTTTTATGGCAAGTATCAATGCGAAGATAGGTACGAATGTAATTCACATAACATCCATCAAACCCTGTGAAAATCATTTGGATATCTGCAAAACTCTAGGAGTAGTTTGCTTCTTCTCACTGATTTTTGGCTAAAAGTGAGAGCCAGGGCATGCCTATAGCAGGTATAAACATGAATAATTGGTAGAAATAAAGCTTATATATTTCTAAATAATCCCTTAAAATTTCATTTGAATGTATTAATTGGTATAGGAGTTATTGAATCCCCCGCTGAAAATATGAGCTGGTCCCCTCCGCCCACACCACCTCTCCGAAATCTATGACTGGGCTACGGGTTGGGGGAGATATCTTCAAAAATAATTTGGCATATCATATAAGGTCACTCACTTCGATCGGGACAATAATAAAGATTATGATAATGATAGTGATACTAATAACAAGTACTACTTCCGTTATTATTGCTATTTCATTTTGTTACCACTGGTGTTTCTCTAAATCTATACAGGTAAAGACCCTGTAAAGACATGGATGTGAGATTCATCACAACTACGCTCCATTTCATATTAATATATGGTTAGTGATGTCACTTTCCCTTTTTTCCTTGACGGAGATAAATATGTAGATCGCCCACGTACTTAATCACCTAATGTTTTTAGCATCAGAGAGGGATGATCTGTCATATGATTAGCCAAGTTATATTTCAACGTCTTACTTATCACGTGATGTGTTGACACACAATTATAAATTAATCGTGATGTCAGATGGTTTCGTGTCGCTTATCATCCTTGCCCTTTTTCAAGAAATTATAGAGAAAGCTGAATAACCATTTGAGGTGACACCAGCATTTCATTAAGACATTTTGGTTATATATATATATATATATATATATATATATATATATATATATATATATATACATATATATACATATATATGTATATATATATATATATATATATATATATATATATACAGTATATATATATATATATATATATATATATATATATATATATATATATATATAACTGAAATGGTAATGATGCTATAGACACCAATTTCTGTATTTAGAGCCTAATCTTATGGCTCTATTCTCTGCAATATCCATATTATTATTATTATTATTATTATTATTATTATTATTATTATTATTATTTGCTTTTGTTGCTTTCGTTTCAACAATGAATGGTGCTACTGATACATTTACTAATAAATCCTCTTGGTAATGGCTATATGAAACTCAAATCAAATCATTAAGGCTTCTATTTTCGTCACATTCAAAACTTCAGATCTTTATTAAAAGCCTACTCAGATATAAAGAATTTCGCCATATACTATGAAAGCATGTTGGCGTTTTCGTTTTGCCTTTGTAATTAACATTTATTCCTTTTCTCTGTTATAATTGTTACGCTGTATCAATCCCCTTCTCTTGAGTTACCCACCTTTGAAGTAAATGATAAATGCTTTAAAGTAATCTCCTTGCCATATTTTGCTGTACTCCGTTTTTAAAACAAAACCAAAGAGTATAAGGAAATTTTCCTTCAAAAGATATTACTGGCACATGGCTGAAAAGTCGTTTTATATGAAAACTTAGCCTTATAATTTGAATTATTTTCATAAATCATTGAACATATACTGTATATCTTTAGTATATTTTTTTTCTTCTAATCTTTTAAAGGAATTCCTAAATTCTCAGGCCAGGTACTTTGTCCTTTACTATCAATAGATGTGATTGTTACTCGCCTTTATCCAAATGCTATCAATATTACCATCCCATATCTGTACTGTAGACTTAGGGCATTACATGTTTATTTTCGTAGACCTGGGGCATTATCCTTCCATATATCAGGAGAGCCACAAAATTCATAAATTTTATTGACCAAAGACATTCCTCAACATCAGCTGTATTCCAGGGCTTTCCTGGATCAGTTATATATATATATGTATATATATATATATATATATATATATATATATATATATATATATATATATATATATAATATTCGTTATAATACGAGTGGTTATTATTGTGTCATATTTCAAGTTATTTTTATTTCAGAGGGAGATTCAAGTTTCCGTGTAAAAGTAATTCCACGTGAATATCACGACAATTTCTTTCTTAGTCTTTGAAATCTCAATGACATTGCTCACATAACTCTAGATTAATGTAGCTAAGACGTCGTGATATATGAAGGTTCTTTGATGATTAAGTCTCCCTATTTCCCTATTGTCAGTTGGTTGATCTCATTTCTATGGTTATTTATGAAAAGATTAAAATATTTTACTTGCTAAACAGTGTTACATATTGACTCATACGGAAGTATCAAAACACTTATACTATCTTTAATTTTAGCTGTAATAAAGATTAATCATATGAACTTCACTGAACAGAATCTAGAAATTTATTTATGACATAGATGATTGTAAGAAGAATATCATAAACATTACATTAAGTCCTTTGTAAAAGCCTAGCTGGAAACTCTCCTATAGATGGTTACTTTTAGCATTATGTATTTAGACGTTTTGCCAACAGACGTAAAAAAATAATTAGAAATGGGAGTTATTGAAAATGGGCGATAATTAATAGTACTAGACCTGTCATATGAGGAGGCATATATACAGAATGGAGACAAAAACTGATGTCTAAAAAAAAAAAAAAATTCTGTCACCTGTAGAAGATCTAAGAGTGCTCTACACGTCGACAAATCCTAATGAAGTCAATTAATACGAGTTGTATTTGAAATGTACGAGTGTAAATCTCTCTCTCTCTCTCTCTCTCTCTCTCTCTCTCTCTCTCTCTCTCTCTCTCTCTCTCTCTCTCTCTGTGTCATCTTCTAGCTGGTGTGATATATTTGAAACATTATTTTTAACATCCCATAAGCGTCTTCGCAGTGCTGCTGCATCTCTCTGCCCTCACGTTGTTCCCTTCGAGTGAAAATGGAACAGAAATGGATTTGATCTATAGCGGTTAAATCCTTATTAGCATATCATCCAGGAGAAGAAAAACCTATAAAACATGATTATAATTTCTTTATGAGCGGGATAGATAATTGGAAGCAATGATATAACTGTTTAACTTTTCACTCAGCATCAAGAGTAAATATTAGATCAATTTTCTCGTTGGGAGAGTATCATTTCATCATACCATTAGCATTTACCTCCATTTGCGCGTAAATATATGATAAAATCTTTCTTTTTATGATAGAAAAATAAATTAAATGTGTTGACATTAATTTTGCTTGGAATGGAATTCGACTTTCCGGAAAAAAGAAATGATTAGTTGCACTTTTTGTAAATGTTCTGATGTTACGACCTCATTATGGAAAAAAACAAGAAGACATAAACTGATGATGTTTCCTCCTTTAAGGGACCAATTGATGCTCTACAATTTCCTAACATGTCATTAGCACCCTACAGCTCCTAATTCCTGGGTAATAAACAGATGGTTTTGTTGACGCTTATTGGTGTGAGGTAAACATATGTGGGTTGCATCTTTAGAATGACTCATTTCTCTCTCTCTCTCTCTCTCTCTCTCTCTCTCTCTCTCTCTCTCTCTCTTTGTGCATATGCATTATGAAAATATAGGTATATATTATAAATACATATACAGTACATACTGATATATATATATATATATATATATATATATATATATATACATATATATATATGTATATATATATATATATATATATATATAGTATATGCTGTAAGTGTGTGTAGGTATGTATATCCTATATTTATGTGCATATGTATTATGAAAATATAGGTCAATATCAATACATATACAATATATACTGCATATATATATATATATATATATATATATATATATACATACATATATATATGTATGTATATATATATATATATGTATATATACTGTGTACGTATATAGATAAACATCATCAACTATTTCAAAATAAAATATTTCATTTAGTTTCCTGAACCCTCCTGGTCTTGAGGACTAGAATTGCGAAGGAAAAGTCCGAATATATTACTGTGCTGCTCCATTTATTAAACTTTCGCCGACAACAAATATTGGAAAAACATTTCCGTTCCAATTGCAGGTTTGTAGAACTATATAGATATCCTATATCCCTTGTCTCAGTTGAAAATTCCCCATTATAAGTGTAGGTTTCCTTTTAGCTTTTAAATGAATCGCGATTCGTTATTCTCTTTTTGGTTATAATATTATTTTTGTCTGTTATTAACCCACGTCACGCTTACTTCTGACTTGATCAGCTGAACTCATTTTTTTCCATCCGTCCTTATTTTCATTAGCTTCCGATTTCATAAGGAAGAAAAGCTCTCGTTCATAGTAGTTTTGTTTAAAATAATTAAAAGATTTTGATATTTGGCTTACTTCCCCCTGTTTACGCTGCGATATTTCAATATAAACGAGTCTGGCTTCGCTTATTCTCATATGTATTAACGAAAAATATCAAGGAAGAAAAAAAAATATGCAGAATTTAATTCATTCGTGTTTTGAGCAATTGTATATCTACGCTTCCTAAACAATCTGCACTCCCCTGGTTGAATTTTATTATTTTTCATATATAGCAAAGATGAATGAATTTAGTCAAATTATCCTTATTTAATTTTAATAAAACACTCTGACCCGTGATCTACGAAGTTTTTGTGTGTGTGTGTTTGTGTGTGTGTGTGTGTGTGTGTGTATATATATACATAGCATTATCACTAGGAAGACCTTTTACTGTACTGAATGCTCTATTTATTTTTGACACGTTAATATAGATCAGAGTAAAACACTTGATTAATTAAGGTTAAAATCCATTTAGTTGGACAGAAACCTACAGTCCTTTTTATATTTTTGATGGAACCATTTATAGACGTGAAAAAGTGTTGATTAAACAGCGTTTGATCTTCTAAATTACCTATCAGTCCTCTAATTAACATTCTGGTTGTTACCTAACTTTAAAAAAAAAAGGATATATATTTAAAAAAGGATAGAGTGTTGTGTTGGGGATAGTTTTTTTTTGTTTTCTTTTTAGTGAGGAGGTTCATATAAAAATGACATTTCATTGCTCTGGTTTTCCCACTTCCGGGCTGTCTAGTGCAAGAGCCCGTGTCCTATACATTTATGAGCAAGTTCGTCCCCATAATCGGATTCTACTGGATTTATTTTTCAGTGTTTATTTGTTTATGTTAATGTAGACGACAAGATTCAAATAAGTCTCAGGTGGTGAATAGATTTTCATATATATTTTTCAAGACTATTTTTCTATATGATTTTTATATATTTTATATATATATATTTTTCAAGACTATTTAAAGACTTTTTCAAGAATATTGTCTCCATGAGCAGTAATATTACTTTTAAATCACTGTTTCAGGCGAAGTTTGACTTTTAGATTTTAGATACTCAATTTTTTTAGTTAATGATGACTATTGAACGCCAGTTTTATTTCGAATTTCTATATTCTCTAAAATTCATGAACCTTTTGAGTACAATTTATTTGATTTGACATGACACATCGGTTATATTAAGAGATAATTTTCATAGGATTTGAGTAAAAAAAAAGATATTGTTTACTAAACCAGCTTTGTCATATTCTAGAGAATAAGTTAAGAGATTTTTTTTTCACATATTTAACCGCAAATTTCTCATAAATAATGTTATTGATTGTAAAGTAGGATATTTTGATGTCTGGTTTTTATGGTTTTGTGTTCGTTAAAAAATTATAAATTCCTTTAATTTATCTTTGTCTTAGTGGTACATGTTTTGAGCTTATTGATATTATGTAGATTATAATTATGTTTTGGGCATGACGATATATTTGATACTATTGATAAAGATTACGTTTCTGTTTTGTGTATCATCATTCTGCATTATTATAAAGATTGTTTTTTTTCCAAGTGTATTAAGGTATGGCAATTTATAAGATAGAATTACGGTTATTTTAGATTTTTTATTTATACGCTATTCAACCAGTTCATGAAACAACTTTTTCTTTCAGTGAAACTCTGTTAATCTGTAATACTGTAATTATTTCCCTTATTCAAAATTTTTTGGAGAAAGACTTGTTTCTGGGGAAGAAGTAATATGTAAGAATTTTATGAAAAAAAATATTTACTTAAGAATATTACTCATAATCAAGCTAGCTTCCATATAGTTCGTGACACCAAGATATGCCTTTGACCCTGTGACGTATTAATTTGAAAAACTTGGTTTTAAAACATTGTTGATACTACATGAATGAAGAACAAAATTGATGTTTCTGTTGTCAGTTTATACTGACCAGAAGTTAATTATTTGCTGTTTCAGTGTTTAATAAATCGTACTAAGAAAAAGTTTCAGGCAAACACGAATAGTCACCAACAAAAACAAATGACGAAGGAGACAACGATATCAGTAAAAATGACCAATCAAAAAATATCAATACATTAACATCATTGTGAAAAGATAGACGAAAACATGTAAGACAACAACACTGTTACGTCATAACAAATGGACAGGTGGACGCACTTAACACATAAATTGAGGGCCATTTTATCCTTGTGGCTTTATTATAGTGTTCAAAATTCCAAATCAGTTCACACGATCATACATCAAGGTAATATCTTCATCCAAAATTAACTTTTATTCTAATCATGCAAGTATTTCCAGTATTGAAAATAGTATATAGGAACCTAGTATAGAAAGTCAACTAGATTATGGTTAAATGTCATTATTTATAGTGAGTTAAATTTTGATTTAACAATCCAATGGGTCATGCCAAAATCACTTCCAACACGAATAGAATATCATCTATGTGTAACCAATTAGATTGTTCATGCTTCTGGTGAAAATAAGAATACTCACAGTAAGTGATTACATATTTACATTGTGTTTAGACCTTTTATATAAAGAAATATTATAGAGGTGTGGTATATTTAGATATATAATACCGGTCTTAAGTACATAGTTTAAGGTCATCATAATCCAAAATTTTATTTTCAAGCGTAACAAATCAATAGCCTTTGCCTGGACTAGACACCGACTTAAGAAATTAAAAATGTAAATTCAATACTTAATATTATTCACAATGAAGTAGTTATTTAAAATCAAATGCAAATCCAAGCATTATTAATTATTAAAGCTGTAGTTTTTGTGTTTAGATATTCATTTCCCTTGATCTAAAATCATCCATGAAGCCGAAGTTAAAGCCATGCCGTCAAACATTTTTTTTTTCCATTAGACTATCCACAAGATGCTATTATTGCCCGTAGAAAAGCTGCATCATTTCAAATAGAAATCAGAGCTCATGACCTCACTTCAGCAGAGGAAAAGACCAGTTCTGAACTCTTCAGACCTCCTACAAGAAGCAGTATGCTGCATTTTTATAGCTAGCTATATCCCACATATTGTTCGATTCATTTACAAGTTGCTGTGCAAATGTAGATTTCTAAACTAGTATCGGCCAAACTTCTTGTGGTAAATGGCATTTCCATTTACACTCTTTGTAATAAATTCTTGTTTATTGGTTGATCTCTCTCTCTATTCTTTTAAGTCATATATTGAACTAATTGGAAAACTAGAAAATTCTTTCAACATGGTAAAGAAATGCCAAACACAAGAAAAAAAATATGTGGTGATATATATCAATTTAATTCCTAGCTATTAGTGACAAACTTTTTGCATTTTCTCAAAGCACCATACCCAAGGCAGATTTTAGTAGCTGTTACCTCTTGATTAACCAGTCAGGTGAATAATTTTGTCATGAGGAACTTGATCACATTTATTAAAACAGGAGACTCTTGGTTACGTCTTTACGTGGACCTGTGCAAATTTGGCTAAGAAGGAAATGGAAAGCAAAATAACAAAATGAACCCAACTATCCATGTACTCACAAGAGCTGATAGAAACGCCACATTCTTGTCGGTCGAAAGGATAATATTTGAACTCCATATTGCAGGATAACTTCAGCGTCACCCTGCCGGGGATGGGGAAGACCATTTTCAAAAAGATGTTTGCATTATGTGGTCGCAGAAACCAAGTCTTATTAGCTTTTGTCGCTGATTGCAGTCATTCGCCAACCATTTAGGATGACAAGAATAATAAAGGCCTATTGATTTGTGGCCTCGACCTGTTCCTCTATAGCCAGCCAATTCACGTCGTAAGCGACTCCCCTTTGGCCAGTAAATTCAGAGAAAAGGTCCTAGAAGGAAAGGGATTTGGGCGCTATGACTTCCTCCCAGTGGTTCCAATGACAATCTTTAAGAAACTTGGAGAAAACTACTCAAATATGAGTTCCGGCTATATTGGGTATATTCAATAATCTTACTAAAGGTTTTTTGTCTCCTTTTTAATTACATATTTTATTTTATTTTATTCAATTTCTACAAACGATACAACAATTATTTTTGTTTTGTTCAGTAGTCAAGTTGTAATTATTATAGTACAATTCCAAGAAATCTTAATTATTCGTGCTCTCTCTCTCTCTCTCTCTCTCTCTCTCTCTCTCTCTCTCTCTCTCTCTCTCTCTCTCTCGTTTGTTTACTTATTTTTTTTTTCACTTCCTCTTCTCTCATTCTTATTAAAAATGTTCATTATTCCATCTTTCAGCTTTTCGTTCATTCTCATAACCTCACCTCAATGATATTCATTCCCGACATTCCATTTATAACTGCTTTCAAAGCCTTTTGCCTGGCTCATATGTGTTACATATACATCCATACATATAGTGTGTGTTTGTGGCTTCATGTATATATATATATATATATATATATATATATATATATATATATATATTTGTGTGTGTATATATATATATGTATATATATATATATATATATATATGGATAGATAGATAGATATATATGTATATATATATATACTGTGTATATATATTTATATATAGTATATATATACTGTATATATATATATATATATATATATATATATATATATATATATATATATACATATTTGTTCTAAAAACCCGATAACCCTTTAAGTACTCCCTTCACAGATTTCAAAACATGCTTGTCCTGTATCTTACCACTCTTAGTTTTATTAACTTCAGGGTCTTTGAATACCGCAGGTCAGACTTATTTGTACTACTGACCAGGTACTTTACCTTCTCAAGAAGCTCGTATCCACACTTTGCAGCCTTAACGCTCTTGACCGAGTCATTCTTGATCTGTTTGGAGCGTTTCGTTTGTCAGATTGGTATTTCCATATACTTTCATTAAAAACTCTTGATTCACTCGCATTTTGCATTTATTAAATCTTTATTATCCCTCTTTCAAACTTTCTGTTATGTCATGTCTTATTTGTCTTTGTGGATATACCTGAATGGTACTCGAGTGGTATCAGTCCAGTGTTCTGTGTTGTCATCTTCTTCTCCACTGTTATCTTTACATTAAGGGGTCGGTTGCCTAATGCGCCCTCTCCAATGCCTTCTACTAAAGGCATCATCTTCCACCAAACCTCTTCTCATCATATCATCTTTCACCTTATCTCGTCATCTAATTCTCTGCCTCCCAATTGATCTTCTCCCCCTAACAGGTTCCTCCCAAGACCTCCTCACTCCATCCCAACCATCCATCCTCAATGTGTGCTCACACCATCTCAGTCATGACACTTATCATCTCTCTAATCTTTACTACATCTGCCACTCGTCTTATTTCATCATTTTCCAATCATTCAAGCAGTGATATTCCCATAATCCACCTTAGCTTTCCCATCCCTGTTTTCTCAATCTTTGCTTCCTCATTTCGTCTTAAAGCCCAAGTTTCTGATCCATACATCAACACTGGTCTTATTACTGCGATATAGATCTGGGCTATTAGCTTGATTGGCATTTTCTTAGCACGTACCACTGATGCTACCTCTCTCCACTTTCCCCATGGTGCTTTTATCCTAATCTCAACTTTAGCCTCACATCTTCCCTCCAGATTTATAGTAGATCCCAAGTATCTTTTATGTATGGCTATCCTATCCCTACTTTCCTTACTGCTCACCATAGCTTCAGTCTTATCCACATTTACCATCAAGCCACCCATTTCCAGAGTCTCTTGCCACTCTACAACCTTTCTCTGTAGTTCTTCCTCGTTTTCAGCAGTAATCACCAAATCATCTGCATAATTTGTTTAGAAATTGGAAATCTCTCACGGATTACATAATGTTTTTAGTTTTAATGATAATTAAATCAACCAGAAGCTCAATGTGATATTAGATCTGTATTAATTTAATCTTTTGAAGATTTTGAAGGTAGGCTTACCACTAGCTGGTTCTAAACTCTGAGATCCTACACAAAAACTTCAAATTGTTGGAAAAAGCTTTGTTACAAGAGCTCAAATCCATTTGTTTATAACTTCTGCTTTCTTGGTATTTTGCTGATACTCAGGAGAAACATTTTTTTTTACCCTTAATGTTATCCAGATTTAAAAATAAACGAATTGTACACTTATTTATAATGCTACTAAAATAACATTCGCTCGCGCTAAAACGAATTTTTAGTGTTAAGAATCTATGCGTAATAATTTGTTATATCAATGATTGTATGATTTTCAAGACTGTCAGTGAATTTTCAACTGTACATCAAGTTATTACATTTTAATTTTAGTACACAATTGATTACTATTCCAAGAGTGCTTCGTCGTACATTATTACACATTTCTACATGCACAGGAATTTTGTGTTTTTCTACTTTACCTGCGGTATTTATTCATGATACACTCTAAAACTTGCCAAATCTTAAAGTCTTCCTTTCGTATGTTCGTTAATAGAAGCACTAAAAATATAACAATAGTATCATAATAGTGGCGTCGCTATATTATAGATTTATTACCTGCTTTGCGAAAGTCGAGTCTACACACCCATATATATATATATATATATATATATATATATATATATATATATATATATATATATTATATATATATATATATGTATATATATATATATATATATATATATATTTATATATATACATATACAGTATATGAATATACATATATACATATATAAATGTATTTTATAATTCAGACATCTAATTCAGAAGTTGCGATTATTAGATGCATCTAACAACCATTGCATAATCCAGGTAAGTGAGCTGCTACTGTAATGATACACACTTACAGTACTCAATACTGTAAAAAGCCTAACGAAAAGATCCAGAATACTAAACATACAAGACATCCTGCACATCCCTCCATTGGGAAGACGTCGCCTTTGACGACCCCAACGCCAATCTGTGACGTTAGCACTGATAAGCCTTGACCATGGATACTTGCCCCCATGCACCGATAAGTGATTTCATCCATGGCTTCTCACACCCTTCGTACCGATCTAATGCACAGCTACTGATGAATAAGTTCATTTGGTACGGCATTACTAAGGATGCTAAGGATTGGGTACGCGCATGTGCTTCATACCAAACTTTAAAACTATATCGATGCATTGATTCAGAAGTGGGCACCTTTCCTCAATCTCAGTGTTGTTTTGTCCACATTGCCGTCAACGTAGTAGGTCCCTTACACACATCATGAGGAAACCGGTGCCTGTTTACCGTCATAGAAAGCTCCACTTGTCTTGAAGCCATCCCCATTCCAACTCCAACGTCCACTCAAGTACATATATATATATATATATATATATATATATATATATATATATATATGTGTGTGTGTGTGTATGTGTGTGTAATATATGAATATATATATATATATATATATATATATATATATATATATATGTATATATATATGTGTATATGCATGTGTATATATATCATAATCTTCATAAGCATCAGCATCAGTTGCTACTAGACCACTGCAGGACAAAAGCCTCAGACATGTCTTTCTACTCTTATCTGTTTATGGTCTTTCTATGCCAGTCTGTACCCGCAGATTTTCTTAGCTCGTTAATCCATCGATTTCTCTTCCTTCCCTTGTTTCTTTTGCAATATTTAGGGACCCATTCTGTTATTTTTAATGATCCTCTATTATTTGTCATTCTCATTGTATGTCCTGTCAATGTCCATTTCTATTTCTTACACATTAGAATATCCTCTACTTTAGTTTGCTCTCGTATCAAATGTTGCTCTTTTTATGTCTCTTGGTGTTATTCCCTTCCTTGTTCTTTCCATAGCTCCTTGAATTGTAAAAGTTATAAGTGTCTGGTTACAGTTCCAGTTTCATCAGAATAGATGTTCACCAGAACGTAACCCCGACGCTCAATCCCCCACTGTGGTGATTAGGGACAGCAGTGGCCTCCCCAGTAAACAGCTTAAACTGACTGTCCGTGGCTGGGATTGATCCGCCGCCGTGCGAATACTAGGCAAACACATTACTACTGTACTAGCTTCATAAGTGGTAACTAGCTGTAACCATCTTATGTTGTAAGGCTTTAGTAAGGCTCCAAGTTTCTGATGTATAAGTTGATACTGGTAGGACCATCTGATTAGCTATTTTTCTTTTAGGCAAAAGTGACATTTTATTTTTCATAATCTCATTTTGTTTACCAAAAGTTCTGGATCCCTTGCTTGTCTTTTTAATTTCATTCTCGTGTACTGGGGAAACACTGTCTGTCTTAAATACGTATATTTATTAATAATCTCTAGAGGCTCGTCCATAACCCTTATTTGTTGTCTCTGCCTTTTCATTGAACATTATCTCAGTTTTACTCATATTAATTTTCAGCATATATTTCTTATTTCTCTATTCAGTTCTTCTATCAGCTTTTGCAATTCCTCTCATGATTCCCTAAACAGAACGATGTTATCTGCAAATCTTATTTTGTTAAGGTATTCCCCATTAATATTGGTTCCTACATTTTCCCCAATTTGAATTTTTAAAAACTTCTAGGCATGCTCTGAATAATTTAGGAGAGATGGGGCCTTTCTGTCTAACTCTTTTCTCATTTGGAATTTTATCGCTATCTTTATGTAATTTTAGGATTGGTGTACTGCTTACATAGATGTAAAGTGTTCTAACATAAGATTCATCTATTCTTTGTCTTTGAAGTGCTTTCATTATTGCTGAAGATTTGACAGAATCAAAAGCTTCCTCGTTGTCTGTAAAGGTTATACATAATAGCTTGTCATATTATGTTAATTTTTCCATGAGCTGGTTAATTACATGTATATGGTCACTTGTTTAATACCCTCTTCTAAAGCCTGACTGCTCTCTTGGTTTAGCGAAGTTCAGCTGTCGTTTTATCGGGTCTATGATCATTGTACTTATTTTATATATTACGGAGAGTAAAGTAATTGGGCGATAATATTTCAGGTATTTCGCGTCTCCTGTTTTGTGAATTTGTATAATGATAGAGATGTGGGTATAGAGCATTATTCCAGACATTTGGTGTAAGGTTCACATAGTTTTGCCACCAAGAAATATCCTCCATTTATTATTAAATCAATTGTTAGATAATCTTCTCCTGTGTGTGTGTATTAGTGTATGCGACCTGTCATAAATGACTGTTAAATATTTAGGTATATAGGCAAAGACACCTCTCTCACCAGGGTATGACTATTCGTTCTACCACCACCCGATGGACGGGGAGAGTTAAACGTGAATATAAAGAAATATATATACAGTATATATATATATATATATATATATATATATATATATATATATATATATATATACAGTATATATGTATATATATATATATATATATATATGTATATATATTTATACGTGTGTGTATATAAAGCAAGACACTTGCTCTTTATTATGTCGGATATATATATATATATATATATATATATATATATATATATATATATATATATATATATATGTGTATATGTTTATATATATATGTGTGTATATATATATATGTATATATATATATATATATATTAATACATTAATATAAAATGATAGTTAATTATACTAATATATATAGTGATAATAAGGTAGCTGAATATGAGTTCTTTGACTTTGGTTATATATATATATATATATATATATATATATATATATATATATATATATATATATATATATATATATATATATATATATACATATATGTAATCACGAATGATGTATCTGGGGCGTCTAGAAAATCTCCTTCATCAAGTTTTCTCTATATGGCCTTGATATTGAAGTTCAATAATATCGTTCAATTATTATAGCCCTAACAAGGAGTCGCATTAAAGTGTTTCAGAACAGCTGTATAGACATGTATTAAATGGAACAACATAGCGGATAGAATATTTTTTTTATACTATTTTACCGTTCCTGCTCAAATATATAATTTTCTAAAAAGTGTCAAGTATTGATACTCCACTTGCTGGATCATTGTTAATACCACACAGTTTCTATCTATAGCACGTTGATTAGTATGAGGTGGCATTCATGCCAGTCTGCCTACCTTGAAATCATTTACTTTTGTGCACTGGTGCCAATGCAGCTACTTCGTGAAATACAGATACAGTTAAACTATTGGTTTATCATTTACGTGAGAAACTTAGAGTTTTAGCAATCTAGATTTTGCTGTGTACATTACTGATAAACATTCTGCCAGGAACCAAGAGAGGAAGTCTTTAGTCTTCTACGAGAAAAGGACAACATGGTAAAAATAAGGCTCGTTGAATGATCGTCTCACTGGTGCATTTTATTGTTATAAAACGGAAAAGTCTTGAATATGAAGGGCACGACCACCAAAAGGTATTAGTTATATATCTTGCTGATGCAAAACAAAACGGTGTCATTTACATGTTGAACAGTTTACTGATTTCAATAAAATACACCAATATGAAGAACGAAATTATAGGAGGCTTAGTATTGGAATGTATAGGACAAACAGGAGATTGGAAAGGGAGGAAAAGGACACAAGTAAAGGTCAACCTTAAGGAAGAAGGACCCTGAAAGAAATGACTACTTACAGGAGGCGAGGATTATTCCACATACTTGTTGGTCAAATGGAAAGTGCTCAAGCTTCAAGCTACAAGACAGCTTGAGGGTGATCCTGTAATACCAGGAAGTGTCCTGTCAAAAAATGGTCTACATCTCTAATCCAGTGTGATTGTTTCATTTTTATTGGGGAAAAGAAATTTGCATTAGTACATAAGATATAATTTTGTCAGTTAATGTCTTAAACATGAAGCTTTTACTTGGAAAATAAATTCAGGGCCAAAAAAATAAAAAAAATGTCTGTATGTGTGCATACATAAGCCATGTATAAGCCGTCATGATATATTGTAAGGCTACATTTTAGTAGGGAAGTTTAAAAACACATGTCATAGTCTACCAAATTTCAATATGTATGGCTGTTAATGGAGAGCGAATGATCGTAATTTTCTTACGAAGTTCCATCATCTTTTTTAGATTTTGTATCTTATGGTGTAATGTCAAACACCCGTTCGTACTGAGATGTAATTTTACCAGCTACGGTACAGAATATTAGAAATTATCAATATATATATATATATATATATATATATATATATTTGTGGGTGGGTGTGTAAGTGTGTTTGAATATGTATGTATATATATATATATATATACATGCATATATATATGTGTGTATGTATGTATTTGTATATAATACATATATATATATATATATATGTATATAGATGCATATATATATATATATATATATATATATATATATATATATATGTATATATATATATATATATATATATATATATATATATATATATATATATATACATGCATATATTTGTGGGTGGGTGTGTAAGTGTGTGTGATTTTGAATATGTATATATGTATGTGTGTATATATATATATATATATATATGTGTGTATTTATATATATATACATATAATGTGCATTTATATATGAGTACGTTACTATTGAAAGTTGAAATTTGTACCGACTCTAATTTGACATAAAATCGCTTTGAAAGAAGCCTTCCATTTGGCATGCTGTATGAACCAAGAATTGCAATACATAAAGAAAATGTTCCTGATGAAATGAAGAATGTTAAATTGTATTCCAAATGAGAAGGAATTGGTGGCATCAAATATTATTTTGAAATTTGTTTCTTTTCATAAAGTGAATAGAACCTTGCTTGCATATTTTTCTTTGTTCTTTGTGCTTCTTAAGATATAGATAGGATGTAGGAACAGATTACTTTTAGTCTAGAAAATTAGTCAAATGCCTGTTGATATTAGATGGTCTCGCTGGTATTCTTTATAAAATGGTACATTTAACACTGATTAAAGATGTGCATAGGTTGTTAAATGTTTTTAGGATATTCATGATATGGGCTATTTGAAAGCAGTTTTATGGGTCTCATCTTTCCCTCTTCTGCAAAACCAGCTTCAAAGGTAGTTCAAATGGCCTGTTGGAATTAAAAGTCAGTTAAAAGAGATTAAATATTATGTTATGAAAGTTATTTGTAAAACCAAAGAAAAGGAAGCTAAAGTTAAAGGGATAGGTAATACTTTCAATTGTCAAACCTGTAAAAGAATATAACTAAGTTAAACAGGAATCAGAATATGACAGTGGCAACTATGTCTGGAAAAAACACAAAGAAAAATCTTTATAATAATTGCTAGGTAAAAGTAAAGAATTTTACCGCAAATTATCTCATAAAAGCATGTTAACGTATAGAGGCTTGTCCATCGGTGTTTGAAAAAAGACTTATAATATTCTGCTTGAGCTAAAAAAGATGGTTTTCAATACAAATCCTGTTCAGAAAGTCACAATGGCGAAAATTCATATGAATATTATAAGTGAACCCAAAAAATGTATATTCATTAAGCTTAAGTTCTGCTGGTCAGATCTTGGGAATATACATTGCAGTAGTCAAAGACATTGAACAAGTGTAGCTAAATTGATTTGATAGATTAATATATGAATCCGTGATTGTAACTCTCACAAATATTAAGAATAACTTTAACCTCTTTTTGTTGACCTCCTTTCCTTGACCTCCTTTCGACCTTACCTGAAGAGTAAGAAAAAAAATCGTTTCAATGACAAAGTTATATCGATGAATTACCAACTGCAAGAAGAAAATCATTAGTAAATCAGTTACTGATGAATGAACAAGTGCATTTTTATTGACTTATGTAAATGAAAGTAAGGATAGATTCTATAATACAAAAAAACAACACTGAAAATTTTTTCAAACATTTCCGAAATTCGTTAGTGATAACAGTAAAAAATGCAAATAGACAGAGAGGGACTTCATATGTTTATAAGGTATTAGAATGAAGAATCCGGTAGTGAGGCGATAACCACTGCTGGCAGTATCTGTTGGATAGTGAAAAGTAACATGGTGATTAGCTGCCAGGTTCGGAGAGACCACCTAGTCGCCCTTGAGAAATTCCGAGAACTTTTTCACGTGAAAGAGATAAGAATCATGCGTCAGTTCTTACATGTCGACAGAACCTCCTATATCACAGAAGTGCTATAGAATTACTTACGTCTTATGCCATTTAGTCGTATTTTGTTTTTATTGAAAAGAAAATCAACCGGTAATTTTCTCTATAGTTTTATGGTCTTATCATCTTCCTTTTTTCATATTACTTATTTACTGAGCGTATGGTAGCGTCCTATGCAAAAGCAATAAGATTATAATTCTATGTTGTAACCATTCAAACGCCATTTTCTTGTAGTTGAAAGTAAAACTAAATGTTGTCATAATATTTCACAGAAAAAGTTCATTTATCAAAACACCAGCCGTTGACATCCATAAGTAATAATGTTCGGAAAGTATTCCTATATAACGTGTTCTGTTTCGATATTATAGACTAATGCTTTTTTCATAATTCAGTATAACAGGAATGTGATATACATGTTATTTAACGAAACGCAAATACCCTTTGGTCAAACATAATTCTTATATGTAAATTGCATGGAGACATTTTTACAAATAGAACTATCTTATCTAATTGCTGGCACTAGACCATTCTTTGATATTTTTCTAGTTTTATGCTTTCATTCGTTTAAACAAATCTAGACGTTGACCAATTCTAAGATAATAACAAACAAACCTCATGCTGTAAAGAACGTGTCCTGAAGCATTCAGTCGCAGCAGAATGTTGTTCATGGTAACTCGGTGGATTTCAGCATCCTTCACGTTGTTGAAGAACGTGTCGGGTTTCCAGATTTTGCTCTGAATCTGAAGAGAATGACGAAAAAGAAAACTAATTAGTATTTTAGATAAAAATTAAGTTTTTTTTTTTTATATGATATCCCTATTTTTAACAATAAAGGCTCGTTCGTTTGTTAACAATCACAAATAATTTGGCTTCGTAACGTTGATGATGACATAATGAAACTATTCAAAGGGAGAGAAGTACCACAAAAAAAACGTGGAGATAAAACGGCCAAACAATAGAAGTGTTTGGCTCACTAAGGTTGTCTCCGTGTCATTTATGCGAAGGAAAAAAGCTCCTAGACTGAAAAATGCAACGAAAATGTAATTAACGTCTTGAAATAAAGAGTGATCACGGTTGTTGGTACAACTCTAGATCTTCACAGAGTACCCCTTATCCACTCTACCCCTTACATCACTTACAGGACGTTGTATTGGGTACCGCACTGAAATAAGCACATTGTAATGTAAACCAACCAACCACCAAATACGAATTATTAAAGGATCTTGGCTGTTATGAGAGACATCTTACTTACACATCACAAAAGAAACAAACTGAAAGTAATGTGTCATGAATGTACAACAAAGGCTTAAGGTAAATTTAGCATAGGGTTTTTGAAAAGAATATAGGATTCGTGCCATGTTAGGCACCAAATGAAACGGCAATATATATATACATATATATATATATATATATATATATATATATATATAAATATATATATATATACATATATACATATATATACATATACATATATATATATATGTATATATATATATATATATATATATATATATATATATATATATATATATATATATATATTAATATTAAGGCTAATAATAGTATTTCATAGTAAATTGGTATGGGTTAATTTTTTCTCTTTAAAGTAATGGAACGCCGATCGTTTTTTATTCTAAAGCTTGATTATAATTTCAGTTTAGTACATCTCACATTATCATATTGTGCTTATAATTAAGTTCAAGATTTCTATAAGGAATGCTGAAAAACTGCAGAGATTACACAGCTTGAGCAAAGGAGAAAGACACCTTTGAGATGAGTTATCAATAAAAGGCTATCTAGAATCCAGTTGATAATTCTCAATGTTAACTCTAGGGAAAGAGGAATACCGTGGATACCTATACCAGATGGGAAAGGATTTGATAAGAAAAGAAAACTATTGAAAATTCGTCTTTCACTATGGAATCAGAGATACCAATTGAACCCTTTCCAAAATTACAACATGAGGAAAAGGTTGACCTAAAGCGTTATCGAGTAACTGCGAGGCAAAGCAAGAAGACAGTGTATCACCTTCCCCATAAGGATCCTGAATCACACCCCTTTGTATAGATGATGAATTTGTTACATATATATATATATATATATATATATATATATATATATATATATATATATATATATATATAATATATATATATATATATATATATGTGTGTGTGTGTATATATATGTATATATGTATGTGTGTGTATATAGATATATTCCTTTCATCATCATCATCATCATCATCATCTCCTCCTACACCTACTGACGCAAAAGGCCTCCGTTCGATTTCGCCAGTCAATTCTATCTTGAGCTTTTAAATCAATACTTCTCCATTCATCATCTCCTACTTCACGTTTCATAGTCCTCAGCCATGTAGGCCCAGGTCTTCCAACTCTTCTAGTGCCTTGTGGAGTCCAGTTGAAAGTTTGGTAAACTAATCTCTCTTGGGGAGTGTGAAGAGCATGCCTAAACCATCTCCATCTACCCCTCACCATGATCTCATCCACACATGGCACTCGGCTAATCTTTCTTATCTTTTCATTTCTAATCTTCTCCTGCCATCTAACTCCGAATATTCTTCTGAGGGCTTTGTTCTCAAAATATGTTTGATATTGTCTTATTGTCATGCCATGACTCATGTCCATACAGTAACACCGATCTCACTAAACTAATGTATAGCCTTATTTTTATATGTGATTTTAGGCAATTTAATTTCAAAATTTCAATTAACCTTCCTTGTCTGATTTGCCTTTTCAATCTTTCATTAATCTCAAATGCTAAAGATCCTGTATAAAAGATCATAGTTCCTAAATATTTAAATGATTCCATTTCGTTAATCCTTTCCCCTTTCAATGATATTTCATCTCCCGTTGCATATTCTGTTCTCATCGTCTCTGTCTTTCTTCTATTTATCTTGAGCCCAACCTCATGTGATATTCCATGCAGTCTGGTAAGCAGGTCTTGCCAGTCTTCTGGTGTTCTGCGAATAAGGACAGCGTGATCAACATACTTTAGGTCAGCTAATTTCCTGTTACCAATCCAATCCAATCCAATCCAATCCTTCTCCACCATTCAAAACTGTTCTATGCATTACAAAATCCACGAGGAGTATAAAAACATAGGTGACTACATATTCCCTTGGAGTACTCCACTGTTCACTGGAAATTTATTTCATAGGACTCCACTAATATTAACTTTGCACTTGCTATGCTCATGAACAGACTTAATCAAATTTACATATTTAAGAGGAACTCCATAATAACCAGGACTCTCCCCACAAAAGTGGCCAGTGCACACCATCAAAGGCTTTTTCATAGTCCAAAAATGCCATCAAAAGTGGATTTATATATTCTACACATTGCTGTATCCTAAAATGAAAATTTGGTCAATACAACTTTACCTTTTCTAAATCCAGCTTTTTCAATCACCTTTTTATCAATCTTTCTCTCTAGTCTTTTTAGAATGAGCATACTATATATTTTCATGACAACTGGCGTAAATGTGATGCCTCTATAATTATTGCTATCAGTCATATCTCCTTCTTTAGTCATTTTCACCAACCCTCCTAGCTCCCATTCATCAGGTTTTGCTTCTTGACGCCACATTCTACAAAATAATCTTTTAATTATTCTGAGATTCACTTCATTTTCGGCCAATATAATCTTGGCAGTTATTCCATCTTATCCAGGAGCTTTCCATCTCTTTAGTTTTTTAATGATAGCTTTGACTTCAAACACACTGAATTCATCCGTGGGCACATGAAGGTCTCACAGCTTCAAGTATATCAATCAAATTATTCCTTTCATATCTCCTATTCGTGACCTCACTAAAGTGTTCAATCCAACGTTGCCTTTTTCATATTCTGTGATAACAAATTCATCTCTCTTTTTGATGGGTATATGCTTCTTTTTCTTTGACCTAGTCGAGATTTCATTAATAATTCTATGAGCAATTCTTACACCACAGCCACTCCCTGAATTTATAGCTTTGTCAGCCTCATCTGCTTTCATGTCTAAATATTCTCTCTAGTCATTCCTGGCTTTTCTTTTGACTTCACTATCAATACTGGAATACTTGGCATGCTCTACCTTGTAATTTTCATCACTTCTTCGAAAATTTTCAACTATCAATATCTGTTTTTGTCTCCTTTTTATCGTAACCCAAGTATTATTTGATATCCATGGTTTCTCCTTGTAACTGTATGTCCCAGAACTTCACTACCAACTGACTGATAAAGATCTTAATATCACACCATTTTTCATTAATTGCCTGCTTTTCGTCTCTAAAGGGCTCTAAGACTGCAAATCGATTCCTACATTCAATTGCAAAGGTTTCTCTGTGGTCATCTTCTAGAATCTTAGTTGTATCAAACCTAGGTTTCTATTTACATTTCTGTTGGGTGCTTTCACTTTTAATTTCAGTGTGGCAATGAGGAGCAGGTGATAACTACAAATATCTGCACCTGTGTAGTTTCTTACATTATATAGCTTCTTCCCTCTTTATTAATGGCTATGTAATCTATTTAATTTTTGTAATTGCCACATGGTGAAGTCCACGTATATTTCTGTATGTCCTTTCGCTGGAAAAGAGTACCTCCAATAACAAGATTCTTTATTGAACAAAACATTATAAAATCCGCCAGATATCAGGAGTAAAAGCCGAAAAGACATCTTGTCTATCACCTTAAACCCAATCCTCCACCTTGCTGCCAGTGACTTCATCGTGATTTAGGGAGTCATTTTCTCCACACCCAAAACTTCTCGGTACTCCACCAAGTTGCTCATGCACTTATACAACTGGTGGAAAACATGGATTGCTAAGATATACCGCCTATCACACACACATATACATACACACACACACATATATATATGTATATATATATACATTATATATATATATACATTATATATATATATAAATTATATATATATATATATATATATATATATATACATTATATATATATATATATATATATATATATATATATATATGTGTGTGTGTGTGTGTGTGTGTGTGTGTGTGTGTGTGTGGATCATTAATCAAAGAGTTTAATGAAAGAAAATGGATGATACCGTGAACGATGAATTTGAATTAATAGATTATAGAATCTTACTGAAACGCGTAAGAGAAGGACAAAAGGCACGTTAACCAAAGTAAATAGCCTGCTGCCACTACAAACTTGGGTGTTATCTAACAACTGGTAATATCTACAATATTCACAATGCTCGCGACCCAGGCTGATGAAGAGTGAATACGCAGGAATATTATCGAAGACGAAAAAGAAGCACTACTATACAGCAAGAAACAGATATCATTCGAGAATCATCAGTCATGGAATAATTGTAGAGGATCCCCACATTGTCTCATCAATTTTTCAGAAGCTGCTCCTGTATGGTAGCTCGACTCTTAAGATGAGGAACAGAACCGACCCCCGAGGCCCCTAAGAATCGAGGACTAGTGTGTTTTAGAAGTTAAGATACTCTAAAAAAAAAACAGATTCATATAAAGCTGATGTGTATGGTGCTTCCACATTGAAATGGCAGTAACTGTGTCACGCGTCGAAACACATATGAATGATATTATAACGAGGAAGGATCTTAGTAACGACACTTGAGTAAAGAACAGAATTATTCGATAGAGAGGACATTAT
>NC_090740.1:133108016-133110516 GCF_036898095.1 Palaemon carinicauda | reverse complement strand
ATATATATGTATATTTATACTGTATATATCTCCACTATATAATAAAGAACAAGTGAATTACTCTCTCTCTCTCTCTCTCTCTCTCTCTCTCTCTCTATATATATATATATATATATATATTATATATATATATATATATATATATGTATATATATTTCCGGTCACGCTCAGGGGCACTGCCATACGTGTAATTACTCAGTCTCTCTCCGTCCCTTGGGTAGGGGGAACGAGAGTAGGCATACCCTGGGGAGAGGGGCTGCGTGTGTGTGCATATCTATCTTATATTGAGCCGTCATTTTTAACGGGTCGCGTATACATACATACTGTATATTCAGTACATACATAAGTGTATTTATTTGTGCTATAATTGAAGTGATCAAACAATTTCTGTAATAGAGAGTTATTCAGTGGTGAACTGCTGTTCCTCCCAACCCAACTTCGCATCCTGACATTTGATAAGAATTTCTATTCTTTCCTAATTTCGGATTCATTGTTCAGGGAGGTTAGTGTGCGAGTAGATGTACAGTATTTTCTTAGGCTGTTGAGTTTTTAAATGATAATGGGAAAAGCGGCGTCACGGGGAAACACAACTAGATTAAGGAGGTCGTCGTACAGAGAAAACAGAAGTAAAAGAGAAATTTGCGCAACAAATCTGGTTAATGGGAAAGCTGATATCTATTACCCGGAGATATTTTTCAGAAACTTTGGCAAAGGTGCCTGCCATTCACTGCGCTCTCAAGAAAATAGGAAACGAGTATTCATTTGCTTTTTTATATCTTGTGATGAGGAAATCGTTGTTTAAGCAGACAAGTACTTTTTACATTGTTGATTAATTCCAAGAAACAGTAAATGTGAAATATCAATAGTATTGTATATCCTCAAATAATTATTTTACTACACTGATTAATTTTCATTAGGGTAAGGTACAAACTAACCTACTTATCTAAGGGGGTCTTGTCTTGAATACAGCTTTAGGTGTGACGAAATTTTTTCCCTTGGTTATTCGTACGTATGTAAGTACGATGTACTAGTCTTAAATGGCATCCACCTTGTGCACAAGAATAGAACTGAGCTTATTAGGAGTTCCTTTTATTCGGAGAGAATTGAATATCCGATTTGTTGATCATAATCCATTACCTCACCAGATATTAGGATAATTAATCAATCTTTTTTTATTGAAATTCAGTTGTAAAGTAATGGGTATTGTCTGCCCATCTTCATAACGTCTTGTAGAATGGCGGTGTGATTAACAGTAAAATGGATGTGAGGCAAATGCTTGACGCGTGAAATATGTTTTAGGATATCAATTGGTCATATTCGCCATGTTGATTTTGTTTCTTTCTCGCCCATCTTTTTTTCTGATAATTACTTCTGTCATCTTCTTTCTATAAGAAAAATATGTAAATATTTTGGATTGTGATAATGAGAATATCATCATGAAAATGTCATGAATGGGTAAATATTGACATTGACAGAATTGGAGACATATTCTTGTGAGATTTTTATTAAAAGAAGAAAACAAGTAGTAGATAAAAACAATGCGAGCTGTTTCTTTTCCTTGTGTTTATGCATTGATTTGTATTTTTTGTCGTGAAATAACATGATTTTCTAAACAGTGTTTGTTCCCTCGTCAGATTGTTTTGTGATGCCACCAAAGATTTTCACATCGACATAATATCGCTTTATTTTCATATGATTCTTGTTACGAATTCTCAAAAATTTCCAAATAAGTTTGCAGTTTCATTGTAACAACTACAATAATAAAGCTAGTATTAGAAAACGTCCACACGACAAAACATTGTTTGGTGAACTTTATTTCTCATCGAACAAAGTTCGGTAAAGGTCTTTTGCTTGCGTTCAAACGATGACAGTTGAGCAGTGAAAGTCTGGTGATGGCAGCAAGAGTGATTGGTGTACGAGTAACGAGGAAATGGACAGTCGTACGCGTAAAAAGAAAATTCTCTTGTGCATTGGTATAGTAAAAAGTAGAAGGATTGGTGCTAAGAGTGGTTGCTAAGGCGAGGAAACTTGGAAAGTCACGTTACAATGCTACGGGAGTTGTAAAGTGAATTAGAACTTGATTTCATAAATTACAGGAGAATGGATCCTCATACGTTTTACAATCCTATCACGAAACTGGAACCTACAATCACAAAATAGGATACTAAATATGAGACAAGAGCTTTTGTGCTAAAGCCCTATTAGACAACATCACTTTATCTCTCAATATGATGCAACTATACAGCACTTCAATAGACTTTACATCAATTATTTCCAAACTGAGTTTGTTTAAAATTATACCCGAAACTTGCCGAGAGATCTGTGAAGCCCTGAGAAAGAGATTTTCCATTTAGGTGACTGTGCGAAGAAGTGCTAGTTTTTTATTCACATCTTCTTCAGTTACAATTTTAGTATTAAAGTCCAGAGTTATTTTATAAACTGCTGCAACTTGTGCATTACGATCTCCATAAACATCGGCCCTCACATCTCAAAGGCTGCA
>NC_090740.1:133085516-133103016 GCF_036898095.1 Palaemon carinicauda | reverse complement strand
TGATGAAATGCATTCAACTGTAACAGGTCAACAAGACAGCGCGTTAAATTAGCAGTTCAGTTACTGTCCAGGTCATGTGCCAACTCATTAAAATATTTATGGGAAAAAGGACTGTTGAAGTGGCAAAACTGGAATCAAACATCTGATTTTATTCTCTTAATAAATGATTGGTTCGACATAATGAATTCTTCCTCCATGTATGGAAAGTTTGGTAAAAGCAATGCTTTTGGTATTGATGTAGAAAAACAAACAGGTACACTGCTCAAGGTAATCGAGGTAATGAATACTATGAGAGTTAAAAATCCTAATACAAAAAGTCTTTTCAAGTTTCAGAAAGGAATAATTTTATCATGTAAATCTACCATTGCTTTGTTTGATATGTTAAAAGGCTCTTATAGTATTGACTACCTACATACACAAAGACTAAATCAAGATTGCCTTGAACATTTCTTTTGGTGTATAAGGCAAATGGATGGGCACTATGATCATCCTCATGCTGTGAACTTTAAATTTCGGCTAAAAAAATGTTACTAGGAAAGGAAATTAAAATATCAAGTGAAATGTGTAATATCACCACTGTTGAAAAATCTCATGAATCAGCCAAAGACGATGAATCTATCACGAAAGAAAGGGACTTATCGTTAGAAATATGCCTAACAACGCAGATATTCAGAAATTTAGATTTTTATTTAGAGAAAGATGCTTTAGGCGAGGAAGAAGACCTTTTGAGAGCAAATAAAGAAATAAAGAAAAATATTGGGGGAGTAATTGAGGAAGAAGCTCTTAAATACATTGGTGGATATATTGTAAAGAAATTTTGTGTAAAATATCCAGAGTTAGGAAATAAGACTGAAGAAGTGCTAAGGAATGATACTTGGATAGCATGTGTTAATCAGTGGGAATTACATGCACTTTCTAGTCAGTTTTTTCACAGTTGTTAATAATGCGGGAGATTTTTAATGCTGTACACGGGGAAGCTCTCATGGAAGGAAAAAATTGTTTTAAAAATCTTTATTTAGAATTAAAACAGTCTGGTATTGAAGTTCCTGACGATGTTATTGCTTTTTTTTTTTTTTTTTGTTAAGATATGGGTATATTTTCGAATGCGATATCTTAATAATTTGATAAAGTATAGTAAACCTCATTGACTGTGTGATAGATCTACGTTCTTAATGGGTCTCGCCAACACTAAGCCCCCTCAGATGACGTAGGTGCGCAGAAGAGGCTTAAAATCGGTACGCTGTCTGGCTGACCTGGTATATCTGGACCGTGGGTACAATTGTTGAGCAGAGCGGTAAATTTTTAAGCGTTCGTTATTATACTCAATTTTTCTTAATGAGGCGCATTTACACAGACTCGCAGCGTTGGCCTTTTAGCTCGGAAACGTTTCCTGCTACCTGATGGGTTAGAATTATCTTGTCCAACCAATCAGCGATCAGGAAACTTTTCTGAGCTAAAAGCCACCCCTCCGAGTCGGTGCAAATCTGCCTCACTAAAAAGATTTGACTATATTTCTATTCAAATTTCTCTTGGGTGTGCGATATATATATATATATATATATATATATATATATATGTAGATATATATATATTTGTATATATATATGTGTGTATGTATATGCATATATATATATATATATATATATATATATATATATCTATATATGTATATATATACATATATAGATATATATATATATATATATATATATATATATATATATATACATATATATATATCATCATTTCCTCCTACGCCTATTGACCCAAAGGGCCTACGTTAGATTTCGCCAATCGTCTCTATCTTGAGCTCTTAAATCAATACTTCTCCATTCATCATATCATACTTCTCGCGTCATATTCCTTAGCCATGTAGGCCGGGCTCTTCCAACTCTTCTAGTGCTTTGAGCGTTTGCTGAACTAATCTCTCTCGGGGAGTGCTAAGAGCATGCCCAAACCATCTCCATTTACCGCTCATCATGGCACTCGGGTAATCTCTTATATTTTCATTTCAATTCCTGTCCTGCCATTGAACTCCCAACATCCTTCTGAGGGTTTTTGTTCTCAAATCTACTAAATCGATTGAAGATCGTTTCATTGTCATATGTATATATATATATATATATATATATATATATATATATATATATATATATATATACTGTATATATATATATATATATATATATATATATATATATATATAAATCTCTCTCTCTCTCTCTCTCTCTCTCTCTCTCTCTCTCTCTCTCTCTCTCTCTCTCTCTCTCTCTCTCTCTCTCTCTCTCTGTATATATATATATATATATATATATATATATATATATATATATATATGTATATATATATATATATATATATATATACATATGTGTGTGTGTGTGTGTGTGTGCGTGCCAGAATTTCATACTTTTATATAATCTAATACAACTACTTAGCAAACTGTTAGCTGGAAACCATTTATTATGTGCATTCATTAACTAAGACAGCGGGAAAAGATAATTGGCATCCACTCTCTCTTATGGGATAAGACTAGAGTAGTTTGGATTACTTTGATGATGAAGTGTAATTAGATCTCTTCTCCCTAACTATATGCTGAGGGAAGCGCTTTCTCCCAGTAAACTATTCTCTTGTTATTATTCGTCAGATTACATATGAGTGCTTTCATATTTAACCTCTTTTAATGTTCCTTTGATAATAACATCCAATAAACTTCGACATTGCAAAAAAAAATTGACACTTTTATTGTTGTTCTACTTGTCGAGTTACATTTAAGTTACCTCAGTGGTATTTTGGAATTCAAATCCAACGTTATATCCTGTACTATATAATGAGCCGTACTGTACAAGACACAAGTTCTGAAGTACCTCTTTAACTCATAGAGGTCAATAAATTCTGTCCCTTAGACATTTGGCTTTAGTCCACAGACATTCCTCCGACATCTCTTTTGACACCTTAGATGGCACTCGTACTCTGGGAGCGATAGCCGCCAGATCTATACTTTTATAAGCGACCACCTTTGAGCTATATCTGCAAATGAACGACTTACATCGGAATAATGCAATTAAGAGCGATATTTAAAAAAAAACACTGCAATGTATAGCAAGCCCAACCTGACTGCAAGTCTTATGATGAAAAACAATACCGCCCCAAAAGGACCAAAGGAAGCGTGTACCAACGTTAGTCGATAAATTTTCTTGCCCTAAGATGTGTAAACCTCAGAGAAAAGATTATATTGGACACACTACCAGTACAGTCCGAAGACGGATGCTGGCTCACAGAAATCAGGGGGCAATAAACCAACGCTGTATTGATGTCCACGACCGGAAACCCTTCCTGAAGGAATTAATTGATGGAACCCACATTGTTCACAAGAGAACAACTACGACAGACTTATAATTTCTGAAGCTGTAAGCATCGCCCTCCTGGCACCAACTTTGAACATACAGAAATTTTTAATTAAATTCTTCCCTGAAACAGAAAGCGACATGGATAAACAGTCTAAGGATCACTGAATTTTGAAAATGTATACCTTTTCATTTTAAATTTTTAGAATTTTTAATTAATTTACAATATAATCTCAACATAATTAATGTTAATATTTGTTGAAGCTAATGTATAAAAGGAATTGTAAACTTATGTAAACCGCAATCTCTTGATGAAGACAAAGCTTTGTTGAAAGAGTGCTATAGTGAATAAAGTATGAAGAAAATGAATGATTATAGTCCATTAGACCAAAAGCTTACGCCTGAAAACTTAAAAAGGCTGAGGGAATATGAATATTACTGCAGGAATCACATTGACGCCACTAAGGCTATTGCCATAGAGAAACTGTGTCCCAAAAGCATATATATATATATATATATATATATATATATATATATATATATATATATGTATATGTATATATATATGTATATGTATATATATATATATATATATATATATATATATATATATATATATATATATATATATATAATGTGCATGCATGTATAATGTCATTGCCTACTATAATTTCCAGTGTAACATATCACTTTTGTTATATTATGATAAATTTGTGATTGCATAAGAATTCGTGACAATGTTTTATAGTAAATTAACTGATAAGATCAAAGAAAATTAGTTATGGCTGCAGTAGAGGAAAAAAGTCTTCAGTTAAGTATAAAAATGCGACTCGAATGTTAATAATCAAGACCAAAAGACTAATAAAGGAGCGTGAATGACAGAGATTGTTGAGAGACAGAGCCCATAAAGAAGTGTACAAGAAGAAGCTCATGCATTTGTACATAAAATGTATAACTGAAGTCAGATAATGGTAATGGGACATGTAAAGAGGCCTTATACCGTTGTACATACTGCAAAGTCCAAGTTGCCTAAATTAGATGAGAAGCATGATGGTTTGGCCACTTTCATTTAAGATTTGACAGGTTTGCAGAAACCGCTGGTTGGACCAGGAATCAGTGATTATTTTTTTCTCATTTATATACTATTAGGTTAAAGTCTCCAAGTCTTTTGTGATTTGCCTTTAAATTTTATCCAGAAGAGCACTTTTGGGAGATGTAAGACGAATGAAGGAAAATTTAGGCTGCTTACTAGTTTGTAGCAAGGCTACAGATATATTTCAACGAATGAATTGAAATGCCTGTATCTAGCAAAGGGTTCTTGGATTCAATCGATTTGCTTATAAAATGAAATATATTTAATACTAGTTAGACTTCAATGGTACTAGACCTCAGGGATCAACTACCAAAAGACGTAAGTAAAATGTTGAGCCTTGCAGAGCATTATTCAAAAGCTAATAGGATAAACATAACGGACCGTCAGAAGCTAGTGAAGTTTAGAGGGGTTAATTATATACCATAAGGTAATAAGAGAACTGGCGTAGACATCTGAATTCGTCTAAACCAATTGATATATGTATATATATATATATATATATATATATATATATATATATATATATATATATATATATATAAAAGCTAAGAGGCTGCATGCCTAGAAAGGTTTCTTCATAAACAACTACGTCGTTATCGGACAACTCTTATTTCATACGAATAAGAAATATCTTTATATATTTTTCTATATATTTAATCCATCGCTCTTGCTACTACGAAATAAATCCCAACGTATCAATAAATACTATGAGGTGATAATGAGTGTGCCATGAAGTCTAGACGCTAAGAGACTGTCTGGTTGGTTATTTGAGTCCATATGTATTCACTCTTGTAAGCCATAGTGTTTTGTTTGGTACTTTTTTGTTATTTTGCTCACACATACACACTCAAACATACGTACATGCATATATACTGTATTTTATATATATATATATATATATATATATATATGCATATATACATATATGTATATATATATATATATGTGTGTGTGTATACATATATATGTATGTATGTATATATATATATATATATATATATATATATGTGTGTATACATATATATGTATGTATGTATATATATATATATATATATATATATATATATGTATATATATAAATACATACAAATATATATATGTGTGTGTTTATGTATGTATATGTATATTGTTTGTGTGTGCGTGATTTAGCTTTGTATGTATTCATGGGTGATTAAACTTGTTTTCATATTAATAATATATAGGACAGTACGATAGATATATGACTTCAAGTCAGTGGAGCATTCCCATGTTTTTATCACATCGCAATAATTAAGAGCTATAGAACCGCCAGACCTCCTTCGTGCGTGCATCGTTGCAGCCTTGGCATCGAGCCACGAAGAGCCATAGGAAATGAATGTTGGCTTTTTCCCTTACTCGATGCCTGCGTGCTTGGGAACCATGCATATTTCAAGCTAGTACGAGCGTTGGCTTTACATCCAATGACTTTTTTTTTTTTTTTTTTTTTTTTTTTTTTTTTTTTTTTTTTGTATCATATGCTAAATTAGAAATTTAATTCGTTGAATTGTTCATTGTTACACGTGGTTCGTGTAAGTTTTGTTTTTCGTAAGTGTGTTGATGTTTTATATCTCATCCCTGCTTGCTGTAATTGCGTAGCTTTCGTGCAATCTTTCCACTAATGCCCTATTCACACCCGTTTGACTTTTCATCATGTTACTAGAGACAAGAACCCATTTTGGCCCTTATAGCTACTGATTTAAAACAAATTGGTTTTTATTTTTTGTTACTACAGCGTCGTTTTGTTCTGTAACTTTCAGGGCCTCGAACATCTCTGCTATTGTTGCTGATAAGGAAGCTCTTGATTGGTGATTAGCGTAATATTCTCAAGTCCTGCCCTTTTAATCATTATTTTATATTTTCATGATAGATGGTTTGGCCTTCAAATAAAAAACTTGTTTCCTATGTAGTTGATAATTATTTTCCTTGCATCGATCACGTTTCATGAGTGTAGACCTGTGGTTACTGAATCTCTTTGCAGAGATCAAGCTGAAATTAGCGTATACCGGGAAATGGAATTGATATCATAACTAAATTAATGATAGGTCTCGGACATTGAATGTCACCACTACATCTTTTATAATGACAATATTTTCCCATCTATACACAGCTGTTTAAAATTTTGGGCGTGATTCTTGATTCCAAAATCACTCCTGTGAATCCTATCTACAGTGGTCTGTATCATCTTCAATTGTGCAGTCTTTCAAGGTTTATTGAGATCTATCTGTCCTGAGGAAATTATTTGTTTGATTATTTTACTCTACCGGTTTTTTATGTTGTTATCTTGTCTGCTCTTCAGCAGCTGCCTCATCATCAATCGTTGGTCAAAACCTTATGGCGTAATAGATTCCTTTTCCATACAGTCTTTTGTATGGTGTAAATTGGTATTTTTCATTTTATTGCAAGCATCAATCACTCGGACCTTTTAAACAAAATCGCATAGATATTACTTGTTCAGTTTGGTCTTTGTTCGTGCTGTATAAGAGTTTACAAAATACTGAGTATCCTATGTATTTAGACCATCACAGGTAAACTATAACCACTAGAGTTTAGTAATAGGCGAATAGTTAATATTAGTCTTACAATCTTGCATCTTCCTTTTGCAAGGCCGAAAACTAGATAGTATTCTAGAAATTGTATTGCGAACATGTCAAAATTGCGTAATGTTCTTTGTCGTCTTATCGTGCCTCATGTATTTCTTTAACACTGTTAATGACTTTAGTTTGTTTTATTTTGTTATTCCTCGTGTACAGTATATTCTTTGTTTTTCCTTTTCTTTTCCCTCAACGGGAGGCTTTCCCAATTGGGGGCTTTACATTTGGAGCCCTCGGCTTTTCCAACTTGGGTTGCTGCTTGGCTTGTTATATTCATAATAATAACCACAATTAGCCTTAAATATATCAGCTGCGTGTAGTTGTCATTCGCTAAAATATCGGCTATTGTTACTAATGGAAGTTTTGAACTTTCATTCCTTCTGGTTTCCTCTTTTCTTTTAGCTCTCTTCCAAATGTCTTCCGAAGGAATGACACCCACTGGTTTTCCCTCTCCCTTCTCCTACATCACTTTGACACCTGGGGTACTTGACGGAGCATTAGAATAAATTTTTAAATTTTCTCCTCTCTTTCATGTTGAATCCGAATTGTCTAGTTGAAAGCTAAATAATTGTAAAATGTTATATGCTAGATGTCAAGTTTAGTTTGAAAATTGAAGTATTGGAGAGAGGAATCTTGAAAGATAAATAATGAAAATGTCAAAGTAAGATAGTGAAATAAAAGCAATTCAAAAACTTAGTATTTATTAGGACTAACTCATTCATTGACTCATGGTCTTGTTTGTTTATGTTCACTCCAAGTCACAAAAGAACGTTGATTGATTGACATGTCTCCTAAACACTTCTATATGAGCTAGAGCGGGTTTCAACCTCATGCTACTTAGCATATTTTTCATGAGAGTATTCAGTTGTCTTTGAAGTTTAATGGAGAAGTCAATGGTCTTTGCATATGTTGCTCCAGGATAATGATAATAATAATAGTATTCATAATAGTGTTATTAATAAGAACTATACTACTACTACTACTACTACTACTACTACTACTACTACAGCTGGAAATTTGATGATAATAATAAAAATAACAGAGATGTTTACTTAAAGTCGGATTCTTTTCTAGTTGGATTTTCCTTTCTTCGTCAAATTGAAATAATTTCATCACTCCCCTCTGCCAAAAGTATCAGCTTCTGAGATGGTTTGTTTCTTCACAAAACAGAAAATGGATAGTAAGAGGGGAAAAGGGTGATTGATGAAAATCACAGCCCTCTGAAAAACTACCTTAAAAAACATTTGTGTTGCGTAAAACTGTTACTAGCGAAGCAGACACTGTAAATAGGTATAAGAAAATCTCAATGGGGAATGGTGAACAAAATACTTAAAATTTACTGTTTTTTTTTTTCTTTTCTTTTTTGCATTCCACCACTTCAGCTACCATGAAGAACCTCGTAGGAGAAAAAATAGAGGGAGGAGATGAGATTTTTTTCTATTTATTTTAGTTGTTTCTTTCGTCTTTCCACACCTTGTAAGCTCTAGATGTACATGCGTGAAACCCACACATAAGCACACTTAGTTATGTACACACCTATGTGTACGTAGACTTAAATTAATCCTAAAATCAATAATATAAAAGTGCCCTCATCAGTAGTATTTTTGCATTTAGCGACACATGAAGCAAACATCGGATTAGTGTCCATAATTTTAATGCAAGAATCAATCACTCTGACCCTCTGTCATCTTTGATAAATGAGTCAATCGTTTTGTCCTTTTCTTAAAACCTTACTCCAGCTTCAGTCATAATTAAGAAAGGGGAATTAACTGTTACAATATAATGTATTACTGCTTTGGGAGGATAAGAAAATTTTGTAAGAAATTTATAGAAAGAATGAAAGCCTGAAAAAATATTCTGAAGTGACAAATCATTTAAATTGTGTTTAAACTGTCAGCTTCTCAATTTGAAGGGTCATCAGTCCCAGATTGCTATGCACTTCACTGCACTGCTCCCTACACTAGAAAACAAAATAAAAAATAAAACTTTTAGCCTGTAAAAACCACAAAATGAATTCCTAGAATTATTTGGTGTATTTCAGTTCTAGTCCACCTGGATAATTTTTTTTTTCATCTTTCCTAAATTATTATTATTATTATTATTATTATTATTATTATTATTATTATTATTCGTAGAAATAAACCTATATTGTCATATACTAAATTAGATTAGGTATTGTACAGTACTGCACAAATGTATAAAATCTACGGGGGACAAACTCCACATTTAGATAGGATGTGCTCAAAAAAAATTTTTATACGGTATAGGCTACCTCTCAGTCAGGCCAGTGGCGAGAGGTCGTTCTTTGGCTAAATCACCCATGGAATGAAGTCTGTGCGTAGTGCGTAGCGGTAGAAATTACGAATAGATAGATAGGTATATGCAGTAGTTGCACATAAGGTTTTTATTGACAATTTCATTAAAAATTGAATAAATATCTCTGATGTTTTTCCCTGTTTTAAAGTTTGTCTAAAGGAGATGCTTAAAATGCATAAGATTTATTATAAGTCAAGCATGATGGCCTGATCCTGAACATGGGGAAGTAAATTCACGCTGATATTTATATAAGAAATATGTATTTATTTATACTCTGAATAATTAAAAAAAAAAAATATTAATGTGGATTTGCTTCCCCGTTCATCGAATAGCTATCAAATGTTTTCTCACATTTTTTATTTTTATTTTTGCTCTCTCTTTTGTTGCTGGCATTAGTTTTCTTTTATCACCAAAGCCAGTGGTGTTTCAAAACAATTTTGATGTGCATCAAATAACTTTTCTTTTTTATGTAATAACTCTATGCATGATATTAATCATTCTGGCCTTTTTTTAATCTATTTGTCTACATAAATAATCATCATCATCATCATCTCCTTCTACGCTTATTGACGCAAACGACCTCGGTTAGATTTCGCCAGTCGTCTCTGATACTATACTTTTCCATTCATCATCTCCTACTTCACGTTTCATAGTCTTCAGCCATGTAGGCCTGCGTCTTCCAACTCTTCTAGCGCCCAACTGAACGGTTGGTGAACTAATCTCTCTTGGGGAATACGAAGAGCATGCCCAAGCCATCTCCATCTACCCCTCATCCTGATCTCATCCACATATAGTTCTAGAGTATATAATATTATATAAAAATAATGAGAGAGACTTTGAAATACAGGTTTATAACCTGTACTTCGACTTGTTCAAATATTCATGCAGGGTTAGTACTTACTTTTTATACAATAGTACGGCCGATAACGTATTATTCTTTTCAGTGAGGGTGATTTTATTAGAATTTGACAAGTGCAAGACTAGTGTGTATGATTGTGTATTTACACGCCTTTTTGTGTTAACTTTGCTGTGTTATTAGATTATAATACCTAGTTTGTTTTTGTCAAAATATATGTGTTTGAGGGTTTAAAGGCCGCTCATGAATGGGAGAGACAAGGGAAAGTGACATTGCTCTATCAAGCAGGACAATGCCCTAGAGACTGACCATATACATATGATCAGTGCCCAAGCCCCCTCTCCACATAAGCTAGGACCAAAGAAGGCCAGGCAATGGCTGCTGATGACTCGGCAGATAGACGCGTAGGCTACCCCAAACCCCCAATCCTTAGTTCACAAGGATGGTGTGATTGCAGCGACCGAAGGAACTAGCTAGATTGAGCGGGACTCGAATTCCAGTATGTTCACCAATCATGGACGTTACCACATCGGTCACCACAACCCTTGTTCCCATATATGAATACTCTTTTATGAATGTCTACTTGTGGAGGTATATGCGTATCTGTGTACTTAAACATATGATGCTTTTAGTACTTTGTACGTTGTTTGCGCTGCTATTTGTAATTCTTAGTATATTCAAGCAAGCTTTGGTGTGCAGCCACATTCTAGGTCATTCACCGTACCATACAAAACTTCAGCTGACTATCCCGAGTATGAGTGTGTGCCAAGATGAGAGCGTTAAATCCTTGCTTCTAATTTAATCCTTGGATTTTTAATAATAGGAAGTGGCACTTGCCTTTTTTGCACTGGTATGTTTACTGCGCATTTTCTGGTTTGATTACGAAATTTCAAGAATTACTATTTTTCGTCAGTCTGTTTTTATGTTTTTAAATTCAAAACATTAACCCTGTTCAACGTAGTTTTTTTTTTTTTTTTTTTTTTTTTTTTTTTTTTTTTTTTTGTGTGTGTGTGGGGGGGTGTGAGGGGGGTGGGTGCGATGATAAGTGAACACTTTTAAGCGCTATTGGTTGATATCCTTTTCTTTCTTTTCTTTTTTTTATTCTAGATTAGCTTTCATATTAGATAGTAGGTACAAGCCGAAAGGCCTGATTTTCTAAAATTTTCTCCAGGGGATTCAATAATAGTAACGACATTCTTTGACCTATGACAGTCTGGTAGGAGTCGTATCATAAAATCTGAGTATTTAGAAAATGCACAGAAGAATAGTTTGTTGGTAATAAAGTAAATACATCTTTAGATAATGTTAATTTCTATAGTGATGAAATATTCATTTTACAAAAACGAACTAGCATTGAGTAATGTTTTATAATGATGTTAAAATATTAAGGGTGTTTACTATAAGATATGTTTAATTAGGATATCAAATTCAATAACAATCGTGTTTCAAGAAATAAAATGAATGTGGCAGTACTGTAGAGCTGTAGTTATTGTTGTCGTTTCTGCAGTTTTAACCATTGTAGATAATAATCAATTCCCATTTGTTATCTTGATTCGTATTATTTTCCCTTACAGAGAGGAAATTAATTTAGGTCTAATAACACTAAAGGCTTAAAGGTTTTAAAGGCCACTCATGAATGGCAGACACGATTGACAGTGACATTGCCCTATCAAGCAGGACAATGCCCTAGAGACTGACCATATATACATATGATCAGCGCCCAAGCTAGGACCAAGGAGGGCCAGGCAATGACTGCTGATGACTCAACAGATAGACCTATTAGCTCCCTCAAACCCCCCATCCTTAGCTCACAAGGATGGCGAGGTTGCAGCGACCAAAGAAACTATCGAGTTTGAGCGAGACTCGAACCCTAGTCTGGCGTTCTCCAGTCAGGAACGTTACCACATCGGCCACCCCAAACAATTGATTTCATGAAATGTAGGAGCCTAAACATTTTATATTATGCTTGAAAATTTTTATTTTCTTCTCATATTTTGTTTAGCCGTACGAAACTTTATTTCATTTCCACTGTACTATTTTTATAAATACGCGAGAAGAGGAATTAGAGGAAAAACTGTCTCTCACTTAAGTCTACGATTGAAATGAACGCAGAAATGGCGTTTATAAATATTTTATACTTAACGCTAATGTTAATTAATATGCTTGAGAAAGCGGATCTTAAATCATCCATCGAAGTAGGATACGAGTTTCCATAAATAAACAGAAGATTTTGGCATAAGTTAATGCTGAAACCGTACGTTGAAGATGTTTTAGATTATCAGGTGTTCTGAGTTTTAAGTTGAGCGAATCTGCTGATCGCAATTACTGAAGTGAGAGATGAATTGAACACTAATGAGTTTTTCTGGTATTGTGGTTCGCATTAGATAAATTTGTCATGAAATTGGTACCAAGAATAAAAAGATATTAACGCTTAACCAATGACTCCAACGCCGTAGGTCCATTAGTTTGGCGGCAGCAGGTCAAAACATATGACCATCTCCATTAAGCCTTTTCTTGGGAGATTAAATAGCAGAAAAGAATCGGACAAAGAAGTGTTAATCTGTTGGCAGTGCTTTGTAGAGGTGATGTTTCCCCTAGTCGTTAATTACCTTGTCGGCGTCCGCTGCTCAACCCAGACGCGTCAAGGGGGAAGAAATTAGCTTCTTGATCTTTGTTTATGACCTTAATTTAATGTGATTTTTACAGTTTTATTGCATTTTAGTTTGACGTATTATACGAAAGTGGGTTTATGATTCATTTCGGGTTTACTTAGAAGACGAGATAAACTGATAATATTCTTGATTTGTTCTTTTGTTGATATTGTGGAGTATATAAATGCATTTTTATGTGACGCCAAACAATATGTGAAAGAAAAAAAAATAAAGATAATTTCTTAGGATATTACTAGTATGCCTTCAACATCACGTCAATCCCATTAATGTATACAAAGACTTTTATTACACGTTACACGAATTCTTCGTGGATACAATAGTCTCTCTCTCTCTCTCTCTCTCTCTCTCTCTCTCTCTCTCTCTCTCTCTCTCTATGCGGTTATTGTTTACAAAATGCATATCTCTGACCAGTATTCCGGGCCACTTAATTTAAGTGTGGTTACCTAACACATTTCGTGCTTTTTAAGATATTTTGTGTATGTTTGTGAAAGATGTTCTCAAAACAATTTATATAGTAGACCAATTTATTAAATTTAACCAGTGTATAAAACATATTTCAAAAGATGTGCGGCCAATTTACATTCACAATGATTAGCCAATCCAGGGTTGTTTTTAGACACATTTTGTAAACTAATAAGTTTGAAAACGCACTCAAGGAAATTGGTGTTTGATAATGGGCTAATGACTTTTCAACTTGTAAAGATTAGCTATTATTGTATTTTGATGATAAGGACTTATACGTTTTTAATGGAAAGTATTGACATGATATATATATATATATATATATATATATATATATATATATATATATATATATATAAATGTGTGTTTTTCGTGCTGGTCGCTTGTTTTTCTTTTTCTATCTATCTATTTATATATGCATGTATCTGTGTGCATGCTTGTGTGTATGTTGAGCGTTTATGTATTAAAACACCTTGTTGACTATACTCAATTTTTTTCTAATGAGGCGCATTTGCACTGACTCGCAGCGGTGGCCTTTCAGCTCGAAAAACTTTCCTGCTCTCTGATTGGTTAGAATTATCTTGTCCAACCAATCAGTGATCAGGAAGCTTTTCCGAGCTAAAAGGGCTCCCCTGCGATTCAGTGCAAATCTGCCTCACTAAAAAGAATTGACTATAGGTTGATCTTTATTTTCGTACAGTGGCTTTTAAAGAAAGCTGCCAAGTAAAACGGAGGTGTAAAAGAAATATATGCCTTACAGCGTCATGCTTTTTCTTGGAGAAAAAAGTGAATGAAAAACGAACTAGCAGTGTGATATACTATCGCCTTCTGGTGTGACTCTCTTTCGCTGTATCCTTTACTTTGAATATTTTCAGGTTTTATCAAGAAGAAAACAGTTATCTGTCAGATTTATAGTTTACTGTGACAGTAACTAACACAATAAAGCTTGATTTAGTTGGATTTCATAATTTTCTGTATCAAAATATTTACAAAAAATATTTATTCACCTCAGCTCTGAAACACTTAATACTTACTGTAGCGTATACTGTATGTTGAGCGCAGGTGTTGACAGCCTTTGAGTGATTGCGAAGTAAACAGCTTTTATGGTGCCGTTTCTGGGTTTGTTTTGTTATAAGGGAGACGTTGAAAAAAACTTCGATATTTTCATATGATTTTGGTTTCAATATAGGTGGAGGCCATTGAATGGCCTTCAAGACTACATGACATGACTTTCGAACCCAAATTCTTAAATTCAGTCCGAAATTAATGTTGATAAATGAAAAATAATTTACTTAAGAATCACAATTGATGTTAGATTATACTCTTTAACGAGTAGACTAATGATAATTCGGGGGTTTTCAATTTTTCATAAAGCAAAACAAAATGGCGTAAGGTCCTCATAAATTGAGTTAAGGTTTATATAAATCAAATCAGAAAACCATACATCTCAGGTTTCAAGAACAGAAAAACTTCACCAAGTCATTCAATGCAGAGAAATTTATTCAGAAAGATTCTGATTTTCATCAAGCAGTTAGATTTAAACAGCGTTATTCTTTATTGCAGTTACTGTTCTAGTAGGGAAAAATAGTACAGTGAAGAAAGGAAGTAATGAAATAAATAAAATATAAGAGAAGTAATGGAAAATTAAAATATATTAAGAACAGTAACAACATTAAAACAGATCTTTCATATATAAACTATAAAAAGTGACTTATGTCAGCCTGTTCAACATCGAAACATTTGCTGAAAGTTTGAACTTTTGAAGTTCAATCGATTCAACTACCTGATTAGGAAGATCATTCCACAGCTTGGTCACAGCTGAAATTAAACTTCTAGAATACTGTGTAGTATTGAGCCTCATGATGGAGAAGGCATGGCTATTAGAATTAACTGCATACCTATAGTATTACGGGAAGATGCATATGCCAAGAATGGTCAGAATTGTAAACAATCTTATGCAACATGCATAACGAACTAATTGAACGACGGTGCCAAAGATTAATATGTAGATCAGGAATAAGAAATTTAATAGACCCTAAGTTCCTGCTGTCTAACAAATTAAGAAGAAATTCAGCAGCCGAAGACCAGACAGGAGAACAGTACTCGAAACGAGGTAGGATAAAAGAATTGAAACACTTCTTCAGAATAGATTGATCACCGAAAATCTTCAGAGACTTTCTGAATAAGGAAATTTTTTGTGCAATTGAAGAAGAGACAGGCCTACTGTTTTTCTCGAAAGTAAATTTGCTGTCAAGAATCACACCTAAAATTTTAAGAGTCATATAGATTTAAAGAAATATTATCAATGCTGAGATCCAGATGTTGAGGAGTAACTGTCCTCGACCTACTTACAGTCATACTTTGAGTTTTGTTAGGATTTAACTTCATGCCCCATGCACTAATTTTAGCTAGATGTCTATTAAGGGATTCAGTAATCCCAGATATACATTCAGGGAAAGAAATTGATACAAAGAGAGTAGCATCATCTGCTTGTGCAACACGCTTGTTTTCTAGGCCAAACCACATGTCATATGTATATAGTATGAAAAGTAATGGGCCAAGAACACTACCCAGAGGATTACCAGATATCACATTCCTTTACTCACTATGGTGCCCAACAACAACTTTTTGCAATCTTTTACTTAAAATTTCAATAATGATACCAAGAAAAAACCCACCCACTCCCAACTGTTTGAGTTTAAAAACAAGGGCCTCATGATTAACACAGTCAATGGCAGCTCTAAAATCAAAGTCAATCATATGAACTTCCTGACCACAATCACGGGATTTCTGTACAGCATTGGAGATTGTAAGAAGGGCATCACAAGCTCCAAGGCCTTTTACGTAAGCAAAATTACAAACTAGGGAACACATAATTACCTTCAGCAAACCTATTTAGACGTTTTGCCAAAAGACGCTCAAAAACTTTAGATAATATGAGAGTTATGGAAGTTGGACGGTAATCAGCTGGACTTGAGCCACCACAAACGCTTTTACATGATGGAATAACATTACCAATTCTCCAATAAGTGCTAAAAGAACCTTTTCTTGCTAACTTTTTCAAAATAATAGATAACGTAGAAACTAATAAATATGCAATCTTTATAAAAAGAAAGGAAAAATACCATTTGGGTCTACACCTCCATAAGCAGCAAGGTCCATTAAGAGGGCTTTAATTTTACGAGATTGAAAAGCTAAAGTAGTTAGTTAAACTTCAGAAAAAAACAGGAATGAGGAAGATCAAGTTTCTTATTACTCTGCTTACTGTCAAACATATCAGCCAAAAGGGTTGGCTTTTCAATTGTACAGTGAGTGACAGAGCCATCTGGTTTAAGTAAAGGAGGAATTGTTACATCTACACCAAGGAATGCAGATTTAATGGTAGCCAACCACTTATGTTTCTGGGTTGTACCAGAAAGGGTTTCTTTTATGGTTAAATTGCATTCCTTTACAGTTGAAGCATAAACTCTGAGCAAGAGCTCTTAGCTGAGTATAGTTATTCTAAGTAAAATCTGATATGTTACCCTTCCAAAGATGATAGGCCACCTGCTCCAAATAAGAAAGTCTATAATCATCATTAATCCAAGGTTTATCTTTCACGCAGTACTTTAGCACACAAGGAGGGATACGCCTATCCATTATGTTAACTAGATTCGCATTCAAAGTAACAACAGGCTCAACATTATTATACATTTGTGACCAATCCAAGCCTAAAAGATCACTCAAAAGGCCATTCCAGTCTGCTTGAGATTTTATATCAATTTTACATGAGTATGACATATCAGTGACAGGCTGCTCACTCTTCACTACTAATAAAATCAAGGCATGATCATATGTCCCAACAGGAAAATCAACCTTACTTGTTTTAACGCCAGGGGAGTCGGTGTATACGAAGTCCAAGCAATTACCAGACCTGTGAGTAGTTTCACTTATGATGTGCTCACAGCTTGATTCAGAGCAAAGTCCAACTCTCTTAAACCATAGCGATTAGTAGGAAAAAACAGAATTTAACCACTCCTATGTTGAATATTGAAATAACCAGCAAAAACTAATGGGGCCTTTCAATCATCTTATTGTGTCTTAGCCATAATGGTAAGAAGGCAATCGAAGATAAAGTCATCCTTTTCTGGATTCCTTTAGATCAA
>NC_090740.1:133045516-133080516 GCF_036898095.1 Palaemon carinicauda | reverse complement strand
ATGCCACTGTCTAAGAAGAAAAGTATTTAATCAGATGTTTCTATTAGTATTAACTTATGCATCAGAAACTTGGATCCGCACGAAACCCTTGGAACATACGCTAGTTACTACTGAAAGATTTATGGGAAGAATAATCATGTGAATGACGCCAAGAGACAGAAAAAGAGCAACTTGGATATAAAAGCAAACTAAAGTTGTGGATATTCTAACAGCATTTAAAAAAAAAAGAAATGGACATGGGAATGAGAATGACAGAAAATAGATGGACACCAAGAGTTACAGAATGGGCCCCTACCGATTGCAAAAAAAAGCGGAAGGAAGAAAAGTCGATGTATTTACGAACTAAGAACATTTCCATAGCAATAACATAAAAGAGACGCGCGCATGTGGAAGGACATGTGTGAGGCCTTTGTCCTACGGTTGACTACTTACGGCTGATAATGATGATGATATATATAAATTATATATATATATATATATATATATATATATATATATATATATGTATTAATATATACATATATATATGTATATATATATATATAAAATTTATATATATCATCATCATTAACAGCCGTAATATATATATATATATATATATATATATATATATATATATGTATATGTATATATATATGTATATATATATATATATATACACATATATATATATATATATATATATATATATATATATATATATATATACTCGTACATGAGTGTGTGTGTAAATATGTAGATAATGAAGTTATTTAAGAATTTGATGTGCATCATAGAGATCGTGTATGCTAGTTTTTGACTCTCAAATTAGGACAAATTAAGACAGATAAATGCAGGATTGATAAGGGAAGAAGAGTGTAGTGTTAGGCAAATAAAAGTGTGTGGTGATCAAGCATTTATCCCTCAACAATTGAGCAATAAGTTTATGATTGAAAAAAGCTCTATGTTACATGGATATAGAAACATGTTTATGATAGAACTGTTATTATATAAGATGCAATATGGTTGACGTCTGAAAATGTTTGGGTTAAGGGATAGGTCGTAACGAGTAATTCCTTCTTTTTATGTAATTAAATCTTGTGTTACAAATTGTGGACACAAGAGTTTTACACCTTTTGGGTATAAGAGTTGGTTTTGAGACAAGGGTGTACTGTGTTTCCTTCAGATTGCAATATCGTCGGAGAAGGAACTATAAGTGAAGGTTTCAAGTCAGATTTAAATAAAGATTGAATCATGAATAGAATGTGGATGGTTAATGTTTGCAGATTAAGCACATTTAGGTGGGTAAAGAGAAGCGTCGAAAACTAGTAAAAGTTTGGAAATTTTTACAAGAAAAGTTAGTTGATATCAAGTGTAAGCTAGAGTATGCTCATAAGGGTAAATGAAATTGAAGATATCCAGGTTAAAGTTAATACGAATGGCAGGAACCTAGATTTTGATTTATACATATATTTAGAAGCTATAAGAGATGATGGTAATATGTGAATTAAAGAGTAGGCGAAGGACTCAAGGAATGATTGGTAATTATCTGGCATCGTATCATCAATGATTATTGATGCCAATTAGAGTATGAGTAATTAGGAATCAGTAACTTAAGATAAAAAAGCAATTAGAATATAAAACAAATAACTTAACAAAGAGTAGGCAATGCAATAAAGGTGACAAGCTGTGTGCAAAAGATAAGAATTTTTTTACTCGCCTTTGGATCAGGATGTTAAGTCAACTCTTAATAGCGGAAGTGAAGTTTTGATGTTGAACAAAAAAAGGATGAACGAGGAATACCCAGAAAATTCGGCGTAAAAGAATTATTTAAAAGGGAGGGCTACGGCTAATTATAGTCATACAGACAATGGTGCAATATGTGAAAGCAGGTGCAACAAGCTGCTGCTGAGCCTTGAGTAGATACATACGTAGGTAAAGCTGTTGAATTTTTCATGGCCGGAATTTTATCCACCTTGCAGTTATTAATATATTTTTGGCTATTTTATTTTTCTCAAATGCCATCCCTTATTAAGAGAAACAGATTAATGTTTAGATAGGTATGAGACATCTGCATTGCAATTTGCTAATCCTTTAATTAAATGCTCTTAAGTGTATAATTTATGACGCCTTTAAAGAACAGGGGTTACGTATTTAATATGATCTGACATTGGCAAACAAGAGTTGCATAATGGATGAAAATCCCCTTGATAATAGCAATTGCGTGCTTGAATTAATTACAAAGGCTTAACCATGACATTTTAATTTTACACTTACAATTTATGAGAATGCTCCCCGGGTAATATACGTCATGAAGAAATCTTTAATATCTGATATTTATGTTTCTTCCCTATGTAACTATAAATTTGTGAAGATTTTTTAGTCAGGCGAATGCAAATGAAGCTGGAAATTCAAGTGTCTGTCGTAGGGACTGGAAATACTGCTGTGACCTAACAAATAAAAGCAATACCACGCATTTTAAAAATGCGGTAAGAAGAAAGAAAATGTTAACAAATCAACCAATCATGAAACTGCAGATTACCTATTAGGGGTGGTGTCATGGCTGTTGCTCAGCCGACTCCAAATGGAGGGCGAAGAGGCACTGAATGCTTTCATTTTGGTCTATAGTTTTCATATTATTTTGATTCAGTAAGGGATCTCTTCGAAATAGAGAAAAAACTTGGATATCGCAACTTAACCTAACCTGATAACTCGGGAATGTTACCCTGTTTTTCATTCATCAAATAGATATGGATCCGTGTATCAATTAATCTTATCTTGTTTATTATGAAAACTTTCACAAATTATAAAGTTAATTTGATATATTTTTTATCCAAATGAAATATTTTAAGGATTAATACATAGACACATTACACACACACACACACACACACATATATATATATATATATGTATATATATACATATATATATGTATATGTATATATATATATATATATATATATATATATATATATGTATATGTATATATATATGTATATATATATATATATATATGTGTATATTTATATGTGTATGTATATATATATATATATATATATATATATATATATATATATATATACTGTATATATATATATATATATATATATATATATATATATATATATATAAAGCTACTGTGATATTACACCCCACTGACCATATTTTCACTGAAGAAGCTCCTCAAGATCTTAATTAAGGAAGCCCTTGTAGATTCTCATTGTAGCCACAAGACGACGTTGCCATGGATATCTTCCCCTTGAAAGCCTCTTCTCCAACTGTCGGAGACGAACCATTTACGATTTTTCCCCCCATTTCATTTCTGAATCTTTCCTATCTTGCTCCTTTTATGTTTGGCTTCTCTGAAGATGGATCCATTACTGGATTTGATGACAGTGGGATTATATTTTGTATTTGGTATATGATCAGAAGAGGTTATTGGCCTTTATGTAATGGAAATATTAAGATGAACTTTGTTATTTCCTTATATTAGGTGGGGCTTTCCTTTTATGTTATTTACTACGAAAGTGTCAAAGTTAGGTCCTAAATGTAATACAGTCTATATTTTTTTATGTATTAAGTTGACTATTTCTTTCCCCGTGTAATTAGATTAGCTATATCCAAATAGTTGGTACCTGGTATTTACATCCGTAATGAGGTAAGTTACTTCTTTCCTTTTGATTAACTTCATCACATCTGGAAGTGGGGAAATGATGTCTTCTTGGAGGTTTGTGAGATGTAGCAATCACAATTGGTCCTTTGTAGTTTTAATTAGGATTGCTAAAAAGTCATCTTGGAAGTCATCTGTTATTTTATGTAGTAAATTGTTCTCAATTTCTATTGCTACTACTATATGTATTATATCCAAACATTTTTGTAGTTTTATTTCGTTTTATACCATGCTTATTGATTGATATTATATCAGGTCTTCTCTGTATATACAATTCAAATTTCTTTGCTTTCCAAGATGACACGTTGTGTTGAATTGTTTTAATTCTTTGCAAAGTTGAATCCATTTGGGTTATATTGATAAAATAATTTTCTTGATTTTCTTTTTTCTTTTGATTTCTGGTAGCCCTGGCTACTGGCGTAGTATGTTTGGATGCTACTGAAGGTTATCCTTGTAGATTTTGTAGAATGGTAGAGTTGGAGAAATCTGGGAGGCTTTGTAGTGAGGTTTGTATTTCTTCTGTTATGTGATGTTGTGGAAATTATGAATTTGAGTCCGAATTAGGTTTATTTTCTGGTGTAAACTTTTAATGTGATGGGACATTTTCTGAATTATTCTATGTTTTCTTCATATTGTATGCAATTTTGCTGAGCTGCTTGAAATTCCTCTTCATAGGGGTTACTATTTTATTTATGGTTTCTCCCGAGAAATGCATTGTGGGAAAATTGTTATCTGGTAATATACTGTTTATTATTGAGGAGTAGAATCCATCTTGACGTATTGCCAGTTTTAATGCTATATTTGTTATAGGAGTAAATATTGTCTGTTCTTGAATATCACTTATACTGTTTAGGATAATATTTGCATTAGCCTGAAAATTCTCTGTATTGGTGGCTGTTACTGTGACGTAACTTGTGCCGTTGTTTGTAGTGAATGTTGCATTTCTATTTCCTTTCATCTCTTGCATTATCTTTTCAATTAGATTTTTCTCTCTGGGAATTTGGCGGCTAGCATTCTATGTTGTTGATTGTAGTTAACATATTTCATTTTATATCCTGAAAATATATAATCATATGATGAACATTCTTAGCATATGTTGAAGTTTTTATATCTAGAACCTTCATTATGCAGATGTTCATAAGAATAGCACTTATAGCAAAATGACAGTTTGACAAACATATCCTGTTCCGTATATTTTCTTGGGATGTATCGGTAGGCTATGAATAACCCTCCTCCTATGGCTCTTTTTTCCATCTTCGGTGTTCCAAACACTATTTTCATGATATGAGAGTTATTTGGGATTTTTATTACATTATCCATTTTAGCCCAATCATTTGTCCTCTTAATGGTTTCCTAAGTTCTTCTCCGTATTCTGCCTTTGTCCAGAAGTTTGGCTAGTATAGTTTACATGGCATTATATTCTTGGGGAGGGGGGCCATCACATTCATACTCTCCGTCTTGAGGATCTTATTTGAGAGATCTTCGTCTACATTAATGAAAAATGCTGAGCTAGCATGGCTTGAACCGTGAGCTCTGGCCACAGTGGCGCTCATGAATTGCCATAGTATTTGTCAGCTATTTGACCATACATGAGGCTTTGGACTTCTGTCTTGTGTCTTCATCTTCTTTTTGCATAATAACATTCAATTTTCTTGAATTTTTTTGCCACAAACAAGGGTGGCACATAAACCTAGCTATGCTGGCACTATAAGAGAGACCAGAACGATGCCGATGACCTAGAATCTAGGATAGATTTTTAGAAACCACAGGGGCCACTATCAATGATTTTCAGTCAGATAAGAAAACATGTCTGACCCCTATGGGTGTTGGAGGCAGGCTGGAGATAGATAAAGTGGAAGACCTTATCCACTTCAAGTTCCGGAAAGCTTTACAAATAACACAAGGAATATGAGTAAATCAATAATTTAGCCAAAAATTGAAATAAAGAAAAGCATTCGTAAATAGAACAAAGCAGGCATGCGTACTACGAAATTCACCCAAAAAACAAAATAGAGGACTCCTGATGAAACTAAAATTACCCCTATATAAGACTTGAATAAGACACATTTTAGCATAGCCTATAGTATTACTATCGTCAGGCAAAGTGGTAAAACACGCTGACAATACAAGTCATGCAAATTGATTGTCATAGATTCGTCAAGCAGTCTGGAAGTTTAAACATTTTAAAACATTCACGAGGTTTCGAACACAGACCCCATTAACGTATGCATGATCAAACTAGATTAGTGAGTCAATAGAACAAAGGACGCACAAAAATAAACAATAAAATATATATTAAAGTAATTCGTCGAATAATTCATAACATAGGTCAAAATAAACGACCAGTTGCACAAACATTTGACATATTGTAGATCTTACAACCAAAAAGAAAAAGCTTAATAGAAATGATCCCAGTAATTGATGACTGGGACCCACCAAACATGCCATCCGTTATGCGGAACAATAGTAAAAAATAAAAATTTAATTGCTAACTGAAGCACAAAACGTTCCCCAATGAAATGGACAATATGTAAAATGCCATTCCAAGCTTCCTTAGCACGCCATCTTCTCTCTCTCTCTCTCTCTCTCTCTCTCTCTCTCTCTCTCTCTCTCTCTCTCTCTCTCTCTCTCTCTCTCTCTAGTCTTTTTATTGGTTCAAGTTATTTATGTGGTGACGAATGATGGGGGAAAGTCATATGTCAAATGGTACCTTCGTCCCATATGTGCTCCAGATTTAGTTTTGTATGCTAGTGATGTTTTTGTAGTCTTTGAGGGAGTACCCCCCCCCCCCTCTCTCTCTCTCTCTCTCTCTCTCTCTCTCTCTCTCTCTCTCTCTCTCTCTCTCTCTCTCTCTCTCTCTCTCTCAAACATTAAAGCGAAGTATTTTGGTGTTTAAGATAAAGCCAGAGAATACCTTATTTTTTAAATGGTTTTCCTCGTAAAGTTATTGTAATCACACTGCATTTGAGGTCTCATGTAGAAACAGTTGTTATGATATTTCACGTGGATATTACACGGTACAAGAAAGCTTCTGGAATAGTCGAATCCGAGGGAGGAGGAAGAGGTGGAAGAAATTCAATTAAATATGAATGGAGAGCGAATGCTATGGACAAATATATATATATATATATATATATATATATATATATATATATATATATACATTTGTATATATATATATATATATACATATATATATATACACACATATATATATACATATACATATATACCTGTATATATTTATATTATCGAATTCTATCGCCTTCAAATCTATGAATTAAATTTTAAAAAAATCGTTTTCACTATTGAATATTTAAAAACGGAGTTTAATGAAATTAATTATCCCGAAAATTTTAGTGTACTGTTAAAAGTATCCGGGAACATTTTCAGCAATAAACACCTGTATCAGAAAAAAGATATATGCGAGACATCTTCGGTAAATTATATAATTACAGAAAATACATCATACACTTCAAATAATGTATAAGAATTGGGAAAGAAAATATCAAATCTCATGTATTCTAAGGGAACATGCAAATGAGTCATTAATATAGCGAAAAGGGGGAACAAAAAGCTTAAGCCTTGAATAGCATTGATGATTGAAAGGTTTTCAACCGAACTCCACACACAGGGAAAAAAAATATTGGTGAAGTTCCATTGGTTTTTTAGTACCTTGGCTTCCTGCCCCTCCTCCTCATATGTTCGTTTATTTCCTCATATTCTTCCCTTTTAAACAGGGTCTCTCTCTCTCTGGTCGTCACGTCTGTCTGAAGGAAATGTTTAGGCACCTTGTCACCACAAAAGACCTGCTGGGTCCCACTGTTTGTCAGGTACCGCCTATGTACTGGTTATTTACTTTTCTTTATGTCCTATATTTCGAGATAATTTGAGTGGTATAAACTCCCTTCATGGAGTTGGACTTCTGCAACGTTGGTCACGTGACGTATAATTGTATGTGTGAGGATCTATTAGATTTTTTATATTTCATGAAATGTAATGTACAATCATATACCGGAATTCTATCATTTTAAACAGCTAAATATACGTTTCATCAACTTTTTTACAAGATAGGCTTTGATATTTTTCATATTTGGTCTTATATATACATATATGTTTGCATATATATATATATATATATATATATATATATATATATATATATATATATGTATATATATTCATATATATACTGTATATATACTGTATATATATATATATGTATATATATATATATATATATATATATATATATATATATATATATATATATCGTAAATGTGCAAGCAATTGCGTAACCCCCTCCCTGCCCTCCCATTAATTGTAGTGTGCAACTGGATATAAAAATCCTCTCACAGTACAGTAGTAGTCGGAATATTAAGATATTGTTATCTAACTTATTCAGAAGTTAAATGAAATATTTTAAATAACATTTCATTCCCTCGCTACTCTAAAAAGGCCCTCCCCCCCCCCCACCCCCTCGGCCATCGATCTAGAAAGGCCAATACCATAGATAGCTTGTGATTGATAGGAAAGGTTATTTGCGTGAAAATGTAGATAGTGACCAGTCTCCGTCAATTCTGAGATTGCGTAATTCATCACAGCCTGGCCACCTTATGAGAATTTTGTCTGCCTTGAAGATGATAAATATGAAATTTCATGTCTAAAACAAGTTGTTCAGTGAGTAGTGTTCAGGCGTAGAATTTAACTTCTCACGTGTTAAGGATACAATTAAAAAGGCGCGTAGCTTTTAAAATAGGATGTGGTTCCTGCGTCAATTGTTGAATAGTAAAGATATGAAACCGGTTCAAGCAATAATAAAGAAAGACACCAAGTAGAGTTGAACGAAGTTTACTACCCTTGCGTGACGAGTAAAGCGTGTCTGGAGCCCATCACGTTCTAATAGCAGGGCCGATTAAACATGAATTACCAGCCAGTTTGTGCTTTAGTGACATTTTACTATTTGCATATAAAACGGTCAGGAAAACATGATTTGAGCGAATTCTCGGTATTCAGAATTAAGCTTTAGTCTGTGATCAACTTACTTCTGTAATTGATGGGTATTTTTCTTTCGTTTTTTTTTCTCCCCAGCTCCTAAGAACGTTAGCGTTTGTGTTTCATAAATATATGATTAATGTGTTATATTAGTGGAAACGTCTTGACTTGCATTCCGTGGATCCGGTGTCAAGCCCTGCATACAGACAGGTAGATAGATTCATAATTCTTGGTCTCCTTGTGACCTAGGGTGGTCTAGAGATATAGCTATTTTAAGTCTTCGTCAGTCATTGCCTATCCCTTCCCTGTCCTAAGTTGGGTAGGAAGAGGCGTGGGTACTAACTATAAGAGCATATAGTTGGTCTCTAGGACATGACAAACATTCAACGAAAAGGTTGATAATTTTGAAATTTTTATCCAGATCAGATGTAATGCATCTTTTGAACATCCCCGCTAACGTCAAGGTCACAAGGTCACCAATCTTGTATCTGAAATGGTTCGTAAGTTCAGGAAATAAGCCAAATATAAGAACTCTTAAGAGTTGTTTACAAACTCTTCACAATTTGCACCAACAATTTATGAAAATCTTTTGGAAACGTCCTCGAAAAAGGGACACAGAAAGATTAAAATGCCGGCCACAGAAAGACGATCATTGTTCCTGAAAATCTTTGTACGATAATCTTCCTTTGTTCTAAGTTTAACCGAATCTCTTGAACAGAATAGATGGACTTTTGATGAGAGGCAAGGGGAACTAACTCAGGCCAACTGACAGACGAAACCAAGGAAAAACAGTAATCGCCCTGGCTCCTAATTTGTTGGTAGGGGACTAAGTATGTATTCTTACAAACGGAGTGTTCAGTGCCAAAGATACTATCTGTTAAGGAACCAGGAAACGTCATTTTGACTGTCTTAGACTGTCACTTCTGTGAGAGACAAGACATGAATAATAAATACCTTAAGAGAATAATGTATTTAAAGATGAATTAGTAACTAACTCTAAAACATATTTTTATCTATTTATGTATGAGTAGTGTATGTGTCTATTCATATACTAGTACATATTTAGATATGCACACTCACACACATACACACACACACGCGCGCACACACACACACACACACACACACACATATATATATATATATATATATATATATATATATCTAATATATATATATATATATATATATATATATATATATATATATATATATATATATATATATATATCATCCACCGTCCACTACAGAACAAAGACCTTAGACATGCCCTTCCATTCGCGTCTGTTTAAGGTCTTGCTGTGCCAGTTAATACCCACAGATTTTCTTAGTTCGTCAACCCATCGTCTGCTCTTCCTTTCCCTGATTTGCTTGCAATTTTAGGGACCCATTCTGTTATTGTTAATGTTCATCCATTATCTGCAATCCTCATATTTCCTGCCCATGTCCATTTTTTTTTTCCTGACAAATTGTTAGAATATCCTCTACTTTAGTTTGCTCTCATATCCATATTGCTCTTTTTTCTGTCTAGGTGTTATTCCCATCATATTCTTTCCAAAGCTCTGAATTTTAACTAGATTATATACTTAGGCTTTAGTAAGGCTCTAAGTTTCTTATGCATAGGTTATTTTTGGTAGGGCCATCTGAACAAAAACCATACTTTTTAGAGAAAGTGGTGCTTTATTTTTCATAATCTCATTTTGTTTAATATAAGCTCTTCATCCAATACTTATCCTTTTAATTTCGGTCTCATGTGGAGAAACGCTTACTGTCTGTCTTAAGTACGTATATTCATTAACAAATTCTAGAGGTTTGTCCATAATTTTGTTGTTCATGGTTCTGCATATTTCACAGAACATTATCTTTGTTTTACTCATATTCATTTTCAGTCCTACATTTCTGCATTCTCAATTAAACTCTATCACCTTTTGCAATTCTCCCCATGATTCATTAAATAGAACTATGTCATATGCAAATCTTAAATTATTAAGGTATTCCCCATTGATGTTAATTCCCACATTTTCCCAATATAATTTCTTAGAAATCTACTTTTGATGGCATTTGTGGACTATGAAAAGGCTTTGGTAGTGTGTGCCGGCCAATTCTGTGGAGAGTCCTACGTTATTATGGAGTTCCTCTTGAATATGTAAATTTTATTAAGTCTGTTCATGAGTATAGCAAATGTAAAGTTAATGTTACTGGAGTCCTATCAGGTGAATTTCCAGTGAACAGTGAAGTACTCCAAGGGAATGTGTTGTCACCTATGTTGTTTACCTTCCTCATGGATTTTGTAATGGGGATGGTGAAGTAGGGTTGGACTGGATTGGTAACAGGATATTAGCTGACGTAGTGTATGCTGATGACGTTGTCCTTATTAGAAGAACACCACAGGACTTGCAATACCTGCTTGCTTACCAGAATGCATTAAATATCACATGATTAGAACGGAATATGCAATGGAAGATGAAATATCATTGGACAGAGAAAGGATTAATGAGGTAGAATCATTTAAATATTTAGAAACTATGATCTCTAATACAGGGTCTTGGAGTTGAATGAAAAATTGAAAAAAGCAAATCGCCTAAAATTACATATAAAAGTCAAGCTATATGTCAGTTTAGTGAGATCTGTGTTACTGTATGGACATAAGCCGTAGTATAACAATGAAACAATATCCAATAGATTTTATAGAAATAAGAATAAAGCCCTCAGAAGAATATTGGGAGTTGAATGACAGGACAGGATTAGAGATGAAACTATAAGAGAGATTACTCGATTACCATAGGCTGATGAGATCATGGTGAGAGGTAGATGGAGATAGTTTGGTCATACTCTTTGCACTCCCCAAGAGAGATTAGTTAACCAAACTTTCAACTGGACTCACCAAGGCACTAGAAGAGTTGGAAGACCCAGGCCTACCTGGCTAAGGACTATGAAACGTGAAATAGGAGATGATGAATGGAGAAGTATTGATTTAAAATCTTAAGATAGAGACGACTGGCGAAATCTAACCGTGGTTTTTTGCGTCAATAGGCGTAGGATGAGATTATGTTGATGATGAATTTCTTAAAAACTTATAGGCATACTGTGAATAATTTACGATAGATATACATAAGCAATGGGTGTTTATGAGTGAATAAAGACTTTCTGTCAAATGCATTGAACCCGAATGTTTATTATAATATTTTTGATTCGGGCTGTAAGAATTAATAGCAAGGCAATCTTACTAGGTTTTCAACCAATGAGCTGCCTTACGTCATTTAAACGAAGTTCATGTCAATTCACACTGTACCTTCAACAAAAGTGAAACAAAACGACGACTTCATAAAAAGCGAACAGAAAATAATGTGCTATCCCCCCCCCCCCATCACAATGACCACTCAAATACCCATGAGAACCAATCTCTCTCTCTCTCTCTCTCTCTCTCTCTCTCTCTCTCTCTCTCTCTCTCTCTCTCTCTCTCTCTCTCTCGTTGAAACCAGACTACTTGCCCCGTAAATACACGCAAACTTCATAACAATATTTTGAAAATCTTTTTACTTATTATAGGTTGAAGAATACGAGGCATTCCTATTCTGAAATAAAATTATAGGTTCAGGAATACGAGGCATTCCTATTCTGAAATAATTTTCATTCCACAACAAAGAACGGTTAAAGGCTGTTCGATATGGATGGAGTCAGGCTCTGAAGACTCATAGGCTGATTCGTAGGATGGCAGCGCACGATTATGTTAGTCGAGATAGGCTGTCAAGGATAGTCCCTTAGGATAAAAAGATTGGATTAAGCTAAATTGTTAGTATTATTATTATAGATAAGACCCATTCGGAGAGACTCGGAGAGGTAGCCTCGTAAAAAAAATAAATAAATAAATAAATAAATAAAGAGAGACTCAAATGAAAAGAGTCGTCAGAAGAGACTGTTGAAGGATTTTTTTTTATCACAGAGATGAATCAAATGCATCGAAGTAAATATAGACATATTCAAAGGAAATATAAGTGGTAGAATATTTCTCTTATATTGTTTGAATCATGTCTCTATATCTTCCAAACGGATTATTTTTTAGGGTTTAGTTAAATGATCATACGATTATTCCGTGTACTTCGAAGTACGTAAGAGATTGAACATTTTCATGGAATTGTAAGGATTCCAGAAAACTTGAGATCAATCAATCAATCAAGGAAATGTGTTATACTTTACTTTAATATTCATCTCTGTCTATTTTTCTTACATTTATTTTTCATATACATCCAATTTTAGGGTGTTTTAATTGCGTAAAAGTACAATGAAAGTATTTTTAGCTTATTGGCTTTATACCAAATAAATTTTCAGAAATCGATCCATTTTAAATCGATTCAGGTAGCATAGGGTAATTTTTTTTTCTATGGTCATAAACATGTGATTAAAATGAAAGTTCAGGTCTTCTAGGTAAAACATGTTTTTATTGAATATGAATATAGTGTCTCATAAGAGGCTTCTAAATACAACTGAAATACAAGCTCGGAACCGCCCAGAAAATGTATTACCTTTTGGGAGCATGTTCCTCTGTACTAGTTGTTCTAAACTGAACCCTTTTAGTACGCAAAATGGGGTTGTTTTAGTATATTTGATTGTGTTTACGGGATTAATCAATGATCCTCAACAATAGATAAATATTTCAACGACTCTTCGGAGATATATGGAATATCTACCGATCTTGCTGATAGTTTTTGTCGCAGGCGACGGCTAGTTTTGTGATATTTAGTTTAAAGGCGATCTGTATTATTTCATCTATTAAGATGTTTCATAAGTGAGACCATTTAATCTGATTGTTGAAATAGATTTATTGTAATTGCTCGATTGTCGGATTTCTGAAATCACGCTTATTTATCTAACGAATAATGTATATACTTTTTTCATGGCAATGGTCGAATATTTTTTTGTTTATTTATGCCTTCCAAGAATTTTATTTTATGAAAGAAAATTATGTAATTTTTCCTACGTTTGTTCCCCCTGATTTTATGTAATTGTGTCTTTGGAGAGCCCTTCTTTAAAATCCCTTTTACAAAGAGGAAAATGGGATGTTTGGTCGATTTAAATGTTGCATCCTTGACTGAATCAACGCGCAATAAAGGATCCTATTATTATTATTATTATTATTATTATTATTATTATTATTATTATTATTATTATTATTATTATTATTATTATTATGCAACTTGAATAAAGGCCTCTTTCTTTATTAACAGTCTTCTGCTGCACAGGATGCCCATTCCCATTTGTGAAGAAATATTCAAGAGCGAAACAAGACGATGTTATTTTGGTCTTCTATTTTTATGAACTTTTCTAGAAACTGTCATTATGTGTAGTTGTTCTTTTAGTTTATCTTTGTTGAAATTGTTCTTCTTCCTGAAGATACATTGATCTTTTAAAAAAAAAAAAAAAAAAAAAAAAAAAAAAAAAAAAAAAAAAAAAAAAGGGAAAATTTTCATATTGGAAAAGAATTGATTTTCAAAGTGCGATAGCTATAATTTTTTTTTTAATATAAAGCCAGCTTAATGTCAACAGGTATTACTACGAATTCTGAAAATTTAAGATATCCTGACTTCGTTGTTTGTTTGATGAAAATATGAGAAATTCCTTTTACCAAGGCAAGCGTTACTTTCGCAAATATCTGCGTACGAAAAAGTAGTTTTATTTGAATATTTTTGTTTTATTTTTAGACTAATCTCCTTTTATTCGTTGTTTTTTATCTTATTTTTCGTATTTGTGAGATTTTCAGGTAGAATCTCCTGGCCCTTATCCAACAGCATGTAAGCGAGCGTTTATACGCTAATCCTTGATGCGTCCGTTTTTATAGCAACCTTAGTGAACTGTACCGTATCTTTTTTTTTTTTTTTAATTAATTGAATACCTGATACCCTCTTCAACTTAGATAAAAAAAAAAATTAAATAAAACGTGAAATAACTTACAAAAATAGTCGATCCTTCACCATCTGTTTCCCTTCATCATCATTCCTCTTCGTTCTTCCTTTCTACCTCTCGGATATTGGGCATTTAATCAGTTACTGATGAGAAATTCCTTTCCGGGGAATTTTATGTTAGATCAAGTAGATAGTTTGATGTCTTAGTGACAGATTTACTGCTGCACATCTCTGATCTATATTGCGGATAAGCAAGCGAGGTACATCCAGATCCTAAAGGGTTATATGACATCATCATCATTTCCTCCTACGCCTCTTAAGGTAAAGGGCCTCAGTTATATTCCGCCAGTCGTCTCTATCTTTAGCTTTTAAATCAACACTTTTCCATTCATCATCCCCTTCTTCACGCTTCATAGTCCTTAGCCATGTAGGTCTGGGTCTTCCAACTCTTCTAGTGCCTTGTGGAGCCCAGTTGAAAGTTTATGACAAGATGTAAGGAAAATGATAAATACTTATCATCATTCAGAATTGCAGATGGCGTGTTCACGTTCTTGGGCAATATAGAATAAAGAAAATTAAGCTATTTCATTTTTATTTGCTAAAATAATGTTTATTAATAATTACAAATTCCAACTTTTCTTAAATGTAATGATCTACAGAAGACTTATAAACAACCCTTTTCACTCAAAAGAATTCTTTTATCTCTTTTAAGTTGATTTTGGATATGGATTCCTACCATACAACCTAATAATGCATTTATGTAAGTAATAAGGATGATTTATGGAAGAAATGTTAGAACAAACCCATGTGCTCCTCGCCGATTTATTGTGAAAAATTATGTTCAAGAAGTCATGGGTTACCACAATATGCTGCGGTACTTTTTTTTGTATATATATATATATATATATATATATATATATATGTTGGTGTGATACTGTTATTAACACACATTCGGGTTCCCATCAAATGTCATCTTCAATGTGATGTATATTAGACTTGGTATGTTACATCTTCCAGTAAGTCTAGGTAAGTTAACTTTAAAATAGTTTATTCCTTTAAAAACAGTTATTAACATCTCCATCACAGGAGTATAGATGGTTTGGTCGGATGACCATTCCGTATGACAACTTAATAAGAACTGGCTAAAATATCAATACCACAGATATCGTATAGTCAGTTATCTCAGCATTTAAAAACATAATGTAAACTAAACATTAATAGAGGAAGACACCTGCATCCGGTGCGACACAACTCTTTCTCACGGTTTGTATTTGTGTTTATTCTTCATAAAAATGTTATATTGCTGAGGTTTGGCATTAGCATCCTGGTTATGACATGACTATGGCATTTCTCACACTCGCTCCTACTTCCATATTAACTTCTTAGGTCATGTATTTGAACATGTAATTTTACATATATTACATTATATATATATATATATATATATATATATATATATATATATATATATATATATATATTAGAATCTTTAGATTTAGAGTAACCATCAGTAAGCTTGCAAAAAGAATTTATGCCTGAACAAGAAATGGGGATAAAGAAAGAGAGAATAAAGGAGAGAAGTCGAAAGGAAACAGAGAGAGAGAGAGAGAGAGAGAGAGAGAGAGAGAGAGAGAGAGAGAGAGAGAGAGAGAGAGAGAGAGAGCATATTTTCGCAAAGGTCTCCCAGATATTTTACATACAAAGTAGTCCTTCTTTTCCTTCAGATGATTTTGATAATCCCCAAGTTGTATGTAGTGACAGTTCTTAAACAAGGGGGTGGCTTTAATCATGAGGTCTCATGCTTTTACTTGGGTAAATTGCCTATTTTGATCTTAGTTCTTCGTTTTGCCTTTTAGTTTCTAAAAAGATTAAATAAACATGGTGATTTAAATGTTTCACGTCACTGAAATTATTTTTTTTTTCAATATAAATGTTTATCTATAAAACCTTTACTCTATTATAAGATTCTTTTCATCTGCTTTACTAATCCGTAATTGTACTTCGATTTTTCTTTTTTTTTAATTCATAGGCAAACAAATACTGGAAATATTCCTGTCTTGAGTAAAACTTTAAGCCTTCAGAGAAAAGATTACATAACCTAAATCAGATTCAAGTGAGGATATTGGCAAAGGAAGGTCGTAGAATAATGATCCTTATTTTTATGGGTATGATGAGACTGTGATATTACCATAATTTTAAGCAACTTCATTGTACCCTTACTTCTGTGTTGCTCGGAAACAAGAAATCATTGTGTGGTCGAGCAGAAAACAGTGTATCTTATATACTGTACTTACTGCTATGTCTCTAGGGATGTCTACGGGTTGATTGCGAATTGCCTGGCGTCATAAGGTTAAGGGTGATAGTTACCACGTGAACGCGGAGCAGCATAGAATGCCGAGTTTGGTTTAATAATGAATGATTTGGTTGTTTTGGCAATTAAAGACGTTTTATGTTGTGGGTAAAGAGTGGAGATTTCCTCTGTACTTATTTCGTCATACGAGCTGAAAATATATTTTGTAGCTTGTTTTTAGAAAAATCTAGAAGTAAAAATCCTTTGGAATTTAAATTTTCAAGTCAATTCATTGAGGTTGATGTAATATCTATTGATTCGTTGATTAAATTTCTTATTATCCCGCAATTCAGAATAGAAATGAGTTTTTTTTTTAATTATGTTAATGTTTAAAACTTTATTAGAAAATACGATTTTAATTTTGAGGAAGTGCATTTGTACAGTACCAATAGGATATTTAAACAAAGCTGTTGTTGGTTTTATAATCTGTTCAGCAACATTACTTTGGCGTAAACCATTTTTGTAATTTGGGAATTATTTGAAATATCAAATCTATATACATAAATAACAAAAATATAACTAAACTTTGAACTCTTAATTGTTTATGTATTTTTATATAATTTAGAATTGATACTTAATTTTATTTCCCATATGGTAAATAATCGTTTGGAGTTTGCTATCGATATATATTACTTAGTTAACGTTAAGTTGCGTTTTATTACAATACCGTAGTTATGAGAACTAAGTTCGTTGACAAAGGTTAAAGGTTAAAATGTCTTTGATAAAATTTACCATTTATTAACCAAAAAAAAAAAAAAAAAAAGTTCCATTGCATACCCGAAACTATACAAATTCGTTCAATCAATCAACAAAAATCTTAATTCGGAAAATTAATAATAAAAAACCACATAGGTTAGACTTGGGAGTTGTTACCTTTATGTAAATATTTATATTTGTCGTTACATTACCATAACCATATCAGTCAGTTAGAAGGGAAGGCTCATATTTAAGACCTTCCATTTATCATTCACGCACTGGTATCTCCATAACTCACATTCACAAAGGTATATAAACAACCGTGAAATAGTAAGATGTCACTAATATATTATCGTTCCTTGAAAAAGATGTGTCGTGATTAAAGAACTTACAATTTCCGCTGTGCCACTTATTATACGATTTCATTTTCTACTCTTATTTTATTGTGGTTTTAACTATTGCAGATTCCATAAATTACTAGGATTTTCATTAACGTCTGATGTCTTCCGTTTTTTTCCAGCAATGTAATCTTCAATGTACATGTTACAAATTTGAAGTGAACTTTTAATAAGATAGATATTATATTTTTGCTAAATATTTAAACATGATAGAAATTGTACTTTGAAAAAGTTAATTTTCTTTCATGGATTTTGCTAGCAATAACCTCTTAAATGATTGATCATTGATTGATTGATTTGAGGTTTTCTGGCATCCTGACATCTAAGGTCATTGACGCTGAATCGAATTATTGATGAATATGATAGTCAATGAGTAGTTACAATTAAATACTTTCGAATCTGACTTACGTATTATCGCTCTGATACGTGTTTTATGTTTTTGAAATAGCAGATCACTATAACTATGAATTCGGTGCAAATGGGAAGAAATAGATTTTTCAAGCCATGCACTGATTGTCAGTGTTTCAAGTTTTGACCCAGGCTTAATATTAATCTTTCGGAGAGTCAATTAAGTTAATTAATTAGATATATCAACACCGTCGGAGTAGATAGTAAAAAGTGCACGTGGTATATTTCACAAATGGTTAGCGATTACTAGTCTACTCGTATTTCATAGGTTATTATCTCTTTAAGCTATTCCACTACCTTCGAACTTGGGAATTTTATCAGTGTACATTAGAGTTCTATTTTCATTAAAACTTCTCTCGTTTTCACGGAAGGGTTTAGCTGCTCAACTGAGATCCGACTGTACATTTGTTTTCTTCTCAACTTTAAATTTTACTTTCTGCATGGTTAGGGTTGTCTTTCCTCTTTAGCCTTTACTCAAGAAACATAGTTGTATGATTTCATATGTGAAAAATGATAGGAATCGTAATTTTCAAGACTTATTATTGGTCCTGTAAATTACCGTATACATTTCATAATTTTCTTTCGCAGAAAAATCCCTTTAAGTCACCGTATACAGTATAGACTGTATACAAACCCTATATCTAGTGGGGAATAATAGCAGATATGTCTTTGCGAGTCGGATGTGACTCGTTCAGATTTACCGCATTGGCGTTCATTTTATTTCTTATGTTGTTTAAACGTGTTTTTTTTATAGTTATAATTTTCTCCCCCAAAGAATTAGATTTACCCATAGGAGGCTGCAATGTAGAGCGAGAGTTTGTAGTGTCAATGGTTGTCAGAGGAATATTAAGTGCTATTGATTTCAAAACAACTAGGCCTAATGGGAAGGTTTCCGATGACGTCTACGTAGAAATTCATTCCAAGCTTTCAGGTTCTCATAACCCTGACGTTTAGGCAAACAGATGACAAATCTGATGCTTATTCTAGCATTTATGATGCTCTTTTAAATATCAATTATACACTCCAACAACTGATTCACGTATGGCTTTAATTGACAGTTCTGTTTTTTTTTTTTTTTTTTTTTTTTTTTTTTTTTTTTGAGATACTGTAAACACGGATAAAGTTTAGAAAAAGTTCCATTTACACCTCCCTTGCATCCGAGATCAGGCATCTCTTAGAACGAATTAAGCAAAACAAAAAATCTTAGGATTAGTTGTTCAAATGGGGATTTTCATAGCATCACATGCTCGCTTCTAGGCATACAAACAAATTACGTAGGGACGGGTACTTGTATGTGGGGGTGAATGCATATTTATGTATATATACTTACATATATTCTTGTAGATAGATAGACAGATACAATTACACACGTAAACACATACATGTATGTACTTGTATAGTGTTAGGCTTCTTTTGCATGAGTAACGTTGTTAAATTTATAACCAATATTCAAGATATTGCTTTTTACGTTACCACATACGTTCTGTCTAATCTTTAGCATGGGCACACACTGACAATCTACAGTAGAGTTGGTGTAAGTTATACGTAGAATGAATTCTTGATTGGTTGATTTGAGGTTTTCTGGCATCCTGACATCTAAGGTCATTGACGCTGAGTGAATAAACTAAGTATTGTTGAAAAAAAAAGTTAAAACTCGATTTCCGATAAATAAAAAAGAATAATAATGAGCATTAATTTCAAAGAAAAATTCCCCAAATCTCATACATGAATTAATGAATAAACTAAGTATTGATGAAAAAAGTTAAAACTTGAAGATTTCCGATAAATAAAAAAAATATTATCAATTTTAAAAGAAAAATTCCCAAAATCTCATATTTTCCACATACTTGAGGCGGTCTGCTGAAGTCTGAAGGCTTATAAAGGTCGTTCATAGCCAAAGGCTCTTCACAATCGGAAGATTTTGTCAAAGCCATTCAAGCCGCCCAAACCCTTCCAAGAATGAAGCACAACATTTTAAAATTCTTAAACTTTTATAAAATAGCCTAAGTCTATTTTTCATTTTTCTTCTGAGATATATTTATCATTTATTTTTCCTTTTGCATTTACGTTTAGGTAATAGGTCTTTATGTTACTATATCTATCGGCCTTCATATGAAAAAAAAAATCAAATAATTTAAGTGGGGTTTACACTAATGAGAGACACCAATTTGTTTTATTGTCAAACGTTGCAATAAGTTTGTGCTTTGGTACAAGTATCAGTGGTAGAACATGTTTTGTAATTGATTACTTAAAATTTCTGAATATTATGACTTATTTGCAGGTTCAAGTTAAAAACTAACGTCCTTGCTTCCTTCCATATAGGGTCCTGTACATTTTTTGAATATAAGTATCTTATGAATTATTGATTTTATTTATTCTATTAATTTCTTTACCTTTATCTCCTGAACCCTCCTGTATGTTCTCGAAGTGTTATTCTTTATTTTTCTTCTTTTCTTGGGGGAAATAAATTTTGAGTTATGTTTTTGTCTTTTCTAGGTTTCTCATTTACAGTGGGACATAAAATGAACAAGTCAAACAGTTGGACAACAGAGAATCACCTTCATAAAATTCTTTACTGTTTCTGATACTGTTCGCAATAAAGCTTATGTATATATACACACCTATGTATGTACATGTATGCATACATACATACATACATACATACATACATACATACATACATACATTTATATATGTATATGTGCGTAAAACACCACTGGGAATGAAAACACTGTAGTTAACGTTTAGTTTTGCTTTGCTTTATATATATTCAGAAACTTCTGGAAAATTTTACATTATGTGTGCTATGGTAAGAGCTTGAACGTACTTACGGGCACATAGATATGCAGAACACCTGCATTATAGATGGAAATTGTTTGCAAGAGGAGGAAGTAGAGAGTATTTGAGTATGAGACAGGATATGCAGGTGAATAAGAACCAGCTATATGGAAAAGGGAATGTGAGTAACGATGGCGAAAGAACGAATGCAATAGATTCTTGTAGATATTTTGCACGAGGGTAAAACACACATGTTTATAAATAGACAACAACAACAACAAATGCAGCTGTTTCTCGTCCACTGCAGGGTAAAGGCCTCAGACATGTTTGGGATTTGGCCATTTTTATCACCAGGTTTGCCACAGCGGATTGGTGATGATGGGAGAATTTTGTCTGATCGACCACAGCAAACCAATCTAGTATTGGTGACCCTTCGCTGTTAACGATAACCAGTTTGACCGTCAAAAATTCATACTTCGATTTTTGCTCCAAACACACACACACACACACACACACGCTCGCTCGCACGCGTGTAATCAGATACGCTACACATGTTTCCAATTACGTTTTTATGTGTCTACTTGTTGACATAAAATTCACTATGACACATTCATAGTCAGTGATGTGGACTGAAAACTGACTGAAAATTTTAAAATAACTTACACCTTAATAAGGCAAGGTCGGAAGATAGTAATAAGCTGTGGAAAAAAGCCTAATTCCGGATTATACATTTTACGAGGCGTGGCGGTACGCAATTAGAGGTTTTATGTGGTGCATATTTACTTGGCTGTAGTAATCTCTCTCTCTCTCTCTCTCTCTCTCTCTCTCTCTCTCTCTCTCTCTCGTCATAACTACATAAGAGTATTTGACCAAATCTATTTCTTATTTTTTTCTATGTCATTCATCTACTTCAATGAGCTCTCTCTCTCTCTCTCTCTCTCTCTCTCTCTCTCTCTCTCTCTCTCTCTCTCTCTCTCTCTCTCTCTCTCTCGTCAATTGTCTGCTTATAAAATAGTCTTCAAATTGGTTAATCTGTTATTACTTGTTACCTTTGCAATAGGAAAGGAATGATAATGCCTACTTTTCACTTTTATTTAGGATGTGTCAACTCACGTTGTTTTGATTTAATTATTTAACGAAATGGTGTAATAAAACAACAAATAAAGAAATCAAAGAAATAAGTCAATTGTCTTTCCAAAAGCAAGATGGAATTTCAAAGAGTTTTTATATATTTAAGAATAATTGAGGCTCGCTGTTCAAATATTTAGTGTTCGTTCCTTTTATTTTCTTTGTTAGTACTTTACCCAACGACAACAATGATAGCGTTGATGTTTATCATCATCATTATGTGCTAAAATGAAGGAGCGAATACTTAATCTTAAAATGAAATCTTCACACAATATTAGAATCCGAAAACGCTTTCACTTTAAACCATATTTAAACAGAGGTAAATTTAAGGGCGGATAAAGTAAATGAAAAGCGTACTCAGGGTTGTCAGGTTTTCTAAATGAGAAAAGGCCAACTTCTAATCAACAGAAGCTTTAAAAGACCAACCCATTAGTAGAAAAAGGCCAAATATATAGTATTTAAGACCCTCCTTTTTTGATATTACCAAAGGCCACCCAATTTTTGAAAAAGGCCAAATTTGAGTTTTTTGGGGGAGCCTGGAAAAAGGCCAAATTGGCAACCTGAACGCACTGTAGATTTATCTCTTTGCCTCCAAGACAGTCTTTTAACAGGGACAGCCGCACAAGCCCCGCCCACATATCATCGGGAACTACCGTTGCTTCCTTCCGCTCATAACCAAGAAAAAGCTTTTACACAAAGATGTAAGAGGTTGTGGGAATACCCGGTTAGAATTTTTATATGTTCATTTTTTGTTTGCTTTTAACTTTTGTATGCAGATGTGTTTACTTGTGTATGGTGTTTAAAGTTAAACTTCTATGGGGTTATATGATTCAAGTTTATTTTTTACTTTGTTATATGTTTCATGTAGACATGGTTACTTATTTATATAATGTTTATTTAAAAGAAAAATATGGCCCTTTATTTGTGTATTGTTAAATCAGGAAAATTTATAAGCATAAATCCGGTTTGTTTACTTGTGTGATTATTCATTGTATGTAGAATTGCATAACCCACAACCTTCTGTTTTCCAAGTAACAATACATTTTGATTTGTATGGATCAACACAACTTTTCGGCAAAGGATAGTCTTTATATAAATGATATTGCACAATTAGGGTTTTTATGGGTCACTGAATGATGATTGTCACTGCAGAGGGAAACGATTCCCCTTTTTTCTCTCTTCCCAAAATCTGGGGATATTTTTCTCTTTTAGCATCCCTGTAACATACATTCAATTTAATTTGGGGGTTATACTTTTCCTTTAGCAGTCCTGCGACAGGCATTCGTTCTAGTTTGATTCAGGCTTGGATTTTTTTTTTTTAACTCCATATTTTCATGGTTGTGTATGGTGTTTTTTCTCAGATTTAAAGTTTCCGTATGAAATCTTTTTTGATTTCTCTAAATGTGTTCCGCTGTAGTCTTTTTCAAGACTATTCACAGGACATTTTGTTTTTAATTCATTATTTTTTCATTACAAGTTTCATGTTTTATTTTCTATCATAAAAAACTAAAACCAAAACCTTTCCCCGAATGAAGTCTGTCATCTCACTGCGTTGAAGCAAAGGAATATTATTTTACCATTTATTTACCTTTATTATTATAATAAATAAATTGTAAAAGAAGAAGGGGAAGGAAGAGAAGATGATGGATTGACGAACTAAGAAAGTTTGAGGGTTTGGACTTACACAGAAAGACCATATACAGGCGCAAGTGGAAGGACATGTCTCTGGCCTTTGTTCTGCAGTGGATTTGTGGCTGCTGATGATGATGATGTTTATTATCATAATAATATCCCACACAGTAATGTCACGCGGATGCTTCTGAAGGTCAATGCTGTTCTGTTTCTTACCGGAAACGTAAGACCATTTCTATATCAGATGAACAGATAAGTCACAGGAAATTGCATGCAAGCTGCAATATGCAATGTCAATCGCAAGGATGAAAATGCATGACTATATTACGTCGATACTGGAGCCTTGGGTGGCCTCTAACCCCCTTTTAAATGTTTGTTTGCCAATCGAAGGTTATTAGAAATCTTTTTATAGTCTTGTCACAGAGGGTCATTTGGTGACTTGTTTGTTTTCTTTAGCCCTAATTATGGTATATCTTGCCCTTCTTATATTCCAAGAATCTTTGGGATGTTTCAGTAAACGATCTCAAATCTCTTTACTCAGATTTTTTAAAATATTCTGAAGACATAACTTATAAGTACTCATCATTTCTTTTCACATTAATTTTATCTGGAACAATGAGCCTTACAGTTAGCCTACTTAACTTTAAGTTTAATGCGGAATATTAACCGTGTCACATGAATGTGGCTGTCTGATGAATGTATCTTTAGTAACTCCATTTCTTGACTAATCGTGTATGGGCATATAATTTTATGATTATTATTCAGAGATAACTTAAGGGTCAAAGGCAATAATCTTTTGTGAAAAAATGTAACCGTGTGCAACACATATTCCATATTTTGATTTAAGAACACTAAGATTTCTGGTTTAACATCCTAATAAACATAGTTTTTTCACGCCCTAGTTTTTCGCACACGGGGCTAATCAGTATGTGCAGGAGCGCGTGAGAGCGTGTGTACATGATTATGTGCAAATCTTCTACCATTGTTGAGTTGGAAGAAAAGAAATTTTTGGAGGTCCTTTGGTTTAAGTTAGTAACATTATTGCGACGCCAGAAGAAATTAATCGGTCATTCAATCATATGCAATCAAAGTCATGAACTCGCATGATTTTAACCAATTATTACGTCCTTCAGAAGTTACAAGGTAGGGGATCCTGATATTATTGCACGAGTATTGCACCTCGATCATGGGTGGGGAGGATAAGCTTAGGGAGAGGTTTGGTATAAGAACACAGTGCCTTTGCTTGTCATTTTGATTACTCCCATAAATTTAAGAGAGAGAGAGAGAGAGAGAGAGAGAGAGAGAGAGAGAGAGAGAGAGAGAGAGAGAGAGAGAGATTGGAGGATAGGTAGTTAATTGGTTTTATGATTTTTGGTTCGATATGTAACCCTTATCATTGTCTAAATTAAACAGAATAAAGTTCTTGAATGAATGTATTTGTCACTGCTTCTACTTTATAATACCACTAGAGAAGGAAAATCACCAATGGTTTTTTTTTTTCTTATTCAGTATGTATGTTCTTCGCTGAGATTGAGAGCGACCAAATAAAACCTCGGACTAGCGTTTCTGAAATAGATTTTTACTATTGGTCTTCTACCGAGATTATAGAAGGCTTGCAAAGATGTTTGAATTTAATCAAAACTTTGTGTCACTGCAAATATTCCATTTACTTCAGATATTCAAGCAAATCAAAGTCCTGAGAGAGAGAGAGAGAGAGAGAGAGAGAGAGAGAGAGAGAGAGAGAGAGAGAGAGAGAGAGAGAGAGAGAGAGAGAGAAAACCAATAACGAAATCTTGTTAATTGAATGTTTAAGTATGTTAGTTGAATCTCAAGAAAGGTACGGTCTAGCAAGACTGGCGTAAAAAGGCTTCAGTTTAAATGCTTAGTCTAGAATTAATATCATTGGACCGAATTTTATCTCATAATCCACCAAGATGAAAGACTCTTGTTAAGAAAACAACCCGTATAGAAGAAATACTGTCACTTGATCAACCACCCTATACCTTTTCGTTTCATACGACGATTTCTGGTATTATTACTATCGTTATTATTATTAATATTAGTAGTAGTAGTAGTAGTAGTAGTAGTAGTAGTAGTAGTAGTAGTAGTAGTAAAATGCCGTGATACACCTACCCATTGTGTGCTATTTTTTTTTTATGAAGCTGCTAAACCTCGACCACTTTTATTCTTTTTTTTTTTTTTTTTTAGATGGCTTTTTGACTGGTTATTAGTGCTGATAGAATACTAATTTTAGTTATAATTAGTTATATTATGTAATAGAAACTAGCATCTATCTAAGCAGGCAAGTCGATAAAAGAAAACTGGGTGATTTATTGGTTTAGATTTAACAGGCCTTGTGTTAGCACTTAGTCTTTATAATACTGGCCTTTATGGCAAGGAGTAAAAAGGATAAAAAAAGCTGATGTGAGCTTCCAGACTCTATGTGCTGAAAAAGGAAAGAAAGTTGAGAAAACTTGGTCTTACATATTCGTCTCTCTAGGCTGGAGATTAAGCGTCCCCTCGGTGGGCTTGACATTTTGTTTTATAGTTTTGGAATATTCCAGGTTTAATGGTAAGTTTGCATTAACGTTAAGCCAGGCATAATACAAAGTCATAAAACAAAATGTCAAATCCAATTTAGTCAAGCCTAATCTTCAGAAAGCAGAGAAGAATATATGAAGCCTTTTTTCCCTCGATTTGCTTCTACCATCTATCATTTTCAAAGATGAAATATAGCAAGGTAAATTGCGGGCAGAAAGTAAGTTTAAGAAGTGCGGAAATTGTTTTGTTTAGTGAACTTATGGCATGTAAAGATATTTGCTTGTGATTTGGTTGTATATCTGTTATCAGCAATAAAGTGGTCTATTCATAGAATGTAAAGGATGTTAGGAAGAAGAGAGAAGTGTCACGAAACAAGCAAGAAAGGTAGCGAAATATGAACAAGAGACTGGTAATGGACTCGAGAGTTGTCTGCAGGAACCCCGTTGCGAATGTATGAAGGGTTTGCTGACCCATATTTTTTTTTTTTTTTTTTTTTTTTTAAGTAAAGTGTAAGCGTTGATATCCTATTAAAATGTTAAAGCTTTTAAGATGAACTGTTTGCCTATCATATGTGCTCTGATAAGAATAGGGAGGGTGGCAAATGTGGAAAAATGCGGTGAAAAAATAGGTTAGCTGAAGGGAAAAGATAGATCTGCCAATTTTTTGGTGATTTGGTCTTATAGAGAAAATGGTCAACCATGTGTTAGAAAAGGAAGGCCTAGAAGGGGTTGGTAAGATGAGATGAAAGGCATATTGGAAAGGAAGCCATCGATATCCATGACGTTTGATAGAGCGTATATATATATATATATATATATATATATATATATATATATATATATATATATATATAGATATATATATATATATATATATATATATATATATATATATATATATATGTGTGTGTGTGTGTGTGTGTGTGTGTTTATATATGTATATATGCATATATATAAATGGGTAACTCAATGATTGTTTATATATGCATGTATGTATATATTTGTACTCATACAAAGAAGTTCGAATTCTTCGCCAACATTTCTAAGAAACTTGTAATTATAACATCCTTCTGAAGATATTCCTAGACTCCTTCACATAAAATCTGAGATTTTTTTTTTTTACTTGTAAAGAATCACAGTAAAATCCATTGCTAATTAAGCCACCTCTACAGTAGATTCTAACTATGTGATTTATGTTTAATTCATTTATGGCGACTTTTATTGTATGCAATAGTTTGATGAAAACTTCCCTTGATGGTAGCTGGGTTTATGGCTGCCAGACGACCAAGGCCGTTGAATAAAATGGAATTTCGTTGATTTTCTTCTGTCAGAGTGGAGAGAGCTTGTGTGTTGTTAGAATCACCCATCTTAACTTAGAACAGCCTTTTTGTTCAGTTCTGCCTTTTCTGCTTGCTTATTGTTTTGAGTTAGAATTCCTTCTGGCATATCTTCAGAATACCTACTGGCATAATGTCTTGCCCCCTATTATTATTATTTTTAGTAGTAGTAGTAGTAGTAGTATAAAAGCAGTCCATAGTCAAATTTATACTTGTATTAGATTTATGAATTAGCACGTTTTTTTGAACAAGTAATATTTCATTTTAATATTGTATATTCCTGTTTTCTAAAAGAATTGTAAATGATATACTATCCGTGATGGATCAAAATGTTTCAGTTGATTCCATTGACAATTCCTTTTAGGTTGCTGAATAAAAGGACAATACTAACTGCGTCAATTGGGTGACTGAAAATGAGTTGGTGATTGTCAGATATTTTAGCTTTCTTTTAAGTAGGATATTAAAGAAGGTAACTTGAAACTAAATTTCCTTTTGCATGAAAATAAATGTAACGGTTATAAACTGCTTTCGTTATGTTATTGAAGCAATTTCGATCGGTGAATCTAGAAATATACATGAGATCATCGTTTCAGATTTAAAACCATTATTCTATGGGATAATTGATCATATATACCTACCATTGATCGTTCTTCTTTAATCGCTTGGAGAATTTCAACGGATTTAGCGCACTTGGGCATTAGTAAATAATTTTCTTAACATTTTCTTATGATAGACATCTGACATATCCTACCTTTGTTAGCAGCATTAATAGAATAATCTTGAAGTATACACTGAAAGACTCGTTTCATTTTTATTTTTCTTCCGCTTTCTTTTTCTCATTGGTTGTGAGTATGATCTGGTATAAACGTCACCCGTTTTCTTTCTGTATTAATTACAATTAAGTTGTAAGTCATTTTAGAGTAATAATATTGCATATACTAATATGGCTTCTCTAGTTTGCATTTGAACATTAAGTTTACTTTGTGATATTTGTCTTCTTAATATCTGTGATAATTATCTTGTTAATAACTCCTCATACATACAGTACATGCATTTAATCATATCTTAACTCAGCCCCTTTCACAGAGTAGTCATTTGTAGAATGGGAAATTCTTTGAAAAGTTTCCTTAACACAAAGAACAAGCAAAACAAACTCAGCGAGAGCAGCTGCGTTTTCCCTTCCTAACTGTGCTCAGAGGGTTCCTGTGTTTTCTCGCTCCTTAGGACTGAGAAAGTTTATTCAACTTTCTTTGAAGTATAACTTTTCTATTCGGTCGACTCGGGCAAATTTAACGCTGGCTATAATCATGGTCTATAATGCATTGAAGTGTATTCTAGCAGCATTCCAAGAAGATCCGGAATTTCTGACAGGCAGTGAAGAGATCCAAAACGAGCAAACTAAACGCAGTTTCTGTTACTGGTGGAGCCAATTAAGTTACATTTCATGTATAAAGTTTGAGAATACGTGAAGGAGTTTAGGCCGTGTATAAAACTAAGATATTACTGAGTTAGGACGTGTATAAAACGAAGACATAACATAGATAGGGACGTGTATAAAACGGAAACATTGCAGAGTTTAGGAGGTGTATAAAACGAAAAAAAATATATTAACTAGGACGTGTATATAGCGAAAATATTACAGAGATTAGTACGATTATAAAACGAAGCCATTACAGATTTTGGGACGTGTATAGAAATGAAGACATTACAGAGTTTGGGACGTGTATAAAAAAATACATTGCTGAGTGTAGGACGTGTATAAAACGAAGATAAAACGGAGTTTAGAACGTGTATAAAACTAAGATATTACGGAGTTAGGACGTGTATAAAACGAATACATTGTTAAGTGTAGGCGTGTATAAAACGAAGATATTACGGAATTAGGACGTGTATAAAACGAAGATGATACGGACTTAGGACATGTATAAAACGAAGATATTACGGAGTTAGGACGTGTATAAAACAAAGACATTACGTTTAGTAGGACATGTATAGGATGAAGACATTACGTTTAGTAGGACATGTATAGGATGAAGACATTAAGAATTTAGGACGTGTATAAAACGAAGACATATTACATATATTAAGACATTTATAAAACGAAGACATTACAGTTTAAGACGTTTATAAAACGAAAACATTACAGAGTTTAAGACGTTTATAAAACGAAGACCTTTTAGAATTTAAGACGTCTATAAAACTTTCAGAGCCAAACTATTGAAATAAACTAGCGGTTAGTCATAAATATCTAAGCAAGTTGGGTACTGGCGGAAGTTTGACAGAAGGATTAATATGCAGAGAACGAGACTGGCGATAAACAAGTGTAAGGTATAACCGTGACAGAAAGAATAAAGAGAACGGCTATGGTAAATACGTCCCGTTCCCCTTCCTTAATACCTTTCTCGCCTTTTAAACTCTGGTATGCCGTAATGAGGTATGACTTTATTTAGTCTGGGAGAAAGGACGAGGATCTCGCTCGGCAGAACCAAAGGGGATCTCAGCCGCTCGCGCAAAAAAGGGCTTACAAATCTCAAAGGTATTTATTTCCTAAGCGTAGAATTTGGTTCGTCTGTCGTGTACGTAGAGGATATTTTCCTCAGCTTATGTATGTATGTATGTAAGCATGTATGTATGTATGTATGTATGTATGTATGTATGTATGCTTTTACATATGCACATAAATATTAACCGTATGCTGTGTGAAATATATATGAAATCGTAAGCACAGTTAGGGAGAATAAAGTACAATTTAACCATTCTTTAAAGTCGACCGTATTTTCATTCGGTCTTACAAAAAAAAAAATGTATGGATAAGTTACAAATTTTCTTATTCCGCGCTTCCCTTTCAAAGACGTCTATGTTCCCAATTTATATAGCCTGGGTTTTTGTTAAGTGAATAGTTGGCAACTTGGTTCTCAAGAGACATTTCAATTTGCTGTTGTCAGATTTGAATTGAAGACCAAAAGAAAATTATTAAAATGTAATGGAGTATTCATATTTAGAGCATTAAATCAACGTACACTTTCAGCATGTTAAAAATTTCTTGAGGAAAAATATTTCCGGAATTAAAGTTAGTTAACCTACAATGTTTTAACAGCTTGGTCGCTCGAAAGAGAAATTATTACTCTTTCTAAGAAAATCTGGTCACAATTAGGAAATTAAGAGTTATTCCTTTTGATCTGCCTTGATTGCAAAGTTTTGCACGTGAATGTACTACGAATCTACACCACAGACACAAACACTCTAATCAATGAAGTACAGAGATCAAGCAAAGACCAGTTCTTGTTTGTGCAAGTAATCAGGAAATAAAAAACTATTCTTTTTATTCGCATTAAATCAGCCGCGACATCGTGGAATCCATTGTCTTAATGAGATTCGTGGAATCCTATTCAGCATAATTCAAGAAATACAAGAACAGTGGCGTTCAATACTGTGTACTCCTAGATATTCGTTCTAAAAATTCCATTTACAACTACTTAATGACTAGTGTACGAGACCCGTAAAAATGACGACTAAATATTTTGATAACTGTGCACACACGCACACAGAATCAACCGTTCCCACCTCATCCCCTTTCCCTAACTATGCACTGCAGTTTGGGTAATATGTGGGAGATTGTGGTTCACGAGTGTACCTGTCGGGATAACCCCCTTGCCCACCATGGGATGACTATTATCTATCTATCTATCTATCTGTATATGTATATATATGTATATATAAATATATATATATATATATATATATATATATATATATATATATATACAGGCCAATATATTCCTTTCACGCGATGCCAAAGTATGACCACTCAGTCTCTCCCAGACACTGGCTCTTTATTATATAGGGGAGTTTTGCGTATAACACACAGAGAAAAATTCAGTAATGGTGGAAAAGAATCAATTTTTTGTGTACCGTTAATTAAGTTTTCTTCAATTAGAATTTCCCTTGGAGCCGTTGTTGTCTTGGAGTAGCTTCACTACTGTTTATTTGCTTGCTTATTTATATCATTATTTTGGGTAATAATTCAAAAGGGTGTGGTAACCATTTTGAAATTTTTGTTTATTGTAAATTACTATCTTAAACAAAAATAATTGGTAAATTATCTGTGAAAAACAATATATGTACACACACACACACACACACACACACACACACATATATATATATATATATATATATATGTGTGTGTGTGTGTGTGTGTGTTTGTTGCGTGTTTGTGTATATGAAGAAATCAATTTCGTTGCATTTTGTTGTTAATGTTTTAGACTATAAATATGTTGCTTTAAACTCATGGAGATAAATTTGTAAATATTTTCCCTCGATTCCATAAACCTCGGATATCAATCATACAGAAAATAAATGACTGTAGGATATGCCAAAATAGATAAACAAAGGTAATAGTTGAAAGGACATCAGTGGAAATATATACATAAAAAAACAGCAAAGGGGGGGAACAACAAACAACAATGTTCCACTGATTATCAAAGTCTATTTATTTTACCAAAATCCAAAGACACCTTTGTTGATGGACGGGAAAATTCTCTTATCATAAGAACAATAAAAGGTTTGAAATTAGATAAAAGTCTTTTTTGCTCTCTTTTATTCATATATTATGCAGAAATTCCAAATTAATTGCCTCTGGAGTTGTAATTTATATTTTGAAGATATCTTGTAATAAAGCGTTTGTAAAGATCAGGTATGAACGATTCAAATTTTTAGACCAGCTTTCAAAAATAGTCATTTTACTTTAAGCAAGTGGCTTTTAAGTAACAAATTTATCATATTAGACTTGAAGCAGCTGATAAATTTATATATATATATATATATATATATATATATATATATATATATATATATATGTATGTATGTATATTATATATATATATATATATATATATATATATATATATATATTTATATATATAGATATATATATATATATATATATATATATATATATTCAGTATTGTTTAAATGGATTAATCTAATATGGAGAAAAATAAGAAGATAAAAATTATCGTCAGAAGAATTGCATAAATCTGTTTAATCGTTGCCTGTCCAGTAGTAAACAATTTGTAGACAACATAGTTTTTCTTTTACTCGGGATAGTTGCCAAACTGATAAAAAAAAAAAGTCAAATAAAACGCTCTCTTTCCCTTTACTGCTGGTTAGATCGAAGCGGAGGCTTTGATGTCAGTCTGATATACTGGCATTGGCTCACAGAGACTTTCGCAAGTCTAGAAATAAGTGGCACTTTTGTCCATCCTGGCTAATGGATTAGTATCCTGGCAAAGATACGTCAAGAACAATCGGAAGAATATCTGATAACCGTTTTAGTTCATCCATTTTTTATATCCTCTACTTTCCAAACCCTTAAAGGATTTACCGAGCAATGATCGATCACCATGTCCTATATCCTTACCTTTCAGGTAGTAGGTTGGCCAGGGCACCAGCCACCCGTTGAAGTGCTACCACCAGAGAGTTATGGGGTCTTTTGACTGGCCAGACAGTACTATATTGGAATCTTCTCTCTGGTTACGGTTCATTTTCTCTTTGCCTACACACACACCGAATAGTCTGGTTCTATTCCTTACATATTCTCCTCTGTCCTCATACACCTGACAACACTGAGATTACCAAACAATTTTTCTTAATACACTGTAATTGTTCAGTGGCTTCTTTCCACTTTGTTAGGGTAGAAGAGACTCTTTAGCTATGGTAAGCAGCTCTTCTAGGAGAAGGACACTCCAAAATCAAACCATTGTTTTCTAATCTTGGGTAGTGCCATAGCCTCTGTACCATGGTCTTCCACCGTCTTGGGTTAGAGTTCTCTTGCTTGAGGGTACACTCAGACACACTGTTTTATCTTGTATCTTATTTCTCTTCCTCTTTTTTTGTTAAAATTTTTTATAGTTTATAAAGTTATATTTATTTTAATATTGTTGCTCTTCTTGAAATATTTTATTTTTCCTTGTTTCCTTTCCTCACTGAGCTACTTTCCCTGTTGGAGCCCCTGGGCTTATAGCATCCTGCTTTTCCAACTAGGGTTGTAGCTTAGCAAGTAATAATAATAATAATAATAATATAGTAGTACCTGCCCCTCTTTACAGTTTAGATAATGTCCGATTAGCCTCCCCGGTAAATTGGCTGTAAATATCTGACAAAATTATCCTTTCATTTTCTTTAAAGTTATCGTTTAATTCTATAGTTTTAAATAACCTTTTTGTAAAATTCAATTTTAATAGAAGCCATAACTAAACTTCTTTCAATAAACCGGAAGTTCTCACTTTAAACATTCTTATTAATATATCATAAAGTTAACATGTTTTCTTGTAAGTGAGAATATTGATACAATCTACAGCATGCCCTCACGCCCAAGTGCATGATGATACCGCATTGCAGATAATTCTGACGTCACTTCCAAGATAAGATGAAAGCATTCCGCCATGCATTCTTCCATTAGAAAGCACACATGAAATTTCCTATTAGGCTTCGCGACATCTAGGTCGGGAAATCTTATTTAGAAAACATTTTTTTTATATGAATTGCACATTATATCTTAATAAAGTATCTTTTTAAGTAAATGAAAGAGGACTGGAAATGTCTTCTTCCACAGACAAAGTTAATGCACCAAATCTTAATTATGCAAAAGGGCGACGAACGTACGAAGACAACTAAAAAAAGAAATATTTGTCGTCGAACTGAGCTCTCTTGTTACATTCAAGGTCGTCGGCTGATTCATTCTTCGCTTGAAAAGAAATGTAGATTGGTCGAGGTGTAACTACTGTTTCGCGTGTTTATGTATAGTAGCGTGATTTTTGTACTGCTTTGGCGAAAGAACTAGCGTTCTATAAGATATCTGTCGATGTATGTATGTGTATATATATGTGTATATATATGTCGATGTATGTATGTGTATATATATATATATATATATATATATATATATATACATATATATATATTTATATATATATACACACATATATATATATATATATATATGTGTGTGTGTGTGTGTGTGTGTATGCGTGCGATTCCGTGCTTATACTGTATATATATATATATATATATATATATATATATATATATATATATATATATATATATATAAATAGGTGTGTGCATGTGTGTGTTTGTGTATTTATATATGTATGTTCAAGAGAAATGTGACTGTTCAGAATTT
>NC_090740.1:132868016-133038016 GCF_036898095.1 Palaemon carinicauda | reverse complement strand
CTCGCTTCCTTAACTCTTGATTCCCATTGTGTTTTACATAACTATTCACTTACTAATTTACCATAAATGGATTGATGCATTTATGGATTGTATTTCGTCCCTCCTTTTATTTATATGCAATATTAAAGGTGTCCTCAACGATTAATACCGTAAATAAACTGTCCAAGTCCGAGGTAACGCAATTGACATCACTGTGCTTCTACAGTCATTCTTGAGAGTTTCACTTGATTTAGGACAAATATTTTCCTGGAAAAGCTATGTAGTGGTCCATTGTAAGCGCCCAAAAGTGATTCAGACATATATACTTTTAATATTATTTGTATTGGATTTACTTTGTAAATGTGAGAAAAAAATACCTACCGAGAAAAAAATACCTGCCTGGCACGATGAAATTAAATATGGCATAGGTTAACCGTAGGTTTGTATAATGGCATAGCCTTTGAAATAGAACTTATTTAGCAAATGTTTGGATTATTTGAATTATTTTTCTCCAATTTTAAATTATCGCTCGTAATTTCTATAGTATTCTCTTCGATGAGAAACGATATTGTTGTTCAGTCTCTTAATGGAATAAAGTAAAGATAATAATTTTCCTGACACCTCGTCTGTTCTTAATTTGAAAATCTTTCGAAAATGTCCAATCTCTCTCTCTCTCTCTCTCTCTCTCTCTCTCTCTCTCTCTCTCTCTCTCTCTCCTCTCTCTCTCTCTCTCTCCCCATTGGTCAAAAACATTACAATTACAATGATATATAAGAAATTTAATAAGATCTACCTTATAAAAGACCGCATGTACTGTTTGATTTTATATATATATATATATATATATATATATATATATATATATATATATATATACATATATATATACATATATACATATATATGTATATATATATATATATATATATATATATATATATATATATATATATATATATATATCATCATCAGCCTTAACTAGTCCACTGCAGGTCAAAGGCTCAGACATGTCCTTCCACTCGTGTTTGTTTATTCTCTCTCTATACCATTTTATACCCGGAAATTTTCTTAGCTCGTCAGTCCATTGTCTTCTCTTTCTTCCCCTGCGTCTTTTGCAATCTGTAGGGACCCATTTTGTTATTTTTAATGTACATCTATTACCTGTCCTTATCATTATATGTCCGCCTATGTTCATTTCTTTTTCTTACATGTTGTTAGAATGTCCTCTACTCTAGTTTGCTCTTGAATTCTTGTTGCTCATTTTCTCTCTTGTAGTGTTATTCCCATAATTACTCTTGCCATAGCTCTTAGAGTCGTAATGAGTTCATGTTCTAAGGACACCTTCAATATTGTAAGACCCCAATGTTGGATGCATAAGTTAATTTTGGTAGGACCATCTGATTAAATTAATTTTTAAACTAACAGGATCCTGATCAAATAAGAGAACATTTGAAAGAAATATTCATATCTATAATATATACTGTAGTTTGACCAAGAGATGGCATTTCAGAAGAACTGACATCAATGCCGTTGCAAAAAGGAAATTAGCTTTGTTGAGGAGGGGAAGGGCTCGTGGGTGCAGTCTTGAAATTCTGTGAAGCCATGTGGACTGTGGAGAATCATTCATGTATTTCAAAATTTAAGAGAATCTTATTTTTCATTTATCATTTTTAAAGATTAATTTCAGAGTAACCAATATTTATGTATCTTAAAATTTCACCACCATGGCCTTAGTATGTAATTCCATTGCTCAAGCACTGTGATCCTGATGAAGAGTCACGAAGAGATTCAAACCATGTATCGGCCTCTAATAATGAATGGAGAAACGTAAATGTAGTTTTCCTGTTATTCTAAAAACTATCTAGAGCTCAGTTTCTCTAGAGAGATGTTGTTTACGACTTTTTCATGCCACAAAGATATTGTTTATTCATTATAAACGTAAAGTAACATGCTCAACTACTAGTGTATATATATATATATATATATATATATATATATATATATATATATATATATATATATATATATATCAACTACTATGTATATATATATATATATATATATATATATATATATATATATATATATATATATGTATGTGTGTGTGTGTGTGTGTGTGTGTAAGTCACGAGAGGTAATATTAAGAAATCGTTAAGATTAAACGATTTCATTTAGATAATAAGATTTTTATATTGTTCTATGATAACCCAGAATCATGAATCATAAATTTATATTTGGTTTTCTGTTGCCATATCCTATCAACATGATCGTGACTTCATCGTGAACATCCGCTATTTCTTTTGAAGGGCATCTGAGTGACGGCACTCATCCTGAGGTTGATATCAAGATTGATTAATTATAAGTTATCTGACATCCTGACATCTAATGTCATTGAGTACATGCTTGAAACTGCTAACAGATAGACAGACAAAGAACCTAGAATATATTTCTCTTGGTTCTGTTTCATATAAAGAGAAATTAATTATCCTTATCAATCCCGGGCTATTGTTTAAAAAAAAATGGCAATAAAATTATTAGACATGGAATACTTCTGACCGTCAGTGATGGTGAACTCAGCCATCAAAAAGGAATGCGTAGGTTCAAGCCTCATTCATAAAGCAATGAGGATGGCATTAATGGTAATTGAAGCTATGCAAATGGCACATTAGTTTCGGAGGGTGATGATAAAACAAATAACTGCCAGGGAAAAAGAATGTCCGTTGATATCCACAGTGACAGTTGATATTCAGAGTTCATGTCTCAGAGTTCAGTTACCCCGGAGGTAAATAAGGTAGACAATAATATACCAAATTGGCAGACGTTTGAAAGGAAGCCCTTAAACGCTGCAAACTTCATGTTTATAATTAGCCAAACACCGCTACTCCCCCCCCCCCCACTGAACTTCTCTCTTCACATTTCCTTTTTCTTATCCTACTGGGCATACCGAGAGGTTAAAGGAGTTTGGGGCTTTTTCATGAAGACTCGTTTGACATATGCTTGGTGAGTTATGGATTTTTAGAACTGCCTTTTTCCCGGTCCATTTTGAGATATATATATATATATATATATATATATATATATATATATATATATATATATATATATATAATATATATGTATATATATATATATGTATATATATACTGTATATATATATATATATATATATATATATATATATATAGAGAGAGAGAGAGAGAGAGAGAGAGAGAGAGAGAGAGAGAGAGAGAGAGAGAGAGAGAGAGAGAGAGAGAGACTTAATATTGTTTTGATATAAAATAGTGGAAGAAAGTTACATAGTAAAGTAAGATTTTAAATCGATGTAGGAATATAAGAACCTAATAATAAAGGGAAACTATAATAAGAATATTTCAAATGAAACAATCAGCGGCTAATTTCACATTTTACTTTAAAACTTTTGCTTTTAAAAGCAGAGATTAATTCTGAAGGTAAATTAACTTTGCAAAGCTCTTATAGCAAATCTAAGGTTACCTCTTTATTTGCGAGTATAGGAATACTGTTACATGATTATTTTTCTGGAAAATATTTATACCAAAGTTTAGCAATTTGGCAATTACTTCTATATAGTCATTTCAGGTGGATAATTGAACCGTTTAAAGAAACCAAATTTAGATGCATACGGCACTGGAAACCTAATTCTATATTTGAACTAATTTGTAGATGGAGAGAGAAAAGAAATGGTCACGGTATCAGTTGTCTTATCTGATCGTTTTAAAGAAACAAATAATGTTCTGTTCCAACAGCAAAATTATGACACGTTCTCTCTCGCATCACGATAGTTTCCTAATCCTTCATCCCTTTTCACACTTGGAACCGTGCTAACATAAGGTCATCTAAAAAAGGAGTTGAGATCAAGATCAGGAATAAGAAATTTGATAGACAATAAACCTCTATCCAACTTATTAAGATAAGAGTCAACAGCTGAAGACCAGAAATGAGAACATAACAAAAGACAAGGTAGAATGAAATAAATAAAAAATTTCTTTAGAATACTCTTAATCTCAAAATCCCCCAACTTCTGTGATGAGTAGCATTAAACAATGAATATATTCCATAACTAACAATAATTTCATTTAATTCCTTGCCTTTACTAAATTCAAGCTGAGAAGTATTTTACAGAAATTCGTTGTCATGAACATGGTCAGTAAGCCATTACTGTAAGGTAAGGTTTGTTATGTCTGTAGTTATATAAATTTTTGAGATAGAAATCCCTAAGACACGAACCTTTTTTATGGGTTTGCTCTCTCTCTCTCTCTCTCTCTCTCTCTCTCTCTCTCTCTCTCATATATATATATATGTGTGTGTGTGTGTGTGTGTGTGTATGTTTGTATATGTGTTAGGCTGTGTACGTGTGATTTGAAAATAACTTTTGAGTCTAGCAGTTGAGCGGTCTAGAGAAAGAGAAAAAGAACAGTGCTGCATTTATCTTGCTGAATCACGGACGAACCACCTTGCCAGTAAACATCGGGTTATGTCAGTCAATTGGTGGCAGCAAGTGCTACTGCAGGAACGCGACTTTCCTAGGAAGTGCCAATGGCTTAGAACTCTAATGCTCTCTGTCAGAGGGAAAATAAGTTTTTACTGTAGTTTAGGGCTATGGACTCCTTGTTGTAGGATATAACATCCAAATGGTTGTGGTTGGCGATTTGCTAACGTCCCTGACTGGTGAACACCAGACTGGGATTCGAGATCCGCTCAAATTTTTTAGTTTCTTTGTTTGCCGTAGCCTCACTATCCTTGTGAGCTAAGGATGTTGGGTTTGGGGGAGCTTATAGGTCTATCTGCTGAGTCATCAGCAGCCGTTGCCTGGTTCTCCTTGGTCCTTGCTTGGGTGGAGAGGGGGCTTGGGCGATGATCACATGTGTATGTGATCAGTCTCTAGGCCATTGACCTGCTTGATAGGATAATGTCACTGTCCCTTGCCTCTGCCATTCATGAGTGGCTTTTAAACCTTTAAAAAGAAGGATGGAGAGCCGCCTTAAGACCAACAGCAACTACATGTTAAGTTAGACTATTTTACAACGGACTGTAAGCTTGATGAAAGTAAACTGTACAAACTGGATACTTCTACCTAAAGAAGTGCCAATAGTTCGGTTTACAAATGTTTTGCACCTCAATGCAATGCTAAGGAGAAGATTTGAATGATTCTGGATCCTTTGGTAACGGGCAGATGATTCTTCTTTCAGTCCTTTGGGATCCGGTTCATGTTCTGAGTCGGCGTAAGTGATTGGAATGAGTTTGCAATGCCTTGGTCGTTGATCATTATTATAAAAATTCGAGAAATAGTATATATATATATATATATATATATAAATATATATATACACATATATACATATGTATATATATACATATATATACACACACACATATATATATATATATATATATACTGTATATATATATATATATATATATATTGTAGATCATCATCATTAGTCGTTACTAGTCCACTGCAGAACAAAGGCCTCAAATATGCCCTACCACTCGCGTCTGTCATGGTGCTCCTGTGCCAGTTAATATTCTCAGTTCATTAATCCATCATCTTCTCATCCTTCTCCTTCTTTTGCAATCTGTAGAGACCCATTATGTTATTCTTAATGTCCATCTATTATTTGTCATTCTCATTATATATCCTCCCCATGTCCATTTTTTTCTTACATGTTACCTCTACTTTAGTTTGCTCTCTTATTCATGTTATTTTTCGGCCTCTTAGTCTTATACTCATCATTATTCTTTCCATAGCTCTTTGAGTTGTAACTAGCTTATGTTAGGATCCAAGTTTTTGATGCATCAGTTAATACTGGTAGGACCATCTGATTAAACACTTTTCTTTTGAAACAAAGAGTCATTTTACATTTCCTAATCTCACATTATTTACCAAAAGCTCTCAAGCCCATGCTTATCCTTCTTTTCATTTCGGTATATATATATATATATATATATATGTATATATATATATATATATCATGATCATGATCATGATCATGATGATCATCATCATCTCCTCCTACGTCTATCGACGCAAAGGGCCTCAGTTAGATATCGCTAGTCGTTCTATCTTGAGCTTTTAAATCTATACTTTTGTATTCATTTTTACTTCACGCTTCTTAGTCCTCAACCATGTAGACATGGGTCTTCGAACTCTTCTAGAGCTTTTTGGAGCCTAGTTAAAAGTGTGATGAACTAATCTTTATATTTATATACTGTACATACTGTGTGTGTATATATATATATATATATACATATAAATATGTATGTATATATGTATATATATATATATATATATATAGAAATTGTGTATTCATACATATTTTGTACATATATCTGTATCTATTATGCATATATATATATATATATATATATATATTTATATATATATGTATGTATGTATGTATGTATATATGTGTGTGTATATATATATATATATATATATACACACACATATATATATATATATATATATATGTATATGAAAGCTAGGATATAACAGACGGAAGGAGCGGGTTTATTTTCCGTATCCCCTATTGATATTCTCCTCACGAAGATGGTGTGGATTTGACAGTTTAATATTTTCCATCGGGTTCCCTTTTGGCGTCGTCTGGGAGACGGTCTTAACAAGCTTATAAATATTTAGAGAATTTGTACAGTATATGGCGTGTACCTCTGTAAGATACGAGTAAGGATTATTTGATTTATTCGGTATTTTTAAATATCTCATGTTGAAATACTTTGGACTCGATAGATATATATTTAGCATTGTTATGATCTTAAGATATTTCTTTATATTCTATTCATTTCCTCCCTATAGTTTATTTCCTATACCCTTTCCTCATTGGGCTATTTTCCCCGTTGGACCCCATTGGCTTGTACAATCTCTCTTTTTCAACTGGCGTCGTAGGTTATATAGTAATGATAATAATAATAATTATTATCATTAGATATTATTTGATTAAAGTGCCATTACCATCTCAATGTCCATTTTGTGCAGTAACAGTATGTACACCTGATGGACGACATGGCTATCTCGCCCAAAAATAGATTTTTCCTACGTCAAAATCCCTTTTTCACCCAAGGGATTAACTACAGCACTGTAATTGTTCAGTGGCTACTTTCCTCTTGGTAAGGGTAGAAGAGACTCTTTAGCTATGGTAAGCAGCTCTTATAGGAGAAGAACACTCCAAAATCAAACCATTTTTCTCTAGTATTGGGTAGTGCCATAGCCTCTGTAACATGGTCTTCCACTGTCTCTTGGGTTGGAGTTTTCTTGCTTGAGGATAAACTCAGGCACAATGTTCTATCTCATTTCTCTTCCTCTTGTTTTGTTAAAGTTTTCATAGTTTGCATTGTAAATATTTATTTTAATGTCGTTATTGTTCTTAAAATACTTTATTTTTCCTTCTTTCCTTTCTTCAGTGGGCTATTTTCCCTGTTGGAGCCGCTGGGCTTATAGCATCCTACTTTTCCAACTAGGGTTGTAGCTTAGCAAGTAATAATAATATTAATGATAATAATGACAATAATAATAATGATAATATATATGTACATATATATATATATATATATATATATATATATATATATAAATAAATGTATATATATAGACATATATACATACATATAATATATATATATATATATATATGTATGTATGTATATATATGTATATATATATATACATATATATATATATATATGTTTATATATATAGACATATATATATATATATATATATGTATATTTATATGTCTATATATATATATATATATATATACAGACGGAAAATAAATTTCAAATTTCTTCGGTACTAAGGGAACAGTCAATCAGTAACGACTCGTCATGATCGACATTGACAATGGCCAACATAAAAAAAAAATACCTTTTGGATTTGTGGTTCAGAAAACATGATAGTTTTGTCTTCAGATTTTTAACGGTGTTTTTATTGGATTTCTATTGGATTTCTATGTATATCGTGAAAATTAAAACGATTGTATGTTAATTTAATCCTATAAGAACATTTGTACCGTCATAAAAGTGACAAAAAATTAGGATGATATTATTATTATTATTATTATTATTATTATTATTATTATTATTATTATCATTATAAATCAAGTCGTAACCCTAGACGGAAAATCAGAATGCTACAAGTTCAAGGGTCTCAATGATGAAAGCTGCCCAGAACTGAAAAGTAATTAGGGAAAGAGGAATTATGAAAAAGCTATAGGTATATATTAGGATATCTATGTTAAATAGATAATTAACATATAAACCACAGAATGATTATGTCAACTTGCACAAAATTTGAACGTCTGAAGTTGCACCAGTTATTCAACTTTCTGATTGGAAAGATCATTCAGTAACTTACCCATATCCGAAATAAATCTTCTAGAATGCGGTGCAATATTATGCTTTATGAAAGACAGGCATGAATGTTGAAATAGTGTAATACATAACTTATACTACACGGGCTACGATTTAGTCTGAGAAGTTCTCAATAGAAAGATTGTTAAGAAAGATAAAAAATCTTATGCAGTATTCATAAAGAGTTCACTGAACGACGGTGACAGAGATTAATTTCCAGTCCAAATGATGGATAAGGAATTAACGGACTTTAATAAGCATCTCTCTCCAGTTTAGCTACAAGCCATGGAGAATACTTATGGTAAGTTTTGCATATTTTTAATAGAATGATTAAATGGGTATCCCCTTTCCCTAGAGTTTATGCTTGTATTTTTTTTTTATTTGACAACATTCAAATTTAATGCTAATCAATATGAAATAAATGATATATAATATATATATATATATATATATATATATATATATATACATATATATATGTGTGTGTTAGTGTGTTTGTGTATATATATATATATATATATATGGAATGTGGGAGTGATATGTGTGCAATATCCTAGTTACCATTAAGAAGTTATGTTTTAGTGTTGCTGTCACAAATGACATTATAGTGAACATACAACTCGGCTCACATGTTATAGCCCTGAATTATGGCAGTCGTAAATCTCTCTGCATAGGAATTTTAGTGAATCATAGTTTACTTTTGGTGGTTCTCTTTTAGAAGTCAAGTGGGGCTTTTTTTTTATCACGGGAGAAACTTCAGTTCTTTATTGCACTTTGTTAGAATGTGCAACTTAGATGTGAGTATCGGTATAGAAGCAATTAGAACGTTGTTCAAATACTGGTTGATTGACATTTCTTTGGATTTCTTAAACCTTTTAGTGAATTCTTTAGTTTTTTATTTCTTATAGATATGATTGCAAAAGATGTAAAAAAAAAAAAAGCGCGTGGATTGGCCACATTGCCTCCATTGCAAAAGAATTAGTTTGACATTTGTTATATATCATATTCTACCTTCGTTACTCCGTTTTTATTACTACAGTAAACTACAATGGAAAAATGTAGGCCGGACCATGTCCAAAGTTCCGCACCAATGTTATTCCCTTTAATGTAGGTTATATTTATCATTAAATTCTAACATTTTATATTCTTCATTTGAGTATTTGAATGGTTTTCAAGTGGACTTTTTTATGTTCTAAATGTATTTCGTTCCTTTTATATTACATGCATAATTGTGGTACGAAATAAGAATGCTTAGGAAATACTACAAGTTCTTCGTGGCTGACTATTTAGATAAAAGAAGTATTGACGAAGGAAAAATATTCCCTGTTTACAATAAGCAAGATCTTTTTAGTAGTATTCCCTAGTTCAAGTATTTTTTCAATGAAATATTTATTGTGAATCATAATCACTTTTAGTTTTACAGTACTTCGAAAACATTGCAGAAGAGTTATTTTATTGTAATATATTGGATCTGTTTTTTTTTATTTTACTCAATTCAATATCTGCATTTTGCCTCTGTATTTCAACTGGTTATCCTCATTGTATACTTAATTATCACCCAAGTGGAATGCATCTGATCTCTGGTTTGCATGAATTGGAAATACTAACGTTCTTTATTATTTTGATTAAAACAGTAGCATTTCTTGAGATGCATACTAAAATTTGTAATCTTACAATTCATTTACGTCCAAAGCATCTGCTATAACAGGGTCTAAATCAAACTATGGCTCACTTGCTTGGAAGCAAAATTCTCTCTCTCTCTCTCTCTCTCTCTCTCTCTCTCTCTCTCTCTCTCTCTCTCTAAGTAAATATTTACCCAGGTTTGGGAAATAACAAAGTAATCAAATTGCAAATCGGAAAAAATCTAGGTGTCCCAGGGTATGGCCTGGAGGTAAACAACTAGAAAACTGCGTTCTCAAAAACACCTGGGATGGGTCCAGGGAATAAGAGCCAACTGGTATATTGGACTGGGAGGCGAAATGAAAATAACTTGCTAAGGTGAGTTTATTTTCACTTACTGTCCAGCAGAAAAAACGATTAGCACATATACATATTTAAAAAATTTTATTTTTAATGAAATTTCTTCCTTTTGCGAGACATTTTAAGAACTAATTCCTGTGAGAATCCACGAAAATATTATTTTTTTAGTATACCCTGAATAGTTGTCATTTATATACGTTTGTGCTGTCCACATATTTTTCTTTTTCATTAGATGAAGTGTCAGTAAAGATGAAAAAAGAAATATTCCTTGGTAAAAAGTCTTATTCATTCCACTAGTATTTTTCAAGTGACGGTACGTAAGGGTGACAGGACTCTGTTTACGTTGTTACCTGATTCTCATTTTCCTTTGACGTAATCATTCTGAGGCATGAGGACCAAGAGATATTTTAGTGCTCTAAAATAAAAAAGACTTTCCATCTGCTTACAAATTAGCGAGAAATTAATTTTTCTTATTTCCTTTGAGAAAAAATATTTTCCTGTGTTACTTGGAGCGATAATTCATCTTAAATGCGACTTTTGCATTTCATGTTCTTATTTGGGCAGAGGGGAAGAGTAGCTTTGGTGCTACTCATATGTATTCTGTATATGGTCAGTCTCAAGGACAATGTCCTTTGCCGTGCCTCTGCCGCTCACGAACGGACTTTATTCCTTTAAACAGACCAACAATAAAACCGTATCCAAATAATAGCTGTCTTGACTGAGGTGTAGAAAGATTTGAGATACAGAAATATTGGAAATGTGTTTAAAAGTAATTCAGTAGTTAAAGACTAAGTTGTTAAAAATCTTTTCAATTAAATCCACTTTTAGAAAGGCTCTCTCTTGGCTTAATACTACGACTCTCATAAGTACGCAATAACTCCATATATGACATTCGAGGGAGAACAGACGGTGACCTGGTTTTACATTTCTGTTGCGTTTCAGCAACAGCTTGCTCCAAGATATCTGGGGTATATTATTTTGTTCATTTCATTAATTTGATTAGGAAATTGCTGGTCTGTGAAGAACCTGACTTTGTTTTGAATCCCCTCACGCTTCAAATTGCTCTAAACTGGGAGGTTTCTGTTGTCAGTAAATTGCGCAATACTCATGTCGAGCTTTCTGCATTGTTATCATGATTTTTATTATTATTATTATTATTATTATTATTATTATTGTTGTTGTTGTTGTTGTTGTTATTATTATTATTATTACTATTATTATTGTTGTTGTTATTATAATTATTATCATCATAATTAATATTACCTCGTCTTACCTTTTGATAGAATGTACAATTCTAAGATGCTAACTCTCTCTCTCTCTCTCTCTCTCTCTCTCTCTCTCTCTCTCTCTCTCTCATGATTAGTTATCCTATAACTCACTGCATATACAGTACATCGAGAGTCAAGAAGTGTGATTCTTCATTGTATTCAGCTGTACAAATACCGGTAATATAAAATAAAAAAATAGCATAATATTATTATCAAGTGGAAAAAACCTGTCTACAGATGACTCCCAATTTAACTTCCGTGTATTGTATGATGCCAGACAACTATTATAAGCAGAATATGCTCTTTATAGCACTAGATTTTATTATATTGGTTTATCTTTAATATTGCATTTTAATTAACTGTCTTAAAGGAGGCAATTAGACCGGACGTATTAATACTTGAAGGATCTGCATTTTTTTACACTATAACTCGGATGATACAAGTCTTTTTTACATTTTATATGATAATGTTTCTAATACAATAATGGTTGAACGCAGGTACTAAAATTATAATGAATTTACTTTGAAGTCTCGTGGTCTGTAGTTATTATATCAATGGAAAATTAAGTCGCCTTTGGATATAACTATATTACCTAAGAAATCTATTTCTGGTTTACTATTGAGGCGGGGATGGCAGATTCATCCTTGCCAAGATTCTTGGGAATGAAGTCTTTTGTGTTATAAGTGGCATCTTTAGATTTATTCCAGAAGCTGGTCTTCGAAAGGCTATTTAACTTAAATACTGAACTATTTGCTTTTATGATTTTAAAATGAATTGCCTTTTATACTTTATTGATAACAGGTGATGTCATCGTCAATGACTTTCGCTGTCATGATGCCAGAAAACCCAAAATATTCATTTATTCTTAATTGAACAAATGGAGTTCACTTAATATTAAGATATGCTAAATTGAAATGTGGGAATTCGGAAGCAAAAGGTTGAGTCGACTCTGCTGAATAGATTAGATTTGGGTTACAAATTTCATTTATTATTATGGATTGGGTTTACAGTGTTGATACACTAAAATAATTTAACGTGGAAATAAGAATCTGCGAAATTACTGAAATTTAGCTTAAAAATAGATTGTGAAAAATCAACTGAACATAAGGTAAAATGCTAGTCATTTTTTATTCTGTTTATAAATCCATAAAGATTGACCACGTATTGGTATTAGTACTGTCAGTGCACCCCACATGGTGTACTGTAGTGGCTTTTCTAGTGTTCCTTCGGCCCCTAACTTCATTTACTTTATAGCCTTCTTTGCCTCCGTTCCCTCTTCCTTTCTTCCATTCTGCCGTCCAACTTCTAACTCCTTCTTCAAAGTGTGACTGAACTGCAGGATTTACCCCAGTTGCAATCTGATGCTAAATGGCCTCAAAACCCTCAGCGACGAAGCATATAGACCAAATTCATAAATCCAGTCCAATGCATAGGATGACACAGGATTAAATTAATAGGAAAATATCTTTTAGAAAAAGGGAGACTCCCTAGAAAAATGTAAGTCCAGCCTGTTAAGAAAACACTACCAGACATAAAAATATGAAAAGTGCCTACGAATAAAAGACTCTGAAAGAGAAGAAGTCTTCTTTTCTCTGTTCTCCGAATCCACCCAAGTGGATGTTCCGTGAGCTTTCGGTTGGAAAACTTCGGTTGGAAAACTTAGGAGCAAAAGACCATTACTCAGAAAGAGAAACTTAAGGAAAAATGAGGGAGACAAGGAAGCACTCACTTGCAAGATATTATGGAAATGTCTCCTCTGCTTTAAGGAAGGGGGAATCTAGGGAAGGGTAAATCTCCTTTAAGTAAGGGAAATAAATTCATTTCTTGAGTTGTAGTATGGTTCTCTATTCTTTTTTATAATATTATGAATAAATTCTTCTCATATTTCAAAAGCTTAACATGCTGATAAATAATAATGTATGAAGTTATTAACGTTATATTAAAGCAGTCATCTCACGGAACATATATCTAAATTCTAGAAATCATTCAAATTAGGAATTATTAATCACATTTATACTGTATTTTGATTACAAGGAGATATATAACAGTGAATCATATTATTGATTCACTGCTCAATCACTAATTACCCATGATTTATTAAAACATTTTCATTCATTCAAATCGAAGTAACATTTCAACCTTTTAAACAACTTCAAATCAATTCAATTTCTCAGTTATGAATCTTTTAATTGGCTTCAAAAAAGTTTCCTCTACAATGCCAAGAAACTGACTTCAGTCTCTCTCTCTCTCTCTCTCTCTCTCTCTCTCTCTCTCTCTCTCTCTCTCTCTCTCTCTCTCTCTCGTGCCTGCTACTCACCACAGTGGATTGCTTTTTAAAATGGATATATTAATGTATTTTTTGGCTGCAGTATATTGCCGTTTGCTTGCAATAGAGTTCCCCAAAAGGTAAATGAGTAGCTTGAAGAGCTCCTCTAGGTCAGGTTTAAGGACTGAAAAGGATTAAATAGCCAGTCGGCCAAAGCCTTCATTCAGATGCACTATATTGTTGTCTAAACACTTGAATAATTTTTCCAAAAATATTTGGCAGATTCTGTGAAGTCGATGACAGAAAATGTGTAACTGACATATAATTGAATTTGTTATGGCTTTTTATTTGCATTTGAAAACACGATGAAAAACATTATGGCTTATTGAGAATATCGAAGGAAAGATGTGTGTATTCAATCACGAGTCTCTAACATTTTATAGCTTTAATCACAAGTATTTAGAAATAATCGTATACCTTGCATTTATGCTGCCCACTGCAACTCTGCTGCACCAGAAGAGGTTTATATTAAGCTTGCCTCATGTTAGATATGATCTTGTGCGCACAACTCCATATTTTCAGCTGAGGGTCTATAATGAGAGTAATAAACACAAATTCCCCTTCATTCACGGAACAGTAACGTATTCATTATAGTTTTATGACAGGCAATTGAAAAGATGATCGTGTCATCTGGCTGTAAGTTCTATAACGCTCGGTAATCTATTTTGTTTTTCAGAGGAAAGTGCGGTATCATTCTTTTCCACCGGAATTGATATTTGCACTTCAAAAACAATCAATTTGTCTTCATTTTTATTCCATATAGCTGCTCTAAATACGCACATATACTTTTAGAACAATACAGAATCTTAGAAAGAGTATTTTGTTGACTTATAAAAGAGGATGAAGAGCAGGGAAGAAGTCGAGAGTCAAGTTTTTCTCATTAGAAACATATATATATATATATGTATATATATATATATATATATATATATATATATATATGTGTGTGTGACACACACATATATATATATATATATATATATATATATATATATGTATATATATATATAATATATTGTGTGTGTATCATATATATATGTATATATATATATATATATATATATATGTATATATTTGTGTGTGTATAGATATATTATACAGATAGATAAATAGATAGATAGATAGATACATACATACATAGGTAATATATATTCATGGCTATTATACACACGTATATTTATATATATGTATATATATATATATATATATATATATATATATATATACATATATATATATATACAGTATATATAAAGTAAATAATCATCTAGCTGCAGATAGTATTACTGTAATTGCTATCATAAAGCACAGCAAGTTCATCGCTAGTAATCTGAATAGTTTTGAAAATTATAATTGTGTCTACCCAACCCTATCTCCTCTTTCTATTCAAAATTAAATTCCTTTCAGACTCCCTTCAATGCCATCCTGATGAGGGAGTAATTTATAGTTTATAGTTTGAAATTAACTATTAAATGCTATTTATCATAATTGACAATTTAATGTGAGTATTTTTCTTTTCACTACTACTCCATAAGCATTCTTTCCGCCTTCCTAATTCACCTCTCGGTTGACAGAACTTTTATCATTATTATTATTATTATTATTATTATTATTATTATTATTATTATTATTATTATTATTATTATTATTATTATTATTAGCTAAGCTACAACCCTAGTTGGAAAAGCAAGATGCTATAAGCCCAAGGGCTCCAACAGGAAAAGTATCATTGGCTGATAAAATTCAAGTGAGAAACAAGAACAGCTATAGAGAAAAAAAAAACAATTCATAGTCATTATTTTTCGTTATATTTTAACAATATAGAAGTATATAATCGTTCAAACCTTGAATTTTATGACTTGTCATTAAACCTTCTGCACTGCCCCCCCCCCAAAAAAAAAAAAAGAAAAAAAAAAGCTTCTTGGCATGAATCTTCAATGTTGACACGAGTGGGAAGTAACCCATGTACATAATAAAGTAATGTCAAAGGTAGAACATATTGCTCTCTTTATTAATTTACTCTGTGCCAGCCTTATTATTAGACTCGGACATATCTCTAAAATAACCATAATTTTGAAGAATGACTTTTATTTTATTTTGTCCAACTTTGGACGGAGTATCCAGGGGTTGGACTCTAACACAAACTATACAGCCTTCGACATGACATTAATCATTTAGCCACTGAACTATTGATGAGCTCCGCAAATTAGACACTTCTATAGTCTCACAACTGCTTTCTACATCTAAACAGAATGTGCATTTTGGTCTCAAAAATTCCAGAAATTTAATTAGCAAAATGGAGCTTGACAGTATAACATGCTTTATGACTAGAAGGTTGATTTCCTAAACATCATTTTAAAGTAAGTTTTTTTTATTTTTTTTTTCTTTTTTTTTTGGCTGTAGTTTATTTATCACTGACTTCATGTATTTGTAACTTTGGTCACTTTTGAGTATATTTCATTATAAGTGAAAAATTGTGTGGGAGCTTCTTTCGTAGGTTCATGTCGTTTTGACATTAATCCAAAAAAAGGTTCTCTCATTTTGAATTTTGGTAACAATCATGAATATATATATATATATATATATATATATATATATATATATATATATGTATGTATATATATATATATATATATATATATATATATATTGATAGATAAATATATATGTGTATATATTTTACGTACGATGTTTATTTCTATTGTTTGGTAAAGATCGTATGCATATCAGCGAAATAACTGTACCAAATACATACTAACTCTGGAAACATTGGTCTTATTTTATATTTTCGTATGGTTGTGATATATCCCTGACTTCAGCAATATCCAAAAGGGGCTTTTATTACTCACCAGATGTGTTAGCAGTGGGCGAGTCGTTGACGTCATAATCCTCTAAAAGATTGCTCATAAACTGTTGTTGTTTGTTTTTGTGTTTTTCCTTTTCGGCTTGGCTGAAAAATAAAGAGGCATCTTGCTTTAATTGATCTGGAAGAGCTAAGGTCAGGTCAATAGAAATTAGTTTCTGAGCAAGTAATTAGTAGAAAGTACACGGAAGTTGATATATAAAGTTGCTTGAAATAGATCGAAAATGGAAACCACAAGAGAATAGTTTTGGGATCCTTTTTGGAAAATTATAATTAGTTATAAGAGATAAAACTATCATTAGGATAACTTTTCTAAATTTTGACATTTTTTGAGAAATACTCAGATCAGAAAAGCGTGATGGGAATTGTTTTTGGATGACTTGTAACGATGTAACGAATTGGGAACATAAGAATGAAAAGATTTTAAAGATGATAATTTTGAAGAGCTTAACAGTTGGCGTTTTATACGTAATGATAATGAAAGTAGTTTACCAATTCAACTAACTGATAAAATTATAGCAACATAAATTCAATCCAACAATTGCAAAGTCTAGGGTAATACCTAAGAAATTATCACTCACATCATGCCACTTTATATATTGCACAACCCGTTATTGATAATCTTAAGAACAAAACTGAAGTGGTCATTAAAGAGACCAACTGAATCTATCTCGTTTTTTCCCTTTCTGTTGTAAAGAAATCTATTTTCCCTTCTGGTATAATGAACAGCCTCCCATTATGACATTAAATGATTAAATCTTTGTCTACCAGATGGCAGAATGCACCATCAAACCCAACCGAAGCAGTTTAATCCGCTTCAACCCTATAGAGAAAGATCCCAGCCAGATATTATTATTATTATTATTATTACTTACTAAGCTACAACCCTAGTTGGAAAAGCAGTATGCTATAAGCCCAGGGGCTCCAACAGGGAAAATAGCTCAGTGCGGAAAGGAAAAAAGGAAAATAAAATATTCTAAGAAGAGTAACAACAATAAATATCTCCTATATAAACTATAAAAACTTTAACAAAACAAGAGTTAGAGAAATAAGATAGGAGAGTGTGCTCGAGTGTACCCTCAAGCAAGAGAACTCTAACCCAAAACAGTGAAAGGCCATGGTACAGAGGCTATCACAGAGAAAGGCACCAAGAGGTCACGTTGAGGTCTGTTCTCACTCTGCTGGTTTGTGGCGGTATCCTGAACTTTCTTTTCTTACCGAGAAAGATTTTAATCTTCCTCTTTTGATGTGAGTAGCATCTCACGTTTCGAAGGGAGAAGAATTTTTTTTCATCAGATAAACGTCTTTCATCGTCAGAGGCTGGTTTCAATTTCATTTGTAAATTATAACTCTTAGATGATTCGTCACCGTCTCGATTTAATATAGTATTTAAGTTGGTCTATTTAGCGAAATAAGGCAACGTTTGGTATAGTTAGTTCTTGTATGGGTAACCACCTATAATGCAGGATACCCTTGCCATGTAATCTTATCAAAATTCTGTTAGGCCGGAAAAGGGTCAATCATTTCTTCTCAAAGGTACGTCCTTGAAACGAAAAGTTAACGCTTCCCTGGATACATAAATCTATATATACTGTATATATGTATAACTATTTTATGTATACACGTGTTTATGTGTGTGTATATATATATATATATATATATATATATATATATATATATATATATATTCACACACATTATGTATATACATATATATATGTATATGTGTATATATATATATATATATATATATATATATATATATATATATATATATATATATATAATGTATATATAAATACTATACACACATATACAGTATCCACCCCCACTTGCTTTCCTGGAATAGTTATCCTAGCTACAGAAAAACTAAGTATTTCGGAACCTAACTCTTAACTTCAAGCATCCTGTTAGAATAAATTTTTCAAGTCACCCTGAATATACAGTAGAAATGCTGGACATTTTATTCAAGAAACATTGTGAAAACACTTGCACTTACCCATAATTAACTAGCAGTAAAAGTCCCAACCCAAATATGACTAACGCTTTCGTCATTATCAAATTTGGTAATCAAGTCCCTGAAAAGAGAAAAGATCAGTGCATTAGTCAATTGAATTAATGATTATTTGTCATTAAAAACAAGACTCGTCGTTAAACTGAGGTCATTAAACTGAGAACAAATTTTAATGTTTTTTCCTCGAGTATCTTCTTATTTGTCATTATAACATTGCTAATCTGAAAATTGCACATGTTCGTGACAATTTTCCTATCATATCATATAATGACACTTTTCCATTTCATTACTTTGTTTCTTTCATATTGAATAAGTCTCCCTGTAAACTTCTCTATGCATAATTCTAATTATATATACAGTATATATATATATATATATATATATATATATATATATATATAGATAGATAGATAGATAGATAGATAGATAGATAAATGTGTTCGTGTGTCTGTGTCTCTGTGTGTGATTATCCAGTGAAAGAGGCAGGAGGGAGGGAGGGAAAATGGAGAAAGAAGAAGATAGGTTAAGTTTATTTCTGATGAAATAAATGACAAGATAAATGGCTCCTTAAATTTCAAGACAAATGCCGCCTTCAGTGAGGTTATTGCAGTACTGGTACTCGGTTAGGAATTGACAAGTCACGGTATATAATAATCACCCAACGCTTGCAACACACTTTCGAGAAGAACGCTGTCTACTACATCTGTTTTTGCACGGAAAGATTTCTCGGTGCTACTTTTATCTATCAAACTGTTAGCAGATTATTATTTGTATTAGCTAAGCTACAACCCTAGTTGGAAAAGCAGGATGCTATAAGCCCAAAGGCTCCAACAGGGAAAATAGCCCAGTGAGAAAAGGAAATGAGGGAATAAACTACAAGAGAAGAAAATAACAATTAAAATATATTTTAAGAACAGTAACATTAAGATGAATCTTTCATATATAAACTATAAAAACTTTGAAAAACGAAAGAAAAAGAAATAATTTGAGATAATGTACCCGCGTGTACCCTCAAGCAATGAGAATTTGAAGAGTAAAATTTCGTGAAATTTAGTTTGTAGGTTTCATAGGATCAATTACCAGACGACTTGATTTGGATAATAACCCACTTTCAAATATGGACAGATTCCCCCCCCCCCCCCCAGGAAATTTTGTTAAACTCATATCTATTCCCTCGTCAGGTCTGTTATTTGGTCAGCCTTTTGATATCATCTGAATGACTGCCGTCGATAATTTCTTGATTGCATTACCACAAATACTTTTTAATGATCATAAATTTGAGACTTTCTTGCCTTAATTCGCCCCTACCTGAAACTCGGTTAGAGAGATCAGTCTTCTCTTTGTTTCAGGATCAGATGACATATTTTTTTTTAATAAGTTCTCTTTAAAATGCAATGCAAAGTTGCCGTCACAGAACACTTCCGTAGCATATTCATTTGTGTTGTTATGAGGAATAAAGAAACTGTCTTCTTTTTGTAATAATTATCGCCATTTTATGTGATTCAGTTCAAAAGCACTTTTCCAAATGTAATTCGAGACAGCAAAGACCCATATACCTATTTATTTGGTGTATTTTATACGCTGGCCATTTTCCGCCTTCCCTCTTCATTTAAGTTGACGTAGACTCGAAAAATATCCCTTGTTGGAAAGCATTTATATTCTAAGTGTTAAGTATAGGGAATATCCATTGTTTAGCTGGATATATGTCTCATGTTATGGGAATGTCTTCATCGCAATTGATTTATATAGCTGTAGATATTTTATATGGCAAAATCCCTGACAGTATCAGTCTATTTTATTAGCTCTGTAATATTTCTGTTAGAGATAACAAAACGTGTGTGCATATGCGCTTTCAATATAGTAGGTTTGTGCTCTTCAAATTCAATCTGCATTTTTTTTTTTTTTTTTTTTATTAGATTCCATGTAGAAATTGAATTTGCGATCCTATAGGCCTACCCGTGTTGCTAAGGTGCACAACTGGACATTCTTCTTTTATCAAATTTGGCACCGCTTTTGTTTCTTCATTTATGGTAGAATAATATCCTGCGTTATTATATATTGTTGTAGATCATTATATCTCTAACTGAATATAAGCATATCCATAAGAGCTTTTTACTAAAGTGGCGATTATTCAGGATTGTGTAAAGGTATGTGAGTGTGTATTTTTCAAGAAGTTGTTGAATTAAGACCTTTCATAGTGTGTATTTTTCATGCAATCCTTTATTTGAGTGTATTTTTCATGAAATTATTGCTCATAGAGTATTCGTGGTGTATATTTTTTCATGAAATTATTATTGAGAATTTTCGTTGTGTGTAATTTTCGTGAAATTGTTGGTATGGGAGCTTTTAATATATGTATATATCGTGAATTATTGCCCTAAGAGCTTTCTCGATACGTATTTTTATTCAATTATTTCTTTGAGAGCTTTATTTTGGGGTATTTTTCATGCAACTATTTCTTTCAGAACTTTCATTGTGTGTGTTTTAATGCAGTTATTTCTTTGAGATCTTTCATGGTGTGTATTTTTCATGACATTATCACTGAGAAATTTCGTTGTGTGTAATTTTCGTGAAATTGTTGCTATGGGAGCTTTCATTATGTGTATATTTCATGAAAATATTGCTCTGAAAGCTTTCATTGTGCGTATTTTTCATGAAATTATTAGTTAGAGCTTTCGTTGTGTGTATTTGGCTCTGAGAGCTTTCGTCTTACACTCCAATTGTAGAGGACCCAAAGCAGCCAAAATATACTTCTGTCATCGTAAGAGGGGAAGCTGAAATGTGTTTACAGTTTCTCTCCCTGGGTGATGACAAGCGTGCCTCTGATTGATACGAACTAAAGGAATATAGAAAAGAAAAATATTTTAAAACGGAAGAGATTGATTGGTTTTGTCGTCAAGACATTTTATTCTACATGATCACATCACCTAGTTGATTTCATCATTATATTTCACTGTGTCCTAATCTGAGACATGGGAAACTTCTATGAATTATTCAATTATTCTAGACAATGATGAACCGATGAATATTGAGATGGAAGTTGTGAGAAATCTCACAATGTACTGGTAAAAACTATTGGCGGTTATGAAGATAATTTAAGGAATATTTGGTACTTATATTTTCAGTGAATGCTGACCTTCATTAGAATTATATATATATACACTATATATATATATATATATATATATATATATATATACACATATATATGTATATATACGTATATATATGTATATATATACGTATATATATATATATATATACAAATTTATACACACACATATATATATATGTATATATATATATATATATATATATATATATATATATATATGTGTGTATATATATGTATGTATATATATATATATATATATATATATATATATATATATATATATATATATATATATATATATAGGTATCGAATTATGTATCATTGGTAAATTATTTCATATACATTGCAGGACAGTTTCAACCACGGCCAGTTGTCTTAAAAAATAAATATACAACGATTATAATTATTTTTAAGCCTGATAACTAATTTTCCCCTGTGTGCTGTGTTTGATTTTTTTGTGAGGTTCGGGTCAATTCCGTGAAATATAACCGTTTTGTGTCGAGTTCGCAGTTGATGGCTAAGATATGTTCGTAGAAGTTTCAGTGTAATTGTGTCATGAATAATGAGTTACAGCATATTGTACGAGATGAACATTGCATAAGCTTATAGTCAGTCGTCCTCAACATGGCTGACGGGAAGGAAATTTTTCCGTTTGTGAAACGGGAACATTCCAGAATACTTGGGTGTATATATATATATATATATATATATATATATATATATATATATATATATATATATATATGTATGTATGTATGTATGTATATATATCAAGGATTCGCAGTTACCTCAGTTTAATTGAGTAAATAAAGGAAGACTTGAAGAAAAATGGCTTAGCAAAGATTTTCGTCCCAAATAAATCTGTGCATTTTACGTTGCGGTAATTCTTATTATAAAACAACGAAACCCCTTTTCCGCTCCATGTTTCATATTAAGTTTTCTCTTAAAGAGAGTCTTCACGATTATACTCATTCAAAGTTTATCTCCTTCATTTGATTTAAGGATTTCTTTCATGGACACCTTTGATTTTGCTTTCTATATTCCTGATCTCTCCAAACCTGCACTGTTCCTTTCTATTCCACGTAGATCGAGGAGGCCATGAAAAACGAAAGAAATTTTGCCATGGGATAGAATTGGATGCTGCACTTCCAACAAGGTTTGCAGCCTTTTAGTCCCAAAATGATCTCCTTTTTGTCTAGAAAGCCACCAAGCATCATTTAAAACAAAGATCCATTTGTTATATGAGACTGTTAGGTTTTAGGGTATCACAAATGTTCGGTAGATTGCCAGTTGTGAGACAAAGAAATTACTTTGTTAAAGAATCATTAACCAGGGAGAAAAAATGCACAAGAGATCAGTCTTCTCCAGGAAGTAATTTGCAGTATAGATTACTGGAAAACCATTTGATTGGAGATTCGGATTTCATTGAGTGATTGAAAACGTTAGTTTTGTAAGAAAACCGGTAGACTTAAAAGGTATTATTTTTCATCATCACTCTTCTTCTTCTTTATCTTTTTCTTTCCCACCGTCATCACTGCATTAAAAGGATGGTTACTTGATGCGCCCACTCCAATGCTTTTATCAAAAGCGTCCTCTTCCACCAAACCTCTTCTCTCCATATCATCCTTCACCTTATTTCGTCATCTAATTCTCTGCCTTCCGCTCGATCTTTCGTCGTAGAAGGTTCCTCCCACGCCCTACTCACTCCCTCCACACCTCCATCCTCAACACATGCCCACACCGGCTCAGTCGTGACACTTATCATCACTGTAATCTTTACTACGCCTGCCATTCTTCTTATTTTATGATTTTCCAGTCTTTCAAGCAGTGATATTGCCATATTATTATTATTATTATTATTATTACTTGCTAAGCTACAACCCTAGTTGGAAAAGCAAGATACCATAAGCCCAGGGGCCCCAACAGGAAAAATAGCCCAGTGAGGAAAGGAAACACGGAAAAATTAAATATTTTAAGAACAGTAACAACATTAAAATAAATGTTTCCTATATTAACTATAAACACTTTAACAAAATAAACAAAATAAGAAGAAGAGAAATTAGATATCAATAGTGTGCACGAGTGTACCTTCAAGCAAGAGAACTCTTACCCAAGACAGTGGAAGACCATGGTACAGAGGCTGTGGCACTACTCAAGACTAGAGAACAATGGTTTGATTTTGGAGTGTCCTCGTAGAAGAGCTGCTTACCATAGCTAAAGAGTCTCTTCTACCCTTACCAAGAGGAAAGTAGCTACTGAACAATTACAGTGCAGTAGTTAACCCCTTGGATGAAGAATAATTGTTTGGTAATCTCAGTGTTGTCAGGTGTATGAGGACAGAGGAGAATCTGTAATGAATAGGCCACACTATTCAGTTTATGTGTAGGCAAAGGGAAAGTGAACCGTAACCAGAGAGAAGGATCAAATGAAGTACTGTCTGGCCAGTCAAAGGACCCTCATAACTCTCTAGCGGTAGTATCTCAACGGATGGCTGGTGCCCTGGCCAGCCTACTACCTACAATGCATCTCATTTCTGTTATCTCAAGTTTTGCTTACTCCCTTCGTCTTTAAGCCAACTTCTCCGATCCATACCTTAACACTGGTCTTATTAGTGTGCTATAGCACCTTGACTGCCATTTGGTATCACATTACTCTTGCTACCTCCCTCCACTTCCCCCAGCCTGCTTTTATCCTATTCTCAACTTCAGCCTCACATCATTCTCTCTGACTTATAGTAGATCCCAAATATCTAAATAATTGTTCCACCTGTTTTAGAACCGAGCCTCTACTTTCATGTATGGGTATATTGTCCCTACCTTCCTTACGGCTCACTATGGCTTTAGTCTTATCCACATTTTTATTATTATTATTGTTATTAATTTCTAAGCTACAACCCTAGTTGGAAAAGCAGAATGCTATAAGTCCAGGGGCTCCAACAGGGAAAATAGCCCAGTAAGGAAAGGAAACAAGGAAAAGTAAAATACTTAAAGACCAGTAACACTAAAGAAATATCTCCAATATAAACTATGGAAATTTAAACAAAACAAGAGGAAGAGGAATAGGATGGAATTGTGTGCCCAAGTGTACCCTCAAGCAAGAGAACTCTAACCTTAGACAGTGGAAGACCATGATACAGAGGCTATGGCACTACCCAAGACTAGAGAACAATGGTTAGATTTTGGAGTGTCCTTCTCCTAGAAGAGCTGCTTACCATAGCTAGAGAGTCTCTTCTACTCTCAAGCTATCCGATTCCAGTCTCTTGTCACTGTACGACTATTCTCTGTAGTCATTATTTTCCATCGTCATCTCCTCCTGAACATATAATTATAGAAATGCAATTGACCCGCTGATTGATAAATCCGAATTACATAGAGATAACTACGAACATATATGTGTATGCGTATATATACATGTATATGTATGTGATGTATATGCAATACATGTTTGTGTGTGTATGGTTACATATATGTATGAATGAATTTATATGTAATATGTATCATCATCATCATCAGACGCAACTAGTACACTGCAGGATGAAAACCTCACACATGTCCTTACACTCGTGTCTATTTATGGTTTTTCTATGACAGTCTTCTGTGTACTTTTTACCAGAAAATTTTCTTGGTTTGTCGATCCGTCCTTTTCTCTTCCTTCCATATATATATATATATATATGTGTGTGTGTGTGTGTGTGTATATATATATATATATATATGTGTGTATATATATATATATATATATATATATATATATATATATATATATATATATATATATATATATACACATATATATATATACATATATATAACTATATATATATATGTGTGTGTGTGTATATATGTGTGTGGGGTGGGGGCGGGTTGAATGTGGGTGTACGTACATACCTACAGACTTATCCCACAACCTCCAAGATATTGCGAGCTTCTTTTGATTATTTTTTTCATACAGGAAGAGCGTGATTATTATGTCAGATTACCGTCACTTAAATATATTTTAGTCAACTGCTCAGAATTTTTATATTAAAATCTTAAACACCATCTCGATGGTATGACTGTTGCTGATATTGTAGGTGTACTGTAGATGTAGATCCACTTGTTATTTAAGTTTGATTTCTGTTTGGTCATTATTTATCTAAAGATTTTAATTGGTTTTTCATGATGTGAGTTGTTTTTAAAGTGCTTTTAAAAATATTTAAATTTTCTTTCAAGATTTTATTATTTATGACAGATGACTTACATCATTAGAATTAGTGCAAGGCTTTTTGCTGAATTGGCCCAAATTGTGTAATAAATCAAATTTATGATTATTGTAGTAATTTTAGTGAAGCGTTGCAATACAAAAACTAGAATTCAAATACCATGAATAAAAGAATAAATAGAAAAAGGAACAACGCAAAAAGAGATCAAGGGAAAACAATGAAAGGACGGCGGCAATCCCTCCACTATTCCCCAAAGGAAATCCCTGGTCACCTGTCCTATTTTCTTCACGCTTAAAGGATAAATGAAAGTCCTACAAGAACATCTTTGTTATTTTGTCCTCTCGTTCTTATTGTCTTTATAGGACTCCTTTCTCTTCTAATCCCTTCACTTGTATCATTCCGTATTTGGTCAGCTCGTTCCTATTGTCTCTATAGGATTCCTTTCTATTCTAATCCCTTCGCTTTTCACTTTCCTTCACACGCATCCTTAAATTTGTTTCCATATACATTCCAACTCTCTTTGTAATAACCTTTTTTGCTCTAATTCTTGTACTAATTATTGCTATTTACTTCCGCTTCTTTTCTTGTTCATACTTACACTTACTTTTCACTATCCCCTTCTTTTTATTTTCTCTTCACATATACCAAGTGACACACTGTCAGCATTACTGAGTGGTCATGGCAACGTCACATTGGGGCCTAGATGAGTCAACATTTTCCCCTTCTACTTAACCTCCATTCATGCATCATTTCAGTCTTGCTGTCTACCTCCATTCACGATTCATATCTCCCGTCCTGCTCTTGACTTCCATTCTCGCTTCATGTTTTCCATCTTGCTGTCTACTTCCATTCATGCTTCATTTCTACCGTTTTGCTATCTACCTCCATTTACACTTCATTTCCCTCGTCTCGTTGTCAAACTCCATTCAGTCTTTATGTCTTCTGTTTTGCTGTCTAACTCCATTTAAGCTTCATGTCTTCCGTCTTGCTGTCTACCTCCATTCTCGCCTTATTTCTTCCGTCGCGCTGCCTACCTTCATTCACACTTCATATCTTCCATCTCGCTGTCTACCTCCATTTACGCTCCATATATTCCGTCTTTCTTTCTATCTCCATTTACGGTTCATGTATTCCGTCTTCCTGTCTACCTACATTCACGCTTCATTTCTTCCGTCTTGCTGTTTACCTCCATTAACGCTTCATTTCTTCCGTCATGTTGTCTACTTCCATTCACACTTCATTTTTGCCATTTTGCTGTCTACCTCCATTCATGCTTAATTTCCCTCGTCCTGTCAGTCTACCTCCATTTTGGCTTCAAATCTTCCGTTTCGCAGTATACCTCCATTCACGGTTCATATCTTCCCACTCTATGTCTACTTCCCTTCATGCTTCATTTCTTCCGTCTTGCTGTCTACCTTCTTTCATGCTTCATATCTTCCGTCGTGCTATCTACCTCCATTCATGCTTCATTTTTTCTGTCTTGCTGTCTACCTTCAGTCCTTCATTCAGGCTTCATTTCTTCCGTATTGCGGAGTACTCCAATCATGCTTCATTTCTTCCATCTTTCTATCTCCCTCCATTCACGCTTAATATCTTCTAGCTTACTGTCTACCTCAATATACGCTTCATATGTTCCATTTTGCTTTCCATCTCCATTCATTCTTAATTTCTTCTCCCTTCTTGTGTACCTTCATTCACGCTTCCTTTCTTCCTTCTTGCTGTCTACCTCCATTCACGCTTCATTTCATCCGTCTTGCTGTCTACTTCCATTCACACTTTATAAATTCCAACTTGCTGTCTACCTCCATTCACACTTCATTATATCCGTATTGCTGTCTACCTCCATTCATGCTTCATTTTTTCCCTTTTGCTCTCTACCTATATTCACGCTTCATGTCTTACGTCTTGCTGTCTACCTCCATTTATGCATCATCCCCCTCGTCTTTCTGTCTACCTCCATTCACGCTTCATCCTCCTTATCTTTCTGTCTACCTCCATTCATGCTTCATGTCTTCCGTCTTCCTGTCTACTTCCATTCATGCTTCATTTCTTCCATCATGCTGTCTACCTCCATTCCAGCTTCATATCTTCTCTCTTGCTGTCTACTTCCATTCACGCTTCATTTCTTCTCTCTTGCTGCCTGCCTCCATTCATGCTTAATATCTTTCATCTTAATGCCTACCTCCATTGACGCTTCATTTCTTCCGTCTTGCTGTTAACCGCCATTCACGCTTCATTTTTTTCCATCTTGCTGTGTACCTCCATTCACATTTAATTTTTTTCTGTCTTGCTGTCTACCTCCATTAATGCTTCATTTGCTCCATCTTGCTCTTTACCTCAATTAATGCTTAATTTATTCCGTCTTGCTGTCTACCTCCATGCCTGCTTCATATCTTCTGTCTTGCTGTCTTCCTCCATTCACGCTTCATGTCTTCTGTCTTGTTGTTTACCATCACTCCATTCACGGTTTATTTTTTCCATCTTGTTTTTTACCTCCATTCATGTTTCATTTCTTCTGTCTTGCTGTGTACCTCCATTCATGCTTCATTTACTCTGTCTTTCTCTATTCACGCTTCATTTCTTCTGTTTTGCTGTCTATCTCCATTCACGATTCACTTCTTTCGTCTTGCTGTCTCCCTCCATTCATGCTTCATTTCTTCTGTCTTGTTTTCTACTTTCAATTATGCTTTATTTCTTTCGTCTTTCTGCCTACTTCTATCCACGCTTAATGTCTTTCATCTTGCTTCCAACCTCCATACAAGCTTCATTTTTTCTGTATTGCTGTCTACCTCCATTCACGCTTCATTTCTTTTGTCTCGCTGTCTACCTCCATCCACGCTTTTTTTCTTACGTCTTGCTGTGTACATCCATTCACGCATCATATCTTCTATCTTGCTGTTTACCTCCATTCACGCTTCATATCTTCTGTCTTGCTGTCTACCTTCATTCATGCATCATTTCTTCCGTCTTACTCTCTACCTCCATTCACGCTTCCTTTCTTCCGTCTTGCTGTCTTTCTCCATTCATGCTTAATTTTTTCCATCTTGCTGTCTACTTCCATTCACACTTCATTTCTTCTGTATTGCTGTCTACCTACATTCACACTTCATTTGACTAGTTTGCTGTCTACCTCCATTCACGCTTCATGTTTTCCGTTTTCTTGTCTACCTTCATTCACACTTCATTTTTTCCATCTTTATGTCTACCTCCATTCACGCTTCATTTCTTCCGTCCTGCTGTCCGCCTCCATTCACGCTTCATATCTTTCGTCTTGTTTTTAATCTCCATTTACAGGTTATATCTTCTTTCTTGCTGTCTACCTCCATTAATGCTTCCTTTCTTCCGTCATGCTGTCTACCTCCCTTCACGCTTTCTATATTCTGTCTTGCTGCCTTCTTCCATGCACTCTTCGTTTCTTCCATCTTGCTGTCTACCCTCATTCACGCTTCATTTCTTCCGTCTTGCTTTTTACCTCCATTCACGCTTATATTCCATCTTGCTGTCTACCTCCATTCACACTTAATTTCCTGTGTCTTGCGGTCTAACGTCATCATGTTTCATTTTTCCGGATTGATGTCTACCTCCACTCACGCTTCATATCTTCCGTCTTGCTGTCTCCCTCCATTCATGCTTCATGTCGTCCGTCTTGTTGTCTACCTCCATTCATGCTTCATTTCATTCGTCTTGCTGTCTACTTCCATTCACGCTTTATTTCTTCTTTCAAGTTGTCTACCTTCATTTCTTCCGTCTTGCTGTCTACCTCTATTCACGCTTCATTTATTACGTCTTGCTTTCTATCTCTATTCACGCTTCATTTCTTCCGTTTTGCTATCTACCTCCATTCAGGCTTCTTTTTTTTTCGTCTTGCTGTCTACCTCCATTCTCCCTTCATTTCTTCGGTCTTGCTGTCTACCTGCATTCATGCTTCATATCTTTCGTCTTGTATTCAACCTCCATTTACAGTTCGTATCTTCCTTCTTGCTGTCTACCTTCACTCACGCTTCATTTCTTCTGTCATGCTGTTACCTCCATTCCCGTTTTATATATTCTGTCTTGCTGTCTACCTCCATGCATGCTTCATTTCTTCCATCTTGCTATCAAGCTCCATTCACGCTTCATTTTTCCATCCTGCTCTCTACCTCCATTCACGATTCATATGTTCCATCTTGCTGTCTACCTCTATTCACGCTTAATTTCTTGTGTCTTGCTGTCTACCATCATTCATGCTTCATTTTATCCGTCATGTTGTTTACCTCCATTCACGCTTCATATCTTTTGTCTTGTTATCTACCTCCATTCACGCTTCATGTCTTCCATCTTGTTGCCTACCTTCATTCATGCTTCATTTCATTAGTCTTTCTGTCTACTTCCATTCACAGTTTATTTTTTCTGTCTTGTTTTCTACCTCCATTCATGCTTCATTTCTTCTGTCTTGCTGTGTACCTCCATTCAAGCTTCATTTACTCTGTCTTTCTGTCTATCTCTATTCCCACTTCATTTCTTCTGTTCTGCTGTCTACCTCCATTCACGTTTCATTTCTTTCGTCTTGCTGTCTCCCTCCATTCATGCTCCATTTCTTCTGTCTTGTTTTCTACTTCCATTTATGCTTTATTTCTTTCATGTTGTTGCTTACCTCTAGCCACTCCTAATGTTTTCCATCTTGCTTCCAACCTCCATTCACGCTTCATTTTTTCTGTATTGCTGTCTACCTCCATTCACGCTTCATATCTTCCATCTTGTTGTCTACCTCCATTCATGGTTCTTGTCTTCCGTCTTGTTGCCTACCTACATTTATGCTTCATTTCATTCGTCTTGCTGTGTACTTCCATTCATGCTTTATTTCTTCTTTCATGTTGTCTACCTCAATTCACGCTTCATTTCTTCCGTCTTGCACTCTACCTCTATTCACGCTTCATTTATTACGTCTTGCTTTCTATCTCTATTCACGCTTCATTTCTTCCATCTTGCTCTCTACCTCTATTCACACTTCATTTATTACATCTTGCTTTCTATCTCTATTCATACTTCATTTCTTCCGTCTTGCTATCTACCTCCATTTAGTCTTCATTTTTTTTTCGTCTTGCTGTCTCCCTCCATTTATGCTTCATAACTTCCGTCTTGTTATCTACCTCCTATTATGCTTCATTTCTTGCGTATTGCTGCTTACCTCCATTCACGCTTTATTTCTTACATCTTGCTGTCTACCTCCATTCATGCATCATATCATCTGTCTACCTCCATTCACGCTTCATATATTCTGTCCTGCTGCCTACCTTCATTCACGCTTCATTTTTTCCATCTTCCTATCTACCTCCATTCACGTGTCATTTCTTCCATCTTGCTGTCCTTCTCCATTCATGCTTGATGTTTTCCATCTTGCTGTCTACATTTATTCACACTTCATTTTTTCCGTTTTGTTGTCTACCTCCATTTATGCTTCATATCTTTCCTCTTGATGTCTACCTCCCTTCATGCTTCATTTCTTCCGTATTGCTGTGTACCTCCATTCACACTCCATAACTTCTGTCTTGCTTTCTACCTCCATTCACGCTTCAATTTTTCCGTCGGGAAGTCTACCTCTATTCACGTTTCATTTTTTCCGTCTTTCTGTCTACCTCCATTCACACTTCATATCTTTCGTCTGGTTTTCAACCTACATTTACAGTTCATAGCTTCCTTCTTGCTGTCTACCTTAAATTCACGCTTCATTTCTTCCGTCATGCTGTCTACCTCCATTCCCGTTTTATATATTCTGTGTTGCTGTCTACCTCCATGCACGCTTCATCTCTTCCATTTTGCTGTCTACCTCCATTCACGCTTCATTTCTTCCATCCTGCTTTCTACCTCTTTTCATGCTTCATATATTCCATCTTGCTTTTACCTCCATTCACGCTTAATTTCATGTGTCTTGCTGTCTACCTTTATTGACGCTTCATTTTTTCCGTCATGTCTACCTCCATTCCCGCTTCATATCTTCCGTCTTGCTATCAAGCTCCATTCACGCTTCATGTCTTCCATCTTGTTGTCTATCTCCATTCATGCTTCATTTCTTCTGTCTTGTTGTCTACCTCCATTCACGCTTCATTTTTTCTGTCTTGCTGTCTACCTCCATTCACTCTTCATTTATTCTTTCTTGCTGTCTTAACTCTATTCACGCTTCATTTCATCCATCTTGCTGTCTACCTCCATTCATGCTTCATTTCTTTCGTCTTGCTGTCTCCCTCCATTCATGTTTCATGTCTTCCGCTTTTTTATCTTCTTCCGTTCATGCTTCATTTCTTCTGTCATGTTTTCTACTTCCATTCAGCAAGACGGAAGAAATAAATTTCTTCCGTCTTGCTGTCTAATTCTGTCCACGCTGAATGACTTCTATCTTGCTGTCTACCTCCATTTATACTTCATTTTTTCCGTCTTGCTGTCTGCCTCCATTCATGCCTTATTTCTTCTTTCCTGCTGTCTACCTCCATTCACACTTCATTACTTCCGTCTTGCTCTCTACCTTCATTCACTCTCCTTGTTTTGCGTCTCGCAGTCTACTTCCATTTACGCTTCATTTCTTCCGTCCGTCTTGTTTTCTATCTCCATTCACGCTTCATGTCTTTCGTCTTGCTGTCCATCTCCATTCACACCTTCATGCTTTCCGTGTTGTTTGCTACTTCCATTCACGCTTCATTTCTTCCGTATTGCTGTTCACTCCATTCATGCTTTCATCTTGCTGTTTACTTCCATACACACTTCATTTCTTTCGGCTTGCTGTTTACCTCCATTCGCGCTTCATGTCTTCCATCTTGCTTTATGCCTCCATTCACATTTCATGTTTTACGTCTTGTCTATTTCCATTCACTCTTTATTTCTTCTGTCCTGTTTTCTACCTCTATCCTCGCTTCATGTCTTCCCTCTTGCAGTCTACCTCAATTCTTGCTCATTTCTTGCTGTCTATATCCATTCTTGCTCCATGTTTTCCATCTTGCTGTCTACTTCCATTCATCCTTCTTTTCTTCCATCTTGCTTTCTACCTCCATTCGTGCTTCATGTCTTACGTCTTGTTGACTACAACCATGCACACTCCTTTTCTTCTGGCTTACTGTCTACTTCCTTTCATGCTTTATTTCTTTCGTCTTGCTGTCTACCTCCATTCACGCTCCATTTCTTCCGTCTTGCTGTCTTACTCCATTCATGCTTCATGTATTCCTTCTTGCTGTCTACTTCCATTCATGCTTCATTTTTTTCCGTCTTGCTGTCTATCTCCATAAAAACTTCATGTTTCTCGTCTTGCTGTCTACTTCTATTCACGCTTTATTTCTTCCTTCTTGTTGTCTACCTCCATTCAAGCTCCATTTCTTCCGTCTTGCTGTCTACCTTCATTCACACTTCATGTCTTCCTTCTTGTTGTCTACTTCCATTCATGCTTCATTTTTTACCGTTTTGCTGTCTATCTCCATTCATGCTTCATTTTTTACCGTTTTGCTGTCTATCTCCATTCATGCTTCATGTTTTCCGTCTTGCTGTCTACTTCAATTCGCACTTTATTTCTTCCTACTTGCTGTCTACTTCAGTTCGCACTTTATTTCTTCCTACTTGCTGTCTACTTCAATTCGCACTTTATTTCTTCCTACTTGCTGTCTACTTCAATTCTCACTTTATTTCTTCCTACTTGCTGTCTACTTCAATTCGTACTTTATTTCTTCCTACTTGCTGTGTACCTCCATTCACGCTTTATGTTTTCTGTGTTGCTGTCTACATCCATTTACGCATTATTTCTTCCATCTTGCTGTCTACCTCCATTCAAGCTTCATTTTTCTGTCTTGCTCTCTCCCTTCATTCACGCTTCATTTCTTTTGTCTTGCCGTCTACCTCCATTCACGCTTTATATCTTCTCTCTTGCTATCTACCTCTATTCAAGCTTAATTTTTTCCGTCTTAGGGTCTACCGCCATTCACGCTTCATGTTTTCCATCTTGCTCTCTACCTCCATTCACGCTTCAAGTTTTCCCCGTTGCTGTCTACCTCCCTTCAGGCTTCATTTCTTCCGTCTTGCTCTCTACCTCCAATCATGCTTCATTTTTCCTTGTTGCTGTTTACCTCCTTTCACGCTTCATTTTTTCCCGTCTTGCTGTACACTTCCATTCACGCTTCATTTCTTCCATCTTGCTGTCTACCTCTATTTGTGCTTCATTTCTTCAGTCTTGCTGTCCAAAATCTCTCACATTTTAACTTTATACTACAACTTCCGGGTTGTCAACCCAATTTGATATCATCATTGAATTACCTACCCTATTCAAGACAAGGTCATATGGCCCACATTTCTAAGGCTTTACCCCCTTATAACATCAATGAAATCCTTTTCTTCCCATAGATTATTCATCCTTTTAAAAAAAGATTCATTCACTCATATCCTCATTCCCATGCTCTTGATTGCGAGTATCGCTCATTCAGTTCTATTATGAATAATATCGTGCTTTACCTTTTTCCGTTTCTCATAGTTTTTGGAAAGTATTGGAAATGTTAATTCATCATTGTATTAAGATATTTGAAATTACTTGGAATTGTTCATATTATAATCTATTTCAATTCTCCATGAACTATGAAATTTTTATGATTGAATGACACAGGCATTTGAGTATATTTTATGATATGTTTGATGAAAGACATCATCAGTGCTATTTAAAGAAACTAAGCTACATAAAAATTGTAGGGATTAATAAAAACAAATATAAAACATTTAAAAATACGAAGCTTTACTAGGTCACAGAGTAGTCAAGCTAGGTATTATAAGTTGCTTAATATTTTGAAAACACTTCTCGAGAACTTTTGAAGTAAAGGTTTGAAACGACAAGATCCTTCAAAGAACTTCCCGCAGCATAATGTAAAGGCAAACCAAAGCTATAGCACAGTATACTGAATAATATAAAACGAGAAGTTATTAAGTTGTGTCATCTTTTAAATGAAATCTATAAAGCCTCAATACATTACAACAAACATGAGTTTATAAAGCAACATCACCTTCCAAGGATGTTGAGTTACAAAACTACAATATTGAATGGAGGACAAAATGCTAACTTTGATGTACCGGTCACAGCAATACTCTAAGTCACGTTTCTATTCCCAGCCGTGTATTCCGTGTTCAGATTGTACATCGCATGTCTTAATGCTAAAGTGTAGTTTTGTTTTCCTGCGAGTGTGCGTCGTCGACAGTTAGTAGCCTTGTGGGAGCAGATCAATAGGGTGTTTGTTTGGTTACAGGTTGTACATTAACGCGCTTGTACACTACTGACATTGCTGCAGACGATTTATTACAATCTATGGGACAAGAAGGGAAGAAAGGGATTGGACTGATTAATTCATAGAAACTCTGGAACGGTTATTACCAAATTCCATGTGTTATTGTGATATTTTTTTATATGTTACTTTTCCATTTGGTAATATATGACCTTTTATTTGATAGAAATTGTTGTCTCCATATTTGTTTTCTTCTGCTTTTTTTTTGTGTGCATGGATATACGACTATGCTTTGTGTAATGCTTTTGAATAACGCAAAAGTACTTTTACAAGTAGATGCTATGCAAGTATACAGTTTATCAAAAGATGTGTGATTCCAGATATAATGGATTTGAAAATCAAGTCAAATCCTTTTATATGATATATAGAATTAATATGATCTATGATGATTGGTCAAACCTTTATCGAGTTAGTACACGAGACTTTAAAAACAAGGATTAAACATATTCAAAACCATCCTAAAGGGCAGATGGCTAGAACTTGGCAAATTAATTATGATTGTTAAATAAATTAGTTTTGTTACTATTGGAAAATAAATTATGATGATCAACTAAATTAGTTTTGTTATCATTCTTTTAGGTGTTAAAGTTTACGATGGCCCTTTACTTTACTTTACTTTACTTTACTTTACTTTACTTTAAAAGAACTATTTTTTTGGTCCTATACAGCAGGGGAACGCTACTCTCTAGAGGACCTTCACTTTCATTTTATCATATACATTCTAAGGCCTTCAGCATTTCACACCGCATATTTCTCGTTTACTGCCAGGTCCAAATTATCGAAGCACTTAAAGAACAAGAACGCCTTCGTTTTCCTCTTGAAAGCCTTAATATCTTCAATCTTTCAGATGTCTAGTGGGAGCTTAGTGTATAAGTCGCGGGGAGGGGGGCATATTTAAAGGCTCTAGAGCCTAGAGTACACATATATCAAGGTTCTAGTAATTGGAAACCATCTATAACTACACTCGTGTCAATACCGATATATTAGCTGCACAATATGTAGCATCTCTCTTAGATATTTAAAACGTCCGGTTCTGGTAACTTGATGGGTTATTGTGCATATTTTAAACTCAGTTTTTGCTTTAATAGGTAGCCAGTGTAAATCAATTAGTGTAGGAGTGATCCTTTCTCGAGGTGGGACAGCTTTTATCAGTCTTGCTCCTCTATTTATTGTGTTTTGTAATCCCTAATGTTGCTCTTTTGGTAAATTGTAGTAAATGGAAATACAATAGTCAGTCACAAGTTTCTATAATGTTCATCCAAGTACTTATTTTATAAAAGCAAGTTTCTAAGATGATAACCAGCAGTTTTTACTACATTATTTATTTGGGCATTAAAAGACAAGTTACAGTCAAGAGATAGTCCTTGAACACAAACTTTACTCGATATCGAGACAGAGTTGTTATTTAAGTTAATTTGAATATCACCCAAGTTTCTTAAGCTGTTTTTCTTTCCAACCTCCATAAACTCATTTTTATTTTTATTTAATATTAATTTTTTGATTGTCATCCATTCCCTAACACTGGCAAGTAAAATTGGAGAAGTAAAATTGTGTATCATCTGCAAATACTTTGAACTTCGTTCCATGCCTTTTTAGTATTTTCGACAGACCGATAGTATAGATACATAATAAGACTGGGCCCTGGGATACCCCTCTATTCAAAGATTTATATGATGAATAATAGTTTCCAATTTACCCAAAGTAGTTTCTGTCAGCCAGGTAGTCTTTTAGGTATTCAAAAGCTTCTTTTTCAATACCCGTGGACCGTAGATCATTTAGCAGCAGTTCATGCACACCTTTATCAAAAGCATCACTAAGATCGAGAAATATTAAAATACATTTGTTCTCCAGCATATCCCCATTTTCCTTAAGATATACTGTATATTTTGTTGGAGATCTTAACAGAATTGATTTCTTTCAGTGACACACAGTAACGTTCCATCAATGGGATTTCAGTGTAATTGTGATATATAACAGTAGCTATTTGTGGAATTGCTGCTCATCATGTTCCCTCATATACACTTTTTTTCCAGAAATAGAGTTTTTTTTGTCATGCATAAAGTAGTTGCATTGATTTATAACCAACTATCGCAATTATATCATATATTTTGTGTGTCCCTGGCGATTCAACCTTTCGTTATAATGTAGTGTCGACTGTATGTCAGTATATACTAATAGTTCAATGCAACTAAAGGAAAAATGTCTGAGAAATTACAAGTCCAAATATCAAGGAAAGTTAGAATATAAACTCTCACCAGAAAAGGCGAGTTATAAAACGACATTTCCGGTAATGTACACTCAAAATGAACTCGCTGTCGTTTTGTAGCTATCTATGAATCTTCTACTTTGGAATGCATCATTTTCTTTATGCCTTAACAAAGCGCTCTCTCTCTCTCTCTCTCTCTCTCTCTCTCTCTCTCTCTCTCTCTCTCTCTCTCTCTCTCTCTCTCTCTCTCTCTCTCTCTCTCTCTCTCTCTCAAATAAGAAGTATGTCAAGAAAACCTCACCTCCTATTTTCTTTTTATTATTAGCATGCTCTCATTGATACGAAGGAAATACTTTGGAGTCACTTTATAGCTGAAGCTTATTTTATGAAAAGTAATTGTTTGACGTTATTTTTTTTTCTATTTTAGTAAACTTCATTAATTGGCCTATTCCTTTAGTGTTATTGGCGAAATTAAATGTAATTTCAGTGTCATTAATACATAGGAGCACGTAACTAGATCTTCGTCAGCAAAACTGCATTCCTAATGAATGTCAGCGAAAGCCAAGTCAAGATTTCTGACACAGTGAAAATAAAACTTTTATTCTTTGAAAGTCTACAGTTTGTTTTTCAAATCACCATTCCTGAAATAGAACCTGATCTCACTTGTGGCAGAGCGAAGTCATTACATTATACACATTGCTATATTTATTTCCTATTTTCGTAATCAGATGTTGTCGAGGATTAACTATATATTTTTCATTCTAGCACTGCAAGTTTAAGTAATTACTTAGCATCTTAATTAAGATCCTTATTTTATATTTGCCGCTTCCTTCGGACTCCTAAGTTGGGGCCGGATAGAAGACGCAGGCTAAAAATTTCAGCCGTCAATCAGTGTATACATTTCATACACTGCCTTATCCTAAGAGAAAGCGCTACTCTAGTTAACCCTTACTTCGTCAGAATATGAAGGAACATATAAGTTTTTATTTTAAATGGCCAACCTAGTAATGGTTTCAAAACCTTTTATATCGAATAATGATCTCCCAGGGACTTCCCTTAATAATGTGTCTGAGCATTTGATATCCCTCGATATCCTTATATTTTTCTATGCAATCCAAGGTCCAAGACTTCACATAAGCAAGAATCAGTGATACCCTAATACTATTTAGAAATATTTTGTAATTGCATCTCTACGATCTTGACCTATAATGGCATCCTGAAAAAAACAAACCTATCGATGTGAAAATAAGCATCTGTATTTCACCCTGACCTGTGACCTCCGTGGGAACTATCTCTTCCTGTTTAACAGACTCCACGCCCGGAATATCCCACGAGCTGACCTTGAAAGTAGTGAAAGCATTGTATTTTTTGCCAAAACCTACTAAACTGGAGAAATACATAACTCGAGAGTCACATTTGATATTTATATCAATCTATTACTTAAGGTTATTATCATGCCGGTATTATTTCCCTTCCATTTATCAGTGTGAGTAGACCGGAGAAAAAAGTAGATTATGAATCTAAAAATACGTTGATCAACAGTAGCCTCGAATATTTCCCTTTTCATACAAGGCAACTGTGGTAATGATTTCATTCTCCACAATTTCCCTTCATTATTGCGGTCTTGAAGGAGATTTCTGCTTCCGATGACGTCAACAGCTGCTCTAGGCCGCGGGGCGACAATGGTATCCTTGTGTGAAGTTACTGAATTGCATATTTTGTGTGCATATACATATATATATATATATATATATATATATATATATATATATATATATATATATATATATATATAAATAAATTTGAAAGAGTAAACTGGCTTAGAAAGATCATAAACAGAAGCGAGTGGAAGGACATTTTTGAGGCCTTTGTTTTGCAGAGGACTAGTAACTGTTGATGATGATAATGATGGTAATATATATATATATATATATATATATATATATATATATATATATATATATATATATATATATACGCGCGCGCAGAAAATGCAATCGGTCAATGTGGTCATCCGGCTGAATGGTTTAGCATTTGACCTAGGTTTTGTAGGTTGTGAATCTCTTCCGTTTTACCACCCACCTTTTCACCCAGCTGTAAGTGAGCGCCAACATCAGAGGGGTCAAGAGAAATGTCATGGGACCAGCAACCTCACTTCAAAGAGTCGTGTGTGTGAGATTGTCTGCTTATATGTAGGTGTTTTAATATGGATAAACCTTTTGCTTCTTTGTGTTTGATCTTGTAGGTGACGTCATTTTGTTAGTTTACTTCCCATTGAGTGTGTGTATTTATAACTCATTTTTAAAGAAATTGTGAGAGAAATCTCATGGAATTTTCTACAAAGGTCAGTCATACGCTAAAGACTTTTCACTTTTTTTATATTTTGCTTTTATTTATTTACTTGAGTGATCCTTATTTATTCATTATTTTATTTATTTATATATTCAATTAACCTGTTGTTTCTTTGTCTGCTATGTGTTTTTTTTTCGTCATGAAATATATATAGGCGGAATATGAGAATTGGTCGTCATGGCATGCTGTCTGTGTATGAAATAAGAGAAATATTTCTAAACCTTTTTAATAAATAAAGTACTTTCGTATTCCCATCGGAGGGCCACCGAAATGCTATATATTTTTTTATTTTTTTTTATTTTTTCATTTCATAAAACGTCTACTATCAGACATTTAAAAAGTTTATATCGTCCCATATTACAGAGATTGATTATCCTTGTTTTATCTTAAACAAGCAAAGCCCTCAAATAATCAGGTCAAATCTTTCTAACAACAATATGAACTCTTGCGATATTCTCAGCCTTTTCTATTCATTCACCAAAATATCATGTTTGGATATCTAGAAATTCTTTTGTGTGAGTATTCCAAATTTCAAATTTCCCTGATTATGAGTCTATCCTTCGTTTTCTTTTAGAATAGCGGAAAAATAGCACAAGAATCGCCTAAGCGAAAAAAAGCAAAAGTTATACAATGTCATCGAAAGCCAATATAAAAAATAAAGTCCAATAACACTTTCCCCTAAGATCCCAGGACATTTTAAAGTCAATTTATGTCTTATCAACGGAACAGTAATCGAGTTAGGACCACAGGACAGAAAGGATGTGATGCTTTTATTCTTTTCTTCTTCTTTCCTCCATGGCTGTTTATTTCAGAGATTTTGCATAAACTTAAAGATATAATTTAGTGGGTCATTACAAAGACCCGTTATATTTTTGTGGGGGAAGATCTACTGTGGGCTTCATCATTAGCTTTTGACCTTAGAAAAGAGTGTGCGTTTATTGGTTTTCCCCTGCAAGATCCTTCAATTTGGGGGAGGGGTGTTATATATCCAAACTCTAGAATTGGCATGTACCCTTCTGCGAATCTGATCCTTGGCTTACAGTTAACCTTTCCGAAGCATTAGTATGCGCTCTTGATTATACGTTGGCAGCCAAATGATCTGTGACCCCATTAAAGGCTTGCTTTTAAATTTGTATTTAGCTTCATACCAGCTTTTCAAATAAGCGGATACAATACGTTAATAAATCTTCAACTTCATTCTCGCGTCCGCAAGCTTTTATACAAAAAAAAAAAAAAGAAAAAAAAAAGCTTGATGTTTTACTTCTAATTTCCAATTTGCGTTGTCATTGTTAAACAGAACGATCATCTTCAATATTTTATTATTGCCGTAGTATGTTTAATCAAATAAGATATTTTACTTATTGAGAGATATCAAGATTAGAACTTGTTGATTTTTGGTAAATTTAACGTGGCAGTTTTTTTCAAAGTACACATCTAATAGGTAACATTTCTGTTAATGATTAAAAAAAGAATAATTTAGGATAGATTTTTTTTTACATCTGTTCACAAAGAAGGGATAGACAAACATTAACTTGGCATGATGGTTTTGAGTAAATAACTGGACTGAGGAAGCGTAAACATCGTAAATAAAAAATAAAGTCGCTCCTATTACGTGAACTATGCCAGGCAATACACTAAAAAAGGTTAGATCTGAAATGAATGATAGTCGAAGTAGGATTTAGAAAATGGAATAATGTAACATAAACTATGAAAACGAGGGAGGAAACTTAAAATTTAGGCAAATGGAGATTGGCAAAAGTTAGGACTTTAAAGTAATTATGAAAAGACTCTGTGTTAAGAGAAATGGGAACTATCATTGGTCATCGCAGTAGTACAGGGATACGTCGAAGGCGAACTGAGGAGTGAATTGTCGAAGATACTAAGAATATTATTAAAGTTTATTTTACTTTTTTTTTTTTTAAATTTGGTGTTTGAATTTTGAAACTAAATTTTACAACCATGCGTGTGTGCGTGTATGTATATATATATATGTATATATTATATATATATATATATATACATACATACAGTGATGCCTCAGCATACGAAAGTAATTCGTTCAGGATACGGTTTCGTATGCTGATTTTTTCGTATCCTGAGTCGCGTTCTACATGTAAATAGCCTAATCCGTTCCAAGCCTTACGAAAAGACACCTTTTCTTTCATAAACACGCTAAACTGTAGTAATAAACGTGCATTGCAGCCATTTCTATCATTCAATAATTAACCGAACCGTTAAAAACAGCCTAATCCATTCCAGAAACCACCATGAGATTATTCAATAATGTAGTTATAGCCTAGTTATCCCCTCCAAGCCCCAAGAAAACGGTCCGTTTTCTTTACTACTGTATAAAAGTTACGCTACTGTATGTAAAGCATTTGGATCAGTGAAGGTGTATTGTTACCTCTACACCTAAATTAAGGGTTGATACCCTGAAAAAAAGGTACAGTTATTTAACAAAAAAGTTGAAACTTTTTAAAATTACTCTCAGCAACGAGTTGGGATCTCGTAAGCTTTTCGTATCCTGAAAATTTTTTTGTATACTGGGGCATAAAAATCTTCGTATCGCTTTTCGTACCCTGAATTTTTTGTAAGCAGAAGCTTTCGTATCCAGAGGTATCACTGTATATATATATATATATATATATATATATATATAATATATATATATATATATATATATATATGCATATATATATATATACATATATAATTTATATATACATATATATATGTATATATATATATATATATATATATATATATATATATATATATATAAAACAATTGTTATAGTCATTTTTACATTAATGATATCAAAGTAGTAGTTCGAATAACATTATCGATAAAAATAGACACTGAAATTATACTGAGTTACTATGTTCATTTTTGCTAGCACCGTACTTGTGTGTGGTTTTTTTTTTTTTTTTTTTTTTTTTTTTTTTTGATTGATTTATTACGAGTCCTCTCTTTTTCAAATTAATGTGTAATTTTAAAAGTGAAATAGAGACCTGAGAATATTTCTTTAGAAAAGAAATTGGAACATTACTTTCAAATGACCGATTGAGAAACAGAAATGAAATAGAAAAATAATCAACTTCGTAGATCAATGTAAAAGTAAGGTTATCTCGATGGCTTATTTTGTTTGTTGCATGGTTTAGTCTCCTAAGAACGTTTACCACGAAAATATAATTGTAAACCCAGTCTAATGACGTTTTGAACTACGTCTGACTTTAGTAGTAAATATATACAGGAATTATATGAGTGATACAACATCCGAAATCTAACTGAAATAGACTATGGTTCCTACAGTCATCCAAACTCTCGCTTATCACAAGCAATAGCCAGGCACTGGAAGTGAAATATAAAGTGTCTATTACCTACATTACACAAAAACTACGTAATAATTGCAAAAGTAACTAAAAATATTTAGTTTGCGCCTTATTTTTTCATGATTCGTCCACTGAGAAATAGTGACAGCACGACAAATTCACATGCAGCTGCTCATGGAAGATGAAACAGTACTGAGAATGAGTTTACACGAAGGGACTCGCGTCAGGGCAAGTCACAATAATTCATTTAATGTGATTCATTTTGATGAAACTATGTTCTTACCAAATGCGTCACCTCATTGTGTCAATAAATCAAGTCGGTACTCTCTCTCTCTCTCTCTCTCTCTCTCTCTCTCTCTCTCTCTCTCTCTCTCTCTCTCTCTCTCTCTCTCTCTCTCTCTCTCTCTCTCTCTCTCTATATATATATATGTATGTATATATATATATATATATATATATATATATATATATATATATATGTGTGTGTGTGTGTGTGTGTTTGCGTTTGTGATTTTGTTCAGAATGGGTGCATGTTCAATATAAAGTCAATTTTCTATTTTTCGAATAAAACAATATTGTTGGGTTTCACCCATATTATTATATATATATATATATATATATATATATATATATATATATATATAATGTGTGTGTGTGTGTTTGTATATGTATTTATATTTCTTATACAGTAACTTGTATAGCTCAGTTAAGTTTACGTCGAGGTAAATCCTCCAAGGACACCGGAATAGCACCACGAGAAACTTCCGTGACAGTAAACTTTTACTTTCAACTGCCTCCTTATTACCAAGGAAAAGTTGCATTAGATATCATGCCTCGAACGTCTAGTTGTCTAGTCCATTAAAGACTTGGTCGGTGACACACACACACACACACACACACACAAGCTACACCATTTCATTTTAACAGTCTTAATGATTATTACTGATATATTTTTATTGCTATTTGGAAACGTTTATCAGATGAATCCTTCAGGAGTGCCAGATTACTATCATTCCATTTTTCTTTATTACTGAATTTGATGAGAGTAGTTTCATTTTGATCCTGTAAAGCAAGCGTTTTGGTATCCTTCTTAAACACCCAACCATTATTATGACATCCTAATTTTACTTCTTGGTCAAGACGTGTCTTTAGATTTAAGATATTTTTATAAAAATTGCAAATATAAATTTTACAGTAAAATCATGCAAAAGTCTCCAACTTAAGTTCTAACTTACAAATAGGTAAAAAATCATAGAATTCCCTTGCCTTGTTTTGCTACTACAGAATTATAAAGGAACTGGTGTGGGCCACAGGTTGTGTAATTCAGAAGCAAACTAGATACCGCAATCCTGAAATTGAAATCAAGGTAATTTCACACGTGACACTGGTTTCAGGAGAAGGCAGCGCACACAACCCGTCAGGACGAACGCCGCTGACACACTGAGGTGAAGAGTGTGTGGTTGTGCCTTTTGGACTGAAGACAGAAAGAATTCTCTATCAAATCGTGGCACTCGGATATTACGTGTCCCTCGTCTTCTGTAGCTGTCTAGAAAGTTGGCTCGTTTCTTGCCAGGTTCATCTACTGCAATGACATTGAAGTATATTTTCCTATTGCCATTAAAGTAATGACCATTTAGTTGCAATGCGAGGTTTCATTCCCAACGTAACATACACATGACACCAAATTCGTATTACTTTAGATAAGAAAACTGCCTGTTGAACTACGTTCTTTGATTTGACGTTTGCCTATTGGGGGAAATAGGTTGATGTTGTTAAGAAGAAATGTACTGGAATAAATTGGTAAGAAGGGATGCATGAAAGTAACAGTTCCTTTTATGAATGAATTTCCCTATTGAACATGAAAATTAAAAGGTTTCGATCAAGTCTCATTTCACAGAAAGAGAATCTAGAATACTGTAGGTATTTATATGAGTTTTTCATAGTTAGATATCCTTAAAAGAAATTTTTGTACTTAATATCCTTAAAACAAACTTTTATAGTTAATATCCTTAAAAGAAACTATTATAGTTAATATCCTTAAATGAAACTTTTCTAGTTAATATCCTCGAAAGAAACGTTTGTATTTGATAGTGTATCCTTAATTGAAACTCTTCTAGTTAATATCCTTAGATGTAACTTTCCCAGTCAATATCCTTAAAAAACATTTATAGTTAAAAGTGTATCCTTAAATGAAACATTTATAGGTAATAGCCTTAAAAGAAATGTTTATAGTTAAGAATGTATTCTTCAATGAAACTATTATTATTATTATTATTATTATTATTATTATTATTATTAGTACTAGCTAAGCTCAACTCTAGTTGGAAAAGCAAGATGCTATAAGCACAAGGGCTAGTTAAGGAGATAATGGAAGACCAAATAATGGAGCCATATGGGCAATGCTGGGGAAAAAGTCTTTAGAAATATGATAAAAATATATTAATATGGCTGAAGTAAAAAAATATAAAAAGCAAGAACTGAAGAAATAAATAAAAAGTAAAGTGGCAAAGGAAATAAAAGAAAAATAGATGAAAAAAGCCGAAATTATCAAACTGAAGTTCGTAAATGGAAGCAGTAATGATAATGAATACAAGGTTGAATTTGATACTTTAAAGAAAACCATAGAAACAGGAATAAGAAGGATAGGTTTTGTGTATTGTGCAGTGAGACAGAGGATACAACAGAGTATATGTATAGACTTACCAGCAAGAGAAGAAATCCTGAGGGAAGTCAAAGATTGGACAAAGGATAAGGTGGCCAGTATTGATGGTGTCGATACAGAGCTTCTAAAGCATGGAAGACAAAGGCTACACGGAGAAATCATGAAAATTGTGCTTAACATATAGAACGAAGAGATTATGTCTGGTATATGGTAAGATGGAGTAATGGTGCCAATCCTCAATAAAAATGACAGAACGGTATTTTCAAATTATTGAGTGATCTGCCTACTGTCAGTAGGTTATAAGATTTTAGCCAAAATCCTTTACAAAAGACTATATGTATTGCGAGAGAACATGGCTAGCAGATTTTAGAGAAGGGAGATCCACAGTTGATCAAATTTTTACCTTCAGGCAGATTTTAGAGAAATGCTGAGATTACAGAAAAGAAAATTGGCACATATTTAATAACTTCAACAGGCTTATGATAGTATTCACGGAGACTCCTTATGGAAAATCCTCCAGTATTTCAAAATACCGACAAAACATATTAGGCTGACAAAAATGTGTTATAGTAATGTTAGTACTATAACCCATTTGAAACACATATTATGAAATGCAAATTAACAGATACTGTCCTGTGTCAATGTTTTCTTTAATTTGGCCCTTGAGTGTATAATGAGGCAGACACACACGACAACAACAAAAAACCTAGGAGACTTCAATTGTCCTCGTTTTGCGTATGCTGATGATGTTTACCTAAGCAGAGAGGATTTTCGAGAACTGCAGCATATGTTTGGAGCCTTTAGAGAGGCGAGTTCAGTAACTGGTTTAAAAGTCAGCGAAGAAAAAAAAATTCTAAAGGTTTCAAGATTCGCTGGGTATGGTATTGGTTATCCCAATGGGAATGGCAGCTTCATACATACCTAGAATAATATCCATTCATTAGTGTTGTTATACATCTCATCCTATGTCGTCGATTCTTCTTGTTGGGGTTTAAAAATACGTTGGCATTCTTAGAATACATTTATTCTGCTCTGGGCTTACATTGCTCCTCAGCTCTCAATCGTGTCTTGACAACTTGTGTCTTTCGAGTGAGAATATGTAAACAAAACTCGCACACATGCATACTAAAAATAAAGGTGATCATCGCTCTCATAAAGATCGAATCCTACTGCAATACAAAAGTAAGAAGAATCACATCTTAACTTTAGGATAATTAATAACATACGCTACTACATTTATGAACTGTGCCGAAACACGTTCTAACAATGCACTACTGTGCAACATTACTCTTAATACCGGTAGAGCACATAGTAATACAGCACAAAATACATAACAAAGACAAAGAAGCAAAATTGGTAACATAACAAAAGAGGGATTAAACCTGCAGGGCACTATTAATTGGGGTATGAAAAACAAGATCACAAACTTTACCAGCTATTAGGATCAATTTTATTTAGTGAAAGAAATGCAGAAAAGGAGAAATGATATTTTTACCTGATGTGGAGATAAAGACAAAACAATATAAACGAAAGATAAACTCAAATCGCTAGATATCAGAGGCGCCGTTACAAAGCCCATGCCTCGAACCTGAACCTGCCCAAACGTAAACACCCAGAATAATAGAGAATAATGCTCCTCCGTAACATTATAAACTCTGATAGAAAAATACTAATTAGAGAGATAATTGAGGATCAGTTGAAGAACCCCCATGGAAAGCGCTGGAGTAAGCATAGAAGAAATCTGTAGTAAATATGGGATTGAAGTTAAAGAAATAAGAAGTTGGGGGAAAAGGACCCTGAAAAAAAAAAGAGAGATCAAGAAAAGAATTATGGAAAAATAGAAGAAATGATTCATGAAGAAAAGAGTGATGAAAAAATTAAGATTTATAGAAGGAAATGGCCCACAGCCTTATATCAGAGAAATGAATGTGGATAAGGCATCTCTTGTAATGCAGACAAGATTGAATATGCTCAATTTAAATGCGAATTTCAGGGGAAAATATGAAGATAATTTGTGTGACCTGTACAAAGATGTAGAAGATACTACGAACATTTATTTTTATGTCCAAAATTAGGACAGCTAATGAAAGTATACATAAGTATAGGTACGCTGAAAAATCCTAGCAAGGATCTGGCTGCATTTATAGGTAGGACAGAAGAATTTAAGAAGTCCAAACTGACCACAATAGGTTGCCAAAACTGATGATTGCAGGGTGTTATCCTATCCGATTTCAAGGTAGAATGGGATAAAAGTAAAGATTGAGAATCTCATTGTTAATTTATTTATGGTACAGGTAAAATAAACTCAATTACAATAATAAGAATAAGCTTAGAAGCTTTGCACCTATCTATAAAGTGATAGAGTGCCCACAAACTTATTTTGTGTAGTGAGCATTAAGGAACCAGGAACCATAGATATCAAGAAAAATAATAGGATGGAAGGAAGCATTGATAGTTAAAAAAAAATGAATAAACTCATTGTTTTCCTTTCCAAGATTAATCCAGTTTTCTTTATGATACTTTTAAGTTTCATTAATTTCCTTAATTCATTGGACTCCTTGGTTTTTTTCTGTTTGTTCAATACTACTATAATTTTTTTTTTATTTCCTGCACCTTTTCTTGTCATTTTGAATATTTTAATTTTATATCACCCTTTCTCTGGCAATCTCCCCAACTTCTTTTTTTCTGGACTTTCAAATGGTTCCAGACTATTTCATATCTGACTTTTTTCTTTCTTTCTTGTTCAGAATCAACAAATTCATTTTTAGTAGGATTGCACAGTGATGAGAATACACAATCTCTTTTGATATCCTTTCTCTTCATCTATTACCAAGCTACCAATACTTTCTTCATCTTCTTCCTTAATTAGAGCATAATCGATCACTGATTTCCTATTATTATTATTATTATTATTATTATTATTATTATTATTATTATTATTATTATTATTATTATTATTATTATTATTATTGTGGTAGGAGACCCTCTTTTAGGCTGGTTGAGTTAAAAGTAATGGCTGCATCGGCAGAGTTTATTTTCTTATCCAATTTTTCTATTTTCCGGATAATCCTCTAGAGAAGAGGATTATCCGGAAAATAGAAAATATTATTATTATTATTATTATTATTATTATTATTATTATTATTGCTTGCTAATCTACAACCCTAGTTGGAAAAGCAGTATGCTATAAACCTAGGGATCCCAACAGGAAAAATAGCCTAGTGAGGAAAGGAGACAAGGAAAAATGAAATATCTTAAGAACAGTATCATGAAAATAAGTATTTCCTATAAAATATAAAGAAATAACAAAACAAGAGGAAGAGAATTTGATAGAATAGTGTGCCCGAGTGTACCCTCTATTTTCAATTCTATTCCAGGTTCCTCTGCATCTCCAGTTACTATTTGCAAATATCACAATGGACTACTTTGCCATGTCTATTATCATTTTGTCCTATTGTGAAATCTCTTTGCTATTGTTTTTATATATTATTTCCCACTTTACAGTTGAAGTCTCCCATGACGACTACTTTTTCTTTCCTTTTATGTGCTATCATCAATTCCTACATATTTTCTAAATCGCTTGTTATAGTTTTAGTTTCTTGTGGACCATAAATTACCCATATTCGTACTTTTGTTTTCCCATTATCAATTTTCATCCACTGAGACTCATGACTGGTTTTCCCATTTTATTTCCACCTTTACATTTCCCAATTCATTCTTTACTGCAGTCATCACTCCTCCACCTCTTGATTTTCGGATGTTGTTAAAACTCTATAAACAGCTATATTCACATTTTTTGCCTCCTTCAAGTGGGTTTCAGTGATGCAAATAACAATTGGTTTTACCTTTTCTAATATTTCCCCTAGCAAGTCCATTTTTGATTTTATACACCTATGTAGTATCTCTTAAAAGTATTATAGAATTTTCACTTTTTCCCCAGTTATTAACGCTAAGGAAGCACTGCAGTAATAGTTACGAAAGCATGGTTGAATGTGATAGAATTAAAAGAAAATTATATAAACAGGAATGATAAGGATAGGCTTTGTGTGTTCTGTAGTGAGGCAGATGATACAATTGAGTATATGTTTTTTTCTGTAATAAATAAAGAAAATTTAAAAGCAACGGTATAGAATTGTGGAATTTAGAAACACCAACTGAAGATGGTGCCCGATATATTAGACAGGCCATCGAAGTTAGAAGTAAAAGTATGCACGTCTGTGTAGGAGGCGAGTAATGACTTTTTTTTTTTTTTTTTTTTTTTTTTTTTTTTTTTTTTTTTTTTTTTTTTTTTTTTTTTTTTTTTTTTGCAGATTGCAGCGCTTTGCACGTACTACGCTTCTTCTAGTAGTGTGCCCACATTCATAGTATTGTGGAGATAGCAACGAGGAAGCTACAGTACTTAAATCGCACCCTGAATAGGAAGAAGGAGGTACTGAAAACAATTATCCTGGATAGTCAAGAAAAAGAAGGAAGATGGTGGAAACAACCTGCAAAGTACTTAGAAGAATTTAGTATAGGCATAAGGCAGATAAGAAGTATGAACAAGGCAGAAATAAGATCGGAAACCAGAAAGTGGGATACTGAAAAGTGGAAAGAAGAATTAGAAAGTAAAGTGCGCTTAGAAATATATAGAACATGGAAGAAAGAAATTAAAGAAGAGTTACTTTATGACAATACATTTGCTTCTGTGATATTTTAGAGCAAGAACTAATACGTTAAAACTAAATATTGTAAATAGACACAATGGAGGGAATGTAAACTGTAATTTATGTGAAAATGAGGAGGAAGATTTGATACATTTTTTGTTGTTTTGCCAGGAATATAGAAAAGAAAGGAATGAAGTAATTGAGCTACAACGAGCATACGAGGAAGACCTAAAGAAAATAGTAGGATTATTTTTATTTATTGGAACAAATATAGAAAGGAAAAAAGTATTAAACCTGATGTGGAGGAAAAGACAAAATAGTATAAGAAGATAAACTTTGGGGCGCCGTTGTAAAGGCTACGATGCCTCACCCCAGAACCTGAACCTCACCTGAGCTGGTGTTTGGTTTTTAAATTGTCTGTTGTGACAGTTGTGAGTTATTGAAAACTTCGCTGTTTACAGAAACTAATTGGTAAGAATTGAACAAATTTCAGCCTGGCTATCAAGGAACAATTTTCTTTAAGTTCTTTTAATGACACGATTTTTTTAAGCCTCTCAGTCGGTAAACTATTTTTAAACTTCATATTGTTTATGCCTAAGCAAACGTGATGTCCATCGAAGGGGTAAACAGTGGCATGGAAGATATATTAGTACAATAACCCAACATTGAGGTGTTCTTGTTGTAATTATAGGTCATTTGAACAATTCTGAGAAATCGGTATTTGGCGGAACCCCATATTTTCCAAGTTACAAGCTTAATTGCGGGAAAATTTTGCAACCGAGACACGTACAACCTAACTTTTTTCCTCGGCCAACCTAAGAAGCTAAATATATTATACTTTAATGTAGAGCTGAGCAATACGAGTACTTTCCTTTCGATACGATACCAAGGATTTTTTAGTTTTGTATCTGTGGTATCGAGTACTGATACCGAGTACCATGCTTAGAGCCTTTGTATATCAGCGGCCAGTTCCTCGCGTGTTCATTAAAAATGGACATCAACTAACCTAAACTTTTCCCCCTAACCTAACCTACAAGCCGTGTCCTTACCTACTTACCTAAATGGGGGGGAAGGGGGCTAACGCCCCTCTGCGACCCCCCGTGCACTGCCCTATTCTAAGTTAGACATAATAACACATACAAGTGGCCGCTATCATACATACAACCCTCATGCTTCTAGTATCGGGTTCAATGAGTACTTAAAAAAGTATACAGGTAATGAAATATCATCATTGATAATAACTTTCAATTTCACACAGTTTTTCTCGGTAGAGCACAGTATAAAATAAAGTCATTACAATATTCATTTATGAATTTACGGTTAAGGAATGTTATGAAAAATAAAACCTTTAATTTTTCTTGGTAGAGCACTGTATAAATGTAAATAATTACAATATTCATTTATGAATTTGCGGTTAAGGAATGTTATGAAAAATAAAACCTTTAATTACTGTACTGTATGATCTCTAGTGGAGCCTGTAACTACCTTTACCAGTGATACATAATTATTGATTTAGATAATTATTCAAAAATAACATTATGCTTTCATTTTGGGGTAGAATGCTGGCACGCCTATCACTAATTACTTGGCCTGCTTTTGAAAACAATTGCTCCGAGGGAACTGAGGTGGCTACAATGCCTACAAATTTCTTGGTTATTGTATATGCTAATTTGAAAGATTCCTCCCTGTTCTTCCACCATTCAAGAGGATCAGTTTCTCTAGTGATTAATGGTTCCTCACTATAGGCTACTTCCTCATTTCCAGATGAGCATCTGCCACAAAAATGCATTCCGCTTGTTTCTTATCTCAAGCTTGATCAAATATTGCCCATATACCCAGAAGACACCATGGCAGTTGCACACAGAACACATGCACACACATGACACACTCTGAAGTCATGGAAGTTAGAGGAGTTGCTAATGCCAGACGCTTGTGTGTGGCATAATTTTAATTTTTTTCACGATTATTTGGCTTATATTATTTTCTCATTGTTAAGTACTCATTGTACTCGATACCAACCAAAAAATATTGATTTTTCAATATTAAACTTACCCGATAATCATGTAGCTGTCAACTCCGTTGCCCGACAGAATTCTATGGAGGGATACGCCAGCTATCACAATACTAGAAGGGGGTGTACTTACCAGCGCCACCTGTGGCCAGGTACTCAATCATTTGTTGTTGACACCTCCTCAATTATTCCTCTGTCGTGCTTCCGGCTAGACGTTCTGGGATACGCTCATGGTCTTCGAGTTTATTCATGGATATTTGGTGAAGTATTCTCTTAGATTAACGGCTGTCGCATACTGGAATCCTTTTTATATTAGCTAGTTAGCTTTTATATAAACTCTGATTAACGGTTAATGAATTTTTGCTTGTTTTTGGATCACCCTTTGACTTACTCTTTGAAACAAGATGTCTGACGTTTCGCAAGCTCCCTCCCATAGACGATGTAGGTCTTGCAATAGGCGTATTCCGAAGGTCTCGGTAGATCCTCACACCGCTTGTTCTGACTGTAGGGACAGGCCCTGTCTATTAGAAAATCGGTGTGAGGAGTGCGCCGGACTTTCGGAATTGGATTTTGTACGTCTTTTAAAATATTCATCCAAGTTAGAGAGAACTAGAGCTAGGAGAAGTTCTTCTCACTCTTCTATGTTTTCCTCACCTCATGATCCCCTACCTTTTCCTACCCCTGTAGTGGCTACCCCCGAACCTATTGTGTGCCCTCCGCCTGATATGTCAACTGTTTTGCGTGCTATTCAGGCTTTAGGAGATAAAGTAGAATCAGTGGTAAGTGACCATAAGTCTCTGATGGCCGAGGTTAAAGAACTGAAGGTCAAGAGTGCAGTGGGTGGAAATAGTGCCAGTGCTGTGACGAGTGCTAGTGTCTGTGCAGTGCCAAGTGCTAGTGGTGCCAGTGTGGTGCGTGAGGATTTTTCTGTGCGAGCCAGTCGTCCTCCCAGTCCGGGACCTCTTGCAAGCTCCCATGCCCAGGGGAGAAGCAATGTCGAAGGGCTTAAGGGTTCGACAGGCCTTGTTAGGCGCACAGAATTATCCTCGGTGGTTGCGGGCGTGTCTTCCTTAGACCGTCACTCCCACCTGCAGACGATTGAGCCCGTCTTCTCGTCCGCTGATCTTCATGCAGGGAAGAAACGTTGGTCTCAGGTCTCGAGACCGCTTAAACGTAGAGTTCAGTCAGCGAGTGCTCAGCCAGGTTGCAGTCATTGGCTCAGCTCCGACTCGCCTCTGTCATCGGTCGACTGTACTCCGCCCAAGAGGAGTAAGGTTCTGCCTATACAGACCCCGACTGTGACTTTACCTCAGTCTGTTATCGCTTCTGCCGACCCCAAGTGGACCCTGCTTCAGTCCATGCAAGTTCAGCTTTCGGACTTGATGCGTGAATGTCGGGCTGAGAGTGTTGCACCTCCTGCACTCCCTCCACCTGTTCTCGCTGCACCTGTGCTCGCCCAGCCTGCACCTGCTCCGCCTGTGCTCGCCCAGCCTGCACCTGCTCCGCCTGGTCGCAGCACCATCTGCCAGGCGTACGATGTTGAACCACTTTCGGAGTTTGCTGTTCACAGTGTTGTTCAGCCTCAGCCTTCTTTAAGGCAACCCTTGCTTTGGGATCAGGAGAGTTACACTCTTCCTCCTCCTCCCCTTGCTGCTCCACCAGTGGTGCAACTCTCGGTTGGGGTACAACAACCTCTCCCCTCCGTGAGTCTGTCTGCTCAACCAGCGCTGCACCGAGTTCAACCCTCATCTAGGCAAGCTCATCTACACCATGCACTTGCGCCTCAGGAGCCTCAGCTTGCTAGAACTTTACCTTGTTCTGCGCAGCCTCAACCTTCTCATGCTCCACTCATCTCTCAGGAACAGGAACGGACTACTCCGCCTCCGTCCTCCGCTCAGCTGGTGCAATCCTTGGGTGCAACTCTTGCTAGGAGTCAACCTCCTTCACCCTTGCACCTGCCTTCTGCTCCGACTGTTGTTCAACCTATGCAGTCTGAACCTCAGGTTTTCCCTCAAGTTGAGGAAACCTCTGTTGTTGTTCCTACCCGTTCTGACTCTGCGGTTCAGCATTCTGGTCCTTTTGCTTCGCTACCTTCTGCTGATGAAGTGTCGGATGATGAGGAGGCACATCTTGATCCCTCATCAGACGTGGAGGAGTCTAAGCTTTCTCCATTGTCTGTTGATTTTAGAAAGGTCTTGGCTCTACTCAGGGAGCTTTACCCTGACCACTTCGTCTCTGCTGTTCCCCGCTCTCCTCCATCTGAGTTTTCGCTAGGCGTGCAACAAGCTAAGTCGAGCTATACTAAGCTTGTCCTAGCTAGATCCTCCAAGAGGGCCTTAAGGACCTTAGGGGAGTGGCTTCAGTCTAAACAACACCTGGGCAAGACTTCCTTCATGTTCCCTCCAACGAAGCTCGCATCGAAAGGTTGCGTTTGGTATGCCACAGGGGAAGCACCAGGCTTGGGAGTTCCTGCCTCTGCCCAGGCTGACTTCTCAAGTCTGGTGGACTCGCCTAGGAGGACTGCGATGAGACGCTCGAAGGTTTGTTGGACCTTCTCAGACCTGGATCATCTTCTGAAAGGGTTGTTCAGAGCTTTCGAAATGTTCAACTTTCTCGACTGGTGCCTGGGAGCCCTCAGCAAGAAAACATCTCCTGCGGACAAAGACTCTGCCATGTTAATTATGTCCTGCATGGATAAGGCTATCAGGGATGGATCGGGTGAGCTAGCGTCGTTATTTGTATCAGGGGTGTTGAAGAAAAGGGAACAACTGTGTACCTTCCTCTCAGCCAGTATTACACCGTGCCAGCGGTCACAGCTCCTTTTTGCTCCACTCTCAAAGTTCCTCTTTCCCGAGGAGCTAGTTAAGGACTTGTCGGCTGCCCTGATACAGAAGGACACGCACGATCTTGTAGCCTCATCGGCTCGTAAGTCTAAGGTTACCACCTCTGTCCCCAAGACTTATCGCTCTCCAGTGGCTGATACCCCGGCCACTAGGTTCATACCGCCCTTTCGTGGTAGAGCCCCCAGCCGAGGAAGCTCCCGTCCAGACTCTCACAGGGGCAAGTCTAAGAAAGGACCCAGGACATCTAAGGGAAAGCACTGACTCTCAGATTCTCCAGACAACAGTAGGAGCCAGGCTCAAGATCTTCTGGCAAGCCTGGGAGAAGAGAGGTGCAGACGCACAGTCTGTCAGTTGGCTGAGGTTCGGTTACAGGATTCCATTCTGCCTCAAACCGCCTCTGACCACATCGCCCATCAACCTCTCTCCCAACTACAAAGAAGAGGACAAGAGGCTAGCATTGCAACAGGAGGTGTCGCTACTTGTGCAGAAGAAGGCAGTAGTTATAGTCCGGGACCATCAATCCCCGGGCTTCTACAACCGTCTCTTTCTTGTGGCCAAAAAGACAGGAGGTTGGAGACCGGTGCTGGACGTCAGCTCTCTCAACGAGTATGTCACCAAGCAGACGTTCACAATGGAGACGACCAAGTCGGTCTTAGCAGCGGTCAGACAGGAGGACTGGATGGTCTCGTTGGACTTGAAAGATGCATACTTTCACGTTCCCATTCATCCAGACTCCCAACCTTTCCTGAGATTCGTTTTCGGAAAGGTTGTCTATCAGTTCCAAGCCCTGTGTTTTGGCCTAAGCACAGCTCCTATGGTCTTTACTCATCTGATGAGGAATGTAGCGAAATTCCTGCACTTATCGAACATCAGAGCCTCCCTCTACCTAGACGACTGGCTGTTGAGAGCCTCCACGAGTCGTCGTTGTCTGGAGAACCTCTCTTGGACTTTAGATCTAATCAGAGACCTAGGTCTATTAGTCAATATAGAGAAATCTCAACTCATTCCCTCCCAATCCATTGTGTACCTGGGAATGGAGATTCAGAGTCGGGATTTTCGGGCTTTTCCATCGGCCCCCAGGATAAACCAAGCCCTACAGTGCATCATGAGCATGCTGAAGAGGAGCAATTGCTCAGTGAGACAGTGGATGAGTCTCACAGGGACCCTCTCATCTCTGGCCCTGTTTGTCGAGCTAGGGAGACTCCACCTCCGCCCTCTTCAATTCCATCTTGCAGCTCATTGGGACAAGGGCTCGACTCTAGAAGCAGTCTCTATCCCTATCAACCAAGAGATGAAGACCACTCTCCGGTGGTGGAAGCACAATCTTCTTCTCAAGGAGGGTCTATCATTGGCCATCCAGACCCCCCATCTTCATCTCTTCTCGGATGCATCGGACTCGGGCTGGGGTGCGACCTTGGACGGACGGGAATGCTCAGGAGTATGGAACAAGGAACAAGGATTACTCCACATCAACTGCAAGGAACTGTTAGCAGTCCATCTTGCCCTGTTGAACTTCAAGTCCCTCCTGCTAGGCAAAGTGGTGGAGGTGAATTCAGACAACACCACAGCCTTGGCTTACATCTCCAAGCAAGGAGGGACCCATTCGAGGAGCCTTTACGAGATCGCAAGGGACCTCCTCATTTGGTCAAGAGGTCTAAACCTCACACTGGTCACGAGGTTCATCCAGGGCGATATGAATGTTTCAGCGGATCGCCTCAGCAGAAGGAATCAGGTCATTCCCACGGAATGGACCCTCCACAAGAGTGTGTGCAACAGACTTTGGACGTTGTGGGGTCAACCTACCATAGACCTGTTTGCCACCTCCATCACCAAGAGACTTCCGCTTTATTGTTCCCCTGTTCCAGACCCTGCAGCGGTTCATGTAGATGCTTTTCTTCTGAACTGGTCCCATCTCGACCTGTACGCATTCCCTCCGTTCAAGATTATAAACAAAGTTCTGCAGAAATTCGTCTCGCACGAAGGGACACGGCTGACGCTGGTTGCTCCCCTTTGGCCTGCAAGAGAATGGTACACAGAGGTACGTCAATGGCTAGTAGACTTCCCCAGGACTCTACCTCTAAGAGTGGACCTTCTACGTCAACCACACGTAGACAGGTTGCACCCAAACCTCCACGCTCTTCGACTGACTGCCTTCAGACTGTCGAAAGATTCGCTAGAGCTAGAGGCTTTTCGAAGGAGGCAGCCAGTGCGATTGCCAGAGCTAGAAGAATTTCCACTCGTAGAGTCTACCAGTCTAAGTGGGAGGTCTTCCGAAGCTGGTGTAGAGCCAATTCAATATCCTCTACCAATACCTCTGTGATCCAAATAGCTGACTTCCTTCTTCATCTTAGGAATGAGAGATCCCTTTCAACATCTACGATTAAAGGGTATAGGAGCATGTTGGCCTCAGTCCTCCGCCACATGGGTTTGGACCTGTCTTCCAACAAGGACCTTCAAGACATTCTCAAGTCTTTTGAGACGTCTAAAGAACGTCGTCTTTCCACTCCAGGCTGGAATCTGGACGTAGTCTTAAGGTTCCTTATGACATCTAGGTTCGAACCTCTCCAGTCAGCTTCCTTCAAGGATCTTACCCTCAAGACTGCTTTTCTCGTTTGCCTTGCAACAGCTAAGAGAGTCAGTGAGGTTCATGCCTTCAGCAAGAACATTGGTTTCACAACCGAATCAGCTACATGTTCTTTTCAGCTTGGATTCCTAGCAAAGAACGAGCTTCCTTCACGTCCTTGGCCTAGATCGTTCGAAATACCTAGCCTCTCCAACATGGTAGGTAACGAACTAGAGAGAGTTCTTTGCCCTGTCAGAGCTCTCAAATATTATCTGAAGAGGTCTAAACCTATTCGAGGACAGTCAGAAGCCTTATGGTGTGCCATCAAGAAACCCTCGAGACCCATGTCCAAGAATGGGCTTTCGTACTATATAAGGCTTCTGATCAGAGAAGCACATTCTCACTTAAAGGAGGAAGACCTTGCATTGCTGAAGGTAAGGACCCACGAAGTAAGAGCTGTAGCTACTTCGTTGGCCTTTAATAAAAACCGTTCTCTGCAGAGCATTATGGATGCAACCTATTGGAGGAGCAAGTCAGTGTTTGCATCATTTTATCTGAAAGATGTCCAGTCTCTTTACGAGAACTGCTACACCCTGGGACCATTCGTAGCAGCGAGTGCAGTAGTAGGTGAGGGCTCAGCCACTACATTCCCTTAATCCCATAACCTTTTTAACCTTTCTCTTGAATACTTTTATTGTTGTTTTTATGGTTGTTACGGTAGGCTAAGAAGCCTTCCGCATCCTTGGATTTGGCGGGTGGTCTATTCATTCTTGAGAAGCGCCTGGGTTAAAGGTTTGGTAGAGGTCCTTTAGTAGGGTTGCAACCCCTTGTACTTTGGCACCTTTGGGTTGATTCAGCCTCCAAGAGGAACGCTGCGCTCAGTAAGGAAGACGAACTTTAAATAAAAGGCAGAGTAACGGTTCTATTCGACTTCCTTACCAGGTACTTATTATTTCATTGTTATTTGAGATAACTGTTATATGAAATTTGGGATACTTAGCTATCCTTTAATCATGTACACTGGTTTTCACCCACCTCCCTGGGTGTGAATCAGCTACATGATTATCGGGTAAGTTTAATATTGAAAAATTTTATTTTTATTAATAAAATAAATTTTTGAATATACTTACCCGATAATCATGATTTAATCGACCCTCCCTTTCCTCCCCAGAGAGAACCAGTGGACCGAGGAATAATTGAGGAGGTGTCAACAACAAATGATTGAGTACCTGGCCACAGGTGGCGCTGGTAAGTACACCCCCTTCTAGTATTGTGATAGCTGGCGTATCCCTCCATAGAATTCTGTCGGGCAACGGAGTTGACAGCTACATGATTATCGGGTAAGTATATTCAAAAATTTATTTTATTAATAAAAATAACATACTTTCAAGTACAGGGGTGGTATCATAAGTATTAATATTTTGGTATCAATAACCCCAGCTCCACTTTAACGTCTAGTCAAATACAAGAATCATAGGTTTTCCTATTTGCTATCTTTTGTTTTATCCATTTCTGATCATGAATATTGTGGCAAACCAGGCATTCATGAGTATCCAACCCCCTCCTATAAAAACAAGGAATCCCAGTGGGACATGGTCGTTTAGGGGGGGGGGGGGCTATTAGTTTACTGGAAATCTCCAAAAACTACCAGAAACCTCCTAAATTTCAGTATGAATAGTTGTCATACAAACACTACATATCATTGGGCCATTGCAATTTATTTCTAAACTCATTCCCATACAATTACTGTATATGTAAATAAACTAAATTTTGAATAGACCATAATTATTCATATATATATATATATATATATATATATATATATATATATATATATATATATATACTGTATGTATATATATATATATATATATATATATATATATATATATATATGTATATATATATATATATACAGTATATATATATATATATATATATATATATATATATATATATATATATATATATATATATATATATATATATATATATATATATATACAGTATATATATATATATATATATATATATATATATATATATATATATATATATATATACTGTATATATATATATATATATATATATATATATATATATATATATATATATATATATATATATACTGTATATATATATATATATATATATATATATATATATATATATATATATATATGTATATATATATATATATATATATATATATATATATATATATATATATATATATATACACACACACACACACACACACACACACACACACACCGTATATCCCGTGTGTTAAGACGCTACAAGTGGTAAGACTCACCCTTAAATTAGCAAGGCAGTTTAAAAAAAAAAAATGAGGATTTTAAAAACTTCTTAGAAGAAATCCATGGTCAACAACTCTAGCGTGATTATTGTCTGGCAAAGTAAGTTTTCCTATTTTGGGTGTATTATGAAATGTTCAAAGTTAATATTTATTAGCTATATCTGAATTCTATTACATATTCTTATAAGAAACAACTAAACCAGTCGTAGTTTCCACCACAACTACACGTTTACTCATGTGCTTGGTGTTTCAAGTGTTGTTTACATGAAAGCAGCGTTGCCAAAGGTTCTTTATAAAATTTTGGTAAAGATGTAAAATTCTAGTGATAGTTCCAAAATTCCTCATATACCCTATAAATACTCACACAAAATGTAGTTATTGATTATAGAATTATAGATTATAAATTCTATTAGGTGGAATACTTTCGATACTGTTTATAGGATTCTGGGTCTAGTTACTTTTCTGCTAATTTAGTAATACTGTACTGCACTCAACTGACAGAAGTTTTTTTCCAAGGACGAATTCAGCAACTGTCTGTTTGTATTTTTTCGTAACTCGGGCAACAAGGTCATTATCAATATATTGCTTTATTACAAAATATCAAAAAAATATGAGAAAATAGATATACAGTATACGGAATAAACAACTATGTCATAGTGTCGTCTGCTAGTGCTACGAGACCACCAGTTGGCATGTTTACTTGTGGAAGGGGGTTAGCGAGTTATCAGCTGATTGCCAAAATAAACAAATAATTTGCTACTGTACTTCGTTAAATGAAGTGCAAAATAAAAATGAATGAATTTATATATGAATGATAATTGTAGGTTTATATTCTATCTCTCAGGAGTTTAAGTGCTTGTATGTCAATAGTTTGGTGTTTGAGGTTTGTCAAACTCCCCTCTACAACTTTTTCTTAGTTTTAAGACGCTGGGTGATTTTGGGGGGACATTTTTTTGTGAAAAAAGTTTTGTCTTATGACACGGGAAATACGGTATATATATATATATATATATATATATATATATATATATATATATATATATATATATATATATATATATATTTGTTCCGACACAGATACAAACCTTCGCTATTTATAGGGGTATTACTTTCGGCAACGCTGAAAATCAGCCAGACAATTTTAGTGAGGGATAATTACCCAATCCGCTAGTTAGTGGGAGGGGGTTGGGGTAGACTAGCTACCCTGCTCACTTACACCTGTCGGTTGAGTAACCACTATTTGCTTTTGGCTCGGTAGAGTGCGGACGTGCCTTCTCACAAACTGCCTTGACTATATACTTTTTCATTTTCTTTTGTGTGTATTGGTGTGTGTATGGTTATTGTCCCGCTATGCGGACATGTCCAGGGATTGAAGGCTGCCGTTGTGGCACCTTCATGTCGTCCGTGGAGACGGACCCACACCCTTTATGTCAGGCTTGCCGGGGAACTCTGTTCACGGGACAACACCTGTTCCGAGTATAGGGAATGGCCTGCCTCCCAGTGGGAGAGATTTGTGCGTAAGAGAGGAAGAAGTCTAAACGCAAATGTTCGCTTTCAGGGTCTTCCTCGAAATCGATGAAGTCGCGGGTTTCTGCTTCCTCTACGCCCAATCTCTTCCCGAAGCTAATCCTCGACCAGGCCCTTCCGGGGCACGGTCGAGCAGTAGCGCAGGGCTTGTGACTCCAGGTCAACCCTGTGGGATAGACGAAGGTGGCGGCTCCCCTAGTGAGTCGGCTCCTTCTCTTCCCCCAGGGAGCGCCTGTTCTTTTCCAGACCTTGTGTCTTTATGGCCATCGCTGGGTGCCGATGGTCCCCCTACGAAGGAAGTTCTCCTCGAACTCCTCCAAAGGGGAGCAGAGAGAAGGCGGTCATCTCCTTCCTCTGCGGAGGTCGATCCTCCTCTTCTGGGCGCAGGCGCTGTTGCCTGTCGGTCAGGCCGAGAGTCTGATTCTGACGCCAAGGAGTTAGCTAACCCACCAGGGGCGGTGGCAGGGCTCTCTCCAAGGCAAGCTTCCCCTTCAGGGTAACTTATCTCGTTCGCGAGAGAAGATTGCCTCTGTGCATCGGCAATCTCCTTACGCTTTAGGTTCTCTTCCAGGGACGGAAAGAGAACCTTGTTATAAGCGTAGTTCTCCTTCGGGCAAACTATCCTTCCCTGAGGAGGAATTATCTGTAGACCTTAATCAGTCTCTCCCTCGGGCGGAGTCTGTTGAACATTCCTCTCCGGAGGTTCGTAGAGTGGATTAGTGGGTAACCCCTCTCCACCCTGGAGGTTCTCCTCCTCGAGCTGTGAGGAGACTCTTTTTGAACCTGCTGGTTCTCCTCACGTTGATCCTTCGGGGTCTCATGACGATCACCCTTTGGGCTTGCGTGATCGTGAGCCTTCGGGCTTTTGTCATGTTGATCCTGTGGGTTCTCATGACAGCAGGAGTCCTTTGGGTCTCCGTTGCGCTGAACCTTCGGGCTCTCGCGACTTGAAACCTTTGGGTTTCTGTTACGCTGAACCCTCGGGCTCTCGTAATGACGGTAACGTTGAACCTCCGGGTTCTCATACTGTCAGTCACGTTGATCTTTCGGGATCTCGTGACAGAGGAACGTCGATTCCTCGTTACGTTGATCCTTCGGGGTCTCGTAACCTGAGTTACGCTGAACCCTTGGGCTCTCGTAACTCTAGTCACGCTAACACTTCGGTGTATCGTAACAGAGAAACTCCGGTTTCTCATTGCATTGATCCTTCGGGTTCGCGCAACACAGTTCACTCTGAACTTTCGGGTTCTCGTGACCAGAGTCATTCTTTTTATGACAGAGAGTCTTCAACACAAGCTATCGTGAACCTTTGGGTGAGCGTAGCAGTGAGTTCTCTCACCAACCTGAGAGCTCTCGCATGCACGACCAAGTTGGTGCGCACGACCGACTTGACGCTCACGACCGTCTTGGCGTGCGCAAACAAAATGGCGAACATGGCGCACGGGTTCATCCTATGGCGCGCCATATGGGCGAACATCCTGTTCGTCGCCATGCGCGCCAGGCACGCGAGCAACCTTATGCGCGGCAGGTGCGCGAAAAAGGTGCGCGCAATTGGGAAGGACGCGCGCACGAACACCCTTCCGCCTACCAACAGTTCGGCGCAAGAGCGCACAACCATCTTGGCGCTCACAGTCAGTCTCTCGAGCCCCTTAAGCCTCAACAGGGACAACAGTCGCCTGCACGACCCAGTCCAGACCCTATTCGTAAGGGTAGGCCTGCGCCGATCTTGCCTGTAGAGAAGCCTCCATCAGACAAGAGTGTTAGGAAACCTACCCTGGTTCCTAAACCCAGGGAGCAATTCTTTCCTAAGGACCTCCCCCTTAGTTCCTCAGGAGCCCGTGACCCCCCGTGGCTTAGCACCTTATTCAATGTAATGCGCCAATCCATGAAAGGAGTCTTTCCCTGCTCACAGTGCTTAGGTGACACACCTAGGATTCCCTTGTTGCCTCCTCTCTTCCCAGGGTCCTCTCTTCCCTCTGATCCTAGGAGGAGTTCGGAAGATCCTGCGCAGGCGGGTCCTTCTGGCAAGGGGAGACGGTCATTCCCTAGCAAAAGACATCTGGAGGAGATTAGGCATGAACCTCAGGGTAGCCCCCTGCAGTTCAAGACGCCACAGGCCAGGCCAAAGGGGAAAAGGAAAAGGGTTCGTCCTTCGCCCCCCAAGGAGGATAGGGTTACTTCCTATGGAGACTCCCGTCCTTTACTGGTCGAGATAGTGTCTAAGGAGGCACGACCTGCGACTGGACGGGACTCACCCCGTACAGCAACAGACTTACATTCCACCTGTAAGCCGACGGAGTCCTTTAGGCCCTTGGGGACAGAGGACCTCTGGCCTCATGGGAGGGAACCGAAGGATTTGTTCACCATCCCCAAATCCTCGGCCAGGCTTTTTTCCTCACTGCCTCCCAGGCAGCCGGAAGCGAGCACCTCCCCGGTAGTCTCCCTGTCCCCAGTCTATACAGTTGACGACTTCGACCCACGCCGGGATCCTATGGATAGAGCTCGGACGTGGAAGGGCAGAGCGATCTCGAGGACGACGCTCTGCCAGCAGCCGCTAGCCCTAAGCTTACAAAGGATGAGAGGAAGGAGTCGGAACACGGCTTCTGACAGGTTCTAGCCTACATCAGTTCCATCAGTGGACTTCCAGATCCATCGGCAGCCCCTCTAGATGGAAAGGAAACGGTCTTTGAGCAGTTCTATGGCACTCAAACCTCATAGGACCAGTGCAGCTTTACCCTGGTCAAAGGGGTTAAAGAGTGCCAAACAGAAGGCAGTGTCCCAGGCAACTGGGTCCACCTCTTCTCTCCGCTCCAACTTGTCCTCCAAGCTCCTACCTCCTCCGTATGTGTTTCAGAGGAGGTACTACGAGATCCTTGGGGAATCTCTTCCAACGCTGCCTCTCGACCACTCTATAGAGGCACTCTCGAAGGCTACCCCTTCGAGAAACTTACGGGACTTCCAGTCTCCTTTTCGGCCTCTGAAATCCTAAACCAGGAGAAGGTGGCGAAGTACACCTTGCAGGCTACTTCGTGGCTGGATTTCTGGTTAGGATCCTTAGGACAACTGCGGTCTAAAGACCTGTCTCCGGAGTCCTCCAGGAAGTCTGGAGACTTTCCTATTGTCTGGCACTCGGGCCATCGAGTTCCTCTCCCATCAGATACTGAACCTTTGGGCCAACTCTATCCTGAAGAGGAGAGATGCCGTCATAGGCAAGTTTTATAGACATCTCCCTCAGGCAGAAGTAGAGAGACTGAGAAATGTTCCTTTCGAGGGCAATTCTTTGTTCCATCCCGAAGGCGTCGAGCGGGTGGCAGAGAGGTGGAGGAAGTCCGGTCAGGTCTCCCTCATCCAAAAGGTCTTAACAGCTAGACCTTACCCCTCTGAGCCATAGCGGAAAGCACAGCAAAACCCGCACCCGAAAAGGGCTAGAGACCCAAAACAGCAGGGTAAAAAGGGTGCAAAGCAGGCCTTTCACAGCAAAAAGTCCTTTCGTGGAGGAAAGGGTAAGAAGGGATCTGGCCGAGGCCGATCCCAATAAGACAGGCAATCCTCCCATTTGGCCACCTGTGGGGGGATGCCTGCAAAGCCGCTGGCAGAGGTGGCTTCACCACTGGGCCGAACCCTGGACGGTCGAGGTGATTCGTTCAGGGTATTGTATCTCATTCACGCTCTCTCTCCCTCCACTGACTCGAGTGCCGATTCCATCGAACTCCTGTGTGAAGGGATCCGCACAGGAGTTTGCCCTCAGGGCAGAAGTCCAGTCCATGTTGGAGAAGGACGCTCTCCAGGAGGTCCTCGACGGGTCTCCAGGTTTCTATAGTCGACTCTTTCTTGTGAAAAAGGCGTCTGGAGGCTGGAGACCAGTCATCGACCTCTCGGCCCTGAACAGGTTTGTCGAACAGACGCCTTTCAGGATGGAGACGGCCGACACATCCAGACAAGCAATAAGACCCCAGGACTTCATGTGCACTCTAGATTTGAAGGACGCATACTTCCAGATCCCAATTCACCCGTCTTCCAGGAAGTATCTGAGATTCATGTTCAATTGGAAGCATTACCAGTTCAGGGTAATGTGTTTCGGTCTTTCGACAGCACCCCAGGCATTCACGAGAGTATTCACACTAGTATCATCTTGGGCTCACAGAGTCGGCATCCGTCTCCTAAGATACTTGAATAACTGGGTGATTCTGGCAGACTCGGAGGCAGCCCTTCTCCGCCACCGAGACAAGCTTCTAAGGTTTTGCCAAGATCTGGGGATCGTGGTAAACCTCGAGAAGTCTCAACTGCTCCCCTCTCAAGAACTGGTATACCTAGGCATGCGATTAGACACCCTAAGGCACAAAGCGTTTCCATCAGACGAAAGGATCCAGAGACTGAGGGAGTAGCACAGGTCTTCCTCAGTCGGGAAGACCTCCCAGTGCAGTATTGGCATCGCCTTCTCGGTCACCTCTCTTCCCTGACCCGACTGGTCCCCAACAGTCGCCTCAGGATGAGGTCCCTCCAGCGGCGACTAAAATCCCAGTGGAACCAACACTCTGATTCCTGGGGTCACCTAGTCCGCATAGGACTAGAGGAACAGTCAGACCTCAGGTGGTGGCTGGCGGAGCCAAACCTCTGCAAAGGGGTCGATCTTCTCATCTCTCCCCCGGAATTGATGCTTTTTTCGGAAGCATCAAAAGAAGGGTGGGGGGCTCACGTGCTGCACCATTACATCTCCGGCCAATGGTCCGAATCAGAAAGGTACAGCACATAAATCTCTTGGAGATGAGGGCAGCCTTTCTGGCCCTCAAAGAGTTCCACCAGGTCCTGGCGGGGCACTCCATGGTGCTGATGAGCGACAACACCACGGTAGTAGCTTATCTAAGCAAACAGGGCGGTACCTTTTCGCAGCAGTTGTGCCATCTTGCAGTGGAGATACTCAGATGGGCAGAGGACAACTCGGTGACTATCAGCTCGCTTCATTCCGGGCAAGCGGAATGTGCTAGCAGACAAGCTGAGCAGAGCGACTTAGATAGTTGGTACAGAGTGGTCTTTGAATCCTCTGATAGCCAACAAAGTCCTGACTTTGTGGGGTTCCCCGACTGTGGATCTGTTCGCAACGACCCTGAATTTCAGGCTCCCGTTGTACTGCTCCCCAGTCCCGGATCCCCAAGCTCTTTGGCAAGATGCTTTTCAACAACGGTGGATAAACCTGGACGCTTACGCGTTTCCCCCGTTCTGTCTCATGAGAAAAGTCCTCAACCAGGTACGAGCAAGCAACAACTTGCAAATGACCCTCATAGCTCCGCTATGGCATCACGCAGAATGGTTCCTGGACCTTCTGCATCTCCTCACGTAGATCCCGAGGGAGCTTCCTCCACAGCACGACCTCCTCAAACAACCACATGTCAACATCTTCCACAAAGCCGTAGTCTCGCTTCGACTTCACGCCTGGAGACTATCCATCACCTCCTCACACAGAGAGGCTTTTCGCAACCGGTGCCGAAAAGAATGGCTGAACACCTCAGGAGATCCACAGAGGCAGTCTACCAGGCGAAGTGGTCAGTTTTCTGTGGTTGGTGTCATGGAAGGGGTATCTCTCCCCTCGATGCCTCTGTTCCAACTCTAGCGGAGTTTCTTTTATACCTTTGGGAAGAAATGCTTCACTCGGTCTCGGCAGTCAAAGGCTACCGCTCAGCCTTGAGTCTCGCCTTTATACTGAAAGGAGTCGATATTTCCTCCTCGTTGGAACTTTCTTTGCTCATGCGCAGTTACGAGCTTACTTGTCCCCAGGCAGAGCTAAGACCTTCCCCTTGGAACGTGGTTCGGGTCCTCGGGTTTCTGAAGGTCTTCCCTTATGAACCACTACGCCAGGCCTCAGATCGCCACCTCACGTGGAAGACGGTGTTCCTGCTCGCTCTGGCTTCGGCCAAGAGAGTCAGCGAACTTCATGGTCTATCTGCTGATGTCTCCCACTCTAGGAGATGGGGGGAAGTAATCCTCAACTTCGTCCCTGAGTTTGTAGCTAAGACTCAAAATCCGGGTGTGCCGGACTCCAGATTCAGCCCATTTCGGATAGAGAGTCTTCGTTCTGTAACCGAAGATCCAGACCAACTGTTACTATGCCCAGTAAGGAGTCTGAGGTGTTACTTAAAAAGAACAGCAAAAGCTCGCCCCTGTGTACGAGCACTTTTTGTCAGCACGGGGAAGGTCAAGAGGAGGGTCACGAGGAATACTATTTCCTCCTGGATAAGGAAAGTAATTGAATACACTCTATATCCAGATCCTCCTCTATCCAACCGACCCAGAGCTCATGACGTCAGAGGCATTGCAACATCTCTGGCGTTCAAGAAGAATTTTTCTGTGGCACAGGTATTGCAAGCGGGCGTGTGGAAGCGTCAGACGACCTTCACAGCCCACTACCTGAAAGACATAACCCACAGGAGCATGGAAACATTCTCCATTGGTCCTGTGGTGGCTGCATAACAAGTGATCTAATGCCTCAGGCTCCTTGATGGACAAGTAGCAGAGGGTTGAGGGCTGAGGTTACCCAGGTTAGTCTGGGGTGAATGAAAAGAATGTCTGGCTCACTTCTTTCTTTCTCCTTCTACCCCCCTGGGGAAACAGCTCCGCAAGACCGAAGCATAGCTGACCTTACCCTTGATATGTCTTAGAATCCTTGAGTTCCTACGTAAAGACAAGCCACGAGTCTCTCTCATGCAAGCTTCTGCAGGCCGCTATCATTGAGTTACCTTGTAACTACTTTGATTTTAGCAAGGGTAGGGTTCCTACTAATTAGATAAAAAATCAATTAGAAGGAACCCCAGGTCATGACCAAGGCCAGTTGGTAGAACTTCCTCCCTCCTAAGAGTAAGCCACTCTATAAATAGCGAAGGTTTGTATCTGTGTCGTAACAAATAACAAATTTGGAAATAATTTGTATTTTTCCTAACATACAAACCTGGAGCTATTTATACAAATTGGCCCGCCACCCTGTCCCCCTAGAAGTCCTGCCAGAAAGCAAAAGTGGTTACTCAACCGACAGGTGTGAGTGAGCCAAGTAGCTAGTCTACCCAAACTCCCTCCTGCTAACTAGCAGATGGGGTAATTATCCCTCACTAAAATTGTCCTGGCTGGTTTTCAGCGTTGCCGAAAGTAATACCCCTATAAATAGCTACAGGTTTGTATTTTAGTAAAAATACAAACTATTTCTAAGTTTGTTATATATACACAATTCCTCATCAAACCATTTTTATTGTTAATACTAGCTTAGCTACAACCCTAGTTGGAAAAGCAGGATGCTATAAGCCCAAGGGCTCCAACAGGGAAAAATAGAAAATAGCCCAGTGAGGAAAGGAAATAAATAACTATAAGAGAAGTAAAGAACAATTAGAATCAAATATTTGTTCCGTAACTGAATACAAACCACGCTATTTACATGGGGTGATTACTTCGGCGCAGCCAATGACGAGCCATAAAGTTTTAACGAGGGTTTCCTACCCCACCGCTAGTTAGCGGGGGGGGGGGGGGGTAGGGAGGGGTAGCTAGCTACCCCTCCCCCTCACACACACCGGAGAATACTCCACTTTACTTTTGGCTCGCATAGTGATCGGAGGTTTCCGCTCCTATGCTCTCTTGACGGCCATTATTGTTTTGTCTTTTAACTTACCTTTTCTTATACTGGATATATTTAAACATTTCTGATGTTTATATATATTTTTGTGTATAGAAAATGTAAGTTTCCTTTGCTTTCGGTGTTGTGTGGTGTGTATTGTGTACGTCTGCTAGAGTTCGCCGGCTTAGGCCACCACGATCTTTCCGTGATCACGGCCTTGCACTTCTAGGCCACCATGGTTGCCTTTCGTGGAGTCCGGCCTTCTCTTGAGGTCGTTCACCTCTTACTCCGTACTACGCCTACGATAGCTTCTCAGTCCGAGTCGCTATTTCGTTTTATTTGTCTTAATTATTTTTATGAATATAATTGTGTTTTAACTTTTCAGCTCAGGGCTCATGTCCCTTCGGGGGTCGGTGATCCTTGGAACATTCAGTCAGTTGCGTAATTATAATGTTATAATTCTGTTTGTTAACTTCGTCCCCACCCCCCAGCCCCCTCACCCGGGCATGCCGGGTGGGGGAGGGGGGGCGCTTACCTTCTTTCGTTCTTATGTTTTTTCCCTCGGGGTTTCTCTTCGAAGTTTCACCCGGGGGAATTTCTGTTAAATAATTATTTTGTTTTATTTTCCAGTTTGTGATACTGTTTCTTCGTGCCTATTGTGCCTTCGAAGCAGAGCTGTCCTGTTATCCTGGGGAGTCGGCTTTGCCGCCGTCTCACATGGCGTTCGTCAGGGGCTTTCTCTTCTCTTAGATGTTCCCCCTTGACTACTGCCAGCTCTTCATTGCATCCTAGAACGTTAAGGAGGTTCGCCTCCAGGGTAGTTAGTTAACTTCCCTTGTTACTTCCTTGGTCTTTAGGTGGTTATGCTCTGGGGGCTGAGTGGCCGCCCTTGTGACTCGCTCAAGGGGCTGAGCGGTTGCAAGGCTAGACCATGGTACTAGCGACTATGCTCTTGGGGCTGAGCGGTCGCTTCTGTGGCTACGCTCAAGGGGCTGAGCAGCTGCAGGATCAGTCTGGCCCTCTCTCGTTCGCGAGGGAGGCCTTACTAAGGGCTCCTCTTCGGAGGATTGCTCCTTTTGTCTCTTCTACGAAGTGTCCCCTTCCGTTCGCGTGAGAGGACACTCACAGAGACTCCTCTTCGGAGGATTGTTCCTGTTACGTCTGCTGATCTCAGGGCCTTTCGGGGCTCCATCGCCATTCTCTTCTACGAAGTGCTCACCTCTCTCGTTCGCGAGAGAGGCCACTCATAGAGACTCCTCTTCGGAGGATTGTTCCTGTTAACAACAGCTTGCTGTTCAGTCACTAAAACTTCGGTGTTTAGTGACAGGGAAACTTCGGTTTCCCTTTTTCCCTGACCCTTCGGGGTCTCGGAGCTTTGTTACGCAGTTCCCTCGGGCTCTCATAACTTTAGTCACTTCTACACTTCGGTGATTAGTGACGGAGAAACTTCGGTTTCTCGTTGCATTGACCCTTCGGGGTCTTGCAATTTCTCAGTGTACCTGTTGCCTGCTGTATCCGTTCCTGATTGCAGACGCGCCTTGGCGCCCACGCCCCCGTTATCTAACGGGCTCCTTCCTTCGGGGCAGGAGAGACTTTCTCACACCTTGAGTAAGTCCCTTAAGTGCCAGGTATCACCTGCGCGCCAACGTTCCCTTACGCGCTTGCGCTCGACTGCTGTTCCTGAGTCTGCCTTCAGAGACACCCTGTTCCAGTATTTGGTTAGGCTGCTACCAACGTTCCCTGCGCATTTTTGCGCACATCGTTGGGCTTCCTGAGTTAGTGCACTGGCGCTCACCAGTGTTTCAGCCTACGGTGTCTCTAAGTCTCTTCTACGAAGGACACCTCTCCCGTTCACGGGAAAGGTTCCTCACAGAGACCACTCCTCGGAGTATTTAGCAGTCCCTCAGTTGATCGTCGGCACTGAAGTAGACCTCCTGGTTCTCTTCAGGGGATGCCCTCCCTTTTAGGGACACATCCCAGTTCCTGATCTACGAGTTAGCCGATCTCTCAACTATTTCCGACGATCTTCTATTGCACAGGCGCTTGCGTTCTTCACTCGCGCATAAGCGCTGAAGACCGCCCGCGTGATACGATCGTCTTACATAGTTCGAGATCATTAGCACGCGGGCACTATGGGTCCTCGCTCACTGTCTCCTACGATTTTCTCTCGCGCTAGCGCCGACGATCTTCGCACTCGTGGCACCGAAAATCGTCAGCGTTATTCTTCCGCGCGTGGGATGGTTTCCCACATGCAATCGCCGACGGCGCTAACACCGGCGATCTTTTTCGCCGAGATCGTTCGCGTGTGGGATGGTTTCCCTCGCCCACGATCTTTCACGCGCAATCGCCAGCAATCTTCATACGCGCGGGGATCGTTCACGCGGTCGCCGATACGGAAGGGTCTCCAGGAGTCCTGCTACGCATGCTTTATTCACGCGCTACCCAGATCTGCTTTTCGCGCAATCGTCAGCGTGATTGGCGCACCGTTCTCCGACATGACCGCGCCCTGTCTACATCAGGGCTTATGGCAGTTAGGCCACCTCCGGGTTTCCCTCCCCTGCAGCGCAGCGCCCTCTCCGGAGGGGGGGGAAGGTTTCCGGACAGGTCAAAGGTTGCTTCTCCCTTCACTGCAGATTCTCTACGGGCGAACCCTCATGTGTCATCTCCCCCAGAGGATCGAACGGTCCTCTTCCCTCCAGAGGGACTCCCTGTCAGCGCGAGGATTGGTCGGCGTCCCTGGTGGGATGTCGTCGTCAGGGCACTCAAGCAGGCGTTGAGCCTGTGCCTTCTGACTGGTGTCACTAATCGGTATCAGCTTCCTCTCCCCCTGAAGGAGGGGAGAGGAATCCCTGGCATAGTATCTTCCCCAAGGACTATCCTGTCCCTTCGCGAGTCCTTACGCAGGCGATGGGCCCTCCTCAGACTCCATCTCCCCTCCCCTGCGGATGAGCTTTGCCCATCCCCAGGAGGTTCGGAAGGCCCGGTCCTCTCCCCCTTCACTCCTGAAGGAGATTCCCCGCCTCTTCCTGAGGGTCCTATTGTGAGGAGGGGGCGAAGCCTTACATCCTTCATCGCTGGGGTCCTGTTTCCCTCCTAAGAGGGATCCTAAGGCCCTGTCGTCCGCAAGGATCCGGTTGAACCCTTGGGGCATGTCTAAGAGTCTCCCCAGGGAGAGCCTCCGGGGATGGGAGACCTTGCTGCCAGTCCATCAGGAGGAGGAGCTCCAGGGGTCGGAACTTGCGTTTTGGCAGGTTCTGGCCCTCAGGAGAAACCTCAAGGGGATCCCAGATTTAGAGATTCCTCTTCGGTAAGGGAAGGATTCGGTCCTGGACCGAGTTCTACTCATCCAAGGACTCCCTTACGCCAGTGCAGCTTGCCCTGGCCTCAGGGTATGGAGAGCTCCAGAGACTAGGCCGAGGGCCAGCTCTCCGAGCTCGTCTCCTTCCCTTCTCAACTCTGTACAGGGTTGTCAAACAGTCTCTGTTCAGCATAGCGACAGCAGACACGGTCAGCTTTGCGGTGAGACCACAAGTCTTCATGGGTACACTGGTCCGGTAGGACTCGTACTCCCGGTCCTGGTTCACCCATCTTCAAGGAAGTACTTTGGAGTCCGCTTGGAAGGCGGTTATACCAGTTCAAGGGCTGTGCTTTGACCTCTCCACGGCACCTCAACAGTTCTCCGATACTTCCTGGGTGGCTGGCCGATCCTGGTAGACTCAAAGGCTTCCCTTCTTCGTCATCGGGACAAGCTCTCGGACTTTACCAAGTTCTAAAGATCATGGTGGTCCTCGAGGAGTCCTCCCCGCAGCCCTCTCAGAGTCTGGTATACCGAGCCTGGTCTTAGGCTCCTATCTCCCGTAGCCTTCCCTTCAGACGTCAGGGTACCAAGGCAGAGGAAGGTCATGAGACCTTTCCTCACACGGGAAGACCCTCCAACCCAAGGTTGTTACGTCTCTCCTCTTTGGCCCGTCTGGTTTCCACAGTCGCCCCAGGTTGAGTTCTCTCCAGTGGCAACTCGGGGCGCGGTGGAGTCGGGGGGCACGTCTCCCCAGACGCCGAGACCCCTAGGGGACATCTGGTACAGACGAACCCGTAGGGGTGGGAAGCTGTCGAGGGCCTATAAGAGGGAGTGGCCCTTCTTGTCCTTCCCCCTAACTTGATGCTGCTTTCGGACGCGTCAAAGAGAGGGGGGGGTCCCTCGTTCTGACCCACGGGTCCTAAGGCCGGGGGTCAGAACCTGGAAGAACCTTCTCTAGTCCTACTAGAGGCGAAAACCGTGTTTCTGGCTCTCCAGTAGCTCCACCTAGCCTGGCGGACTACCCTGTGGTTATGAGGGTCAACAACACCACAGTGAGGATTTTCTGGCCCAGACAAGGAGGTACTTTTCGGTACAACCATCCCATCCTGCGGTAGAGATACCAGGATGGTCTGTGTCCCCCTCGGTCTCCTTGACAGCTCGCTTAATTCCAGGCAAAGGAATGGGCTCGCCGACAGTCTGAGCAATGTGTCACGGACACCACATTTCGAGTGGTCTTTGGATCCTCAAGTAGACTACAAGTCCTGCCTCGGTGGGGCTCCCTCGGTGGGCCGGTTCGCTACAGCACTGAGCTTCAAGCTCCCGCTGTACTGTTTCCCGGTCACGGATCCCAAGGCCCTCTGCTAGGAGACCTTCCAGCAACGGTGGGACACCATCGATGTGTCGCCCCCGTAGCTTGCTTCTTCTCGAAGAGAGAGGACTTTCGCAACAAGTGGCGAAAAGGAGGCCTGGACACCTGCGCAAGTCTTCCGCAGTAGTCTCCCAGGCGATAGGGCGAGTTTCTGTGGTCGGTGTCGGGGAGAGGGCATCCCTCCACACGATGCCGCCTCCAGCAATGACGGAGCCCCTAGTGGGATTGCGGGATAAATATGCCTTTTCAGTTTCGACTGTGAAAGGCTATCCCTCAGCCGTGAGTCTTGCCTCCTGGCTCTAGGGACAAACATTTCTCCCCGCTGGAACTCTTCCTTCGCATGCGAGGCCTCAGTCGAAGGTGAGACCTCCTCCTTGGAACGGGGTTCGAGTCCTCGAGTCTCTAAAGAGACCCCCCTGACGAACGACTACGTAGTCCCCAGACCATCAACTTTCTGGGTAGACAGTGTTCCTGCTAACCTATCTTCAGCCAAGGGAGTCACATGGTCTCTCTTACGACTTTGCCCATTCAGGGGGTTAGGGGGAGACAACTTCAGGTTCGTCCCTGAGGTTTGTTGCCGAGACTCAGAATCCGGGAGTGCCGGACCCGCTTCGACTCCTTCCGGGGCTCGAGTCTCCGTCCTGTAGCAGATGACTCCGACCATCTCCTGCCTTGCCGGTAGGGGGTCCGAGCTGGTGTCTTCAGAGAACAGCTGCAGTTCGTCTCCAGGTCCAAGTCTCGTTCGTGGATCCTTGGTGACGAGGAGAAGGGTCTCCAGGAGTACCATCTCGGCCTGGATTCGCAGGGTGCTACACCCTGCCTTGAATCCTGACCCTTCTCCGTCGCATCGCCCTAGAGCCCATGATGTCGGGGCTTAGATACGTCCCTGCCCTTCATGGAGCATCTTTCAGTGACGCAGGTCCTGCAAGCGGGGATGTTGAAGCCTCAGACCTTCTTCTCAGCCCCTTACCTGCAATACATGACCCACAGGAGGCTCGATACGTTTCTATCGGGCCTGTGGTGGCTTCACAACAGCTGGTCTAAACCTCAGGCTCCTTGATGGACAAGTAGCAGAAGGTTGAGGGTATTGTTACCTGGTGTTAGTCTGCATGAATGAAAAGATCTGTCTGGCCCTTATTCTTTTCTTCATCCTCTCCTCCCACGGAGAGAGCAGCATCCTGGGTTCTCTGCAGAGCTGACCTCAAACCACTGCAGGTAAACCATGCTTCCTTGTGTTCCTAGTATTATGTGTAATACTGTCATGTCCCCATACCCTGACGAGGTGGTATTGGGAGAGTCCAAGCCTGGATTTCCTTCTGAGGGACTCCAGGGCAACTGCCTGGGACAAGTCACTTTTTACCTTCGCGCACACCTTATGTAGGCCGCGGCAGTTTCACAACCGCCAGCGAGGAGCAGGGATTCCCTATTGCCCGAGTACTTGATCACTCGAATATGGAATCCCCGGGCAAGCCAAAGCCAGTATGGTCGGGACTTACCACCCTTCCTAAGGGTTAAGTCACCCCATGTAAATAGCGTGGTTTGTATTCAGTTACGGAACAAATGACAAATTCGTAGATAATTTGTATTTTTCCTAACGATACAAACCTAGCTATTTACAGTTATGTGCCCGCCAGCCCTGTCCCCCAAGATAAGTCCTACCTCTAAGTAAAGTGGAGTATTCTCCGGTGTGTGTGAGGGGGAGGGGTAGCTAGCTACCCCTCCCTACCCCCCCCCACTAACTAGCGGTGGGGTAGGAAACCCTCGTTAAAACTTTATTGCTCGTCATCGGCTGCGCCGAAGTAATCACCCCATGTAAATAGCTAGGTTTGTATCGTTAGGAAAAATACAAATTATCTATGAATTTGTCATTATAAGAACAGTAACAATGTTAAAATAAGGCTTCCATGTAGGCTATAAACTATAAAACTTAAACACATCAAAAGGAAGAGAAGTAAAATAAAATTGTGTGGTCAATTGTAGCTAAATAATGCTTTGTTCCGTAAACGAAATACAAACCACGCTATTTAAATAGGGTATTACTTTCGGCATAGCTGAAATGACGAGCCATTAGATTTTTAACGAGGGTTTACTACCCCCTCACACACTGGTGAACTAGTTCACTTTGCTTTTGGCTCGGGTGATGAACAGACGTGTCTGCTCTCACCCTCGCGTATTGACAGTCTTAATCTTTTTTGCTTTTTCTTTCAGTTATGTGTTTGGAAGTTGGCCTCTCTCTTTATCATGCGGAAGTGCCCCGGGTTACCAGACCGCCCTTGTGGGACATATATGTCGGCGGTCGAGACGGACCCTCACACCTTGTGTCCATTCTGCAGGGGCCAATGGTGTGATAAGGATAAAGTTTGTTGTGAGTGCAGGAAGTGGTCTACCTCCCAGTGGGAGAGGTTTTCCCGGCACCGAAAGAAGAAGTCCAAGCGGGATCTTTCTCCTTCAAGGATCTCCTTGAAGAAGGAAATCTCCAAGGACTCTTTTTTCGTTGCCTGAACCTCCTCAGAAGCTCCCACTCGATCGGTCTCTCCCGAGAGGCCGTCGAGTGGTAGCGTAGGCCGTACTTTTGTTGACCGACCTCGGGGTTCGGGAGAGGGAGTTGCCTCCCATAGCGAGGCAGCCCCTCCTCCTCCTCTGGGGGAGGATTTATCTATGAATGTTGCTAATGATGATTTATTGCAGCTTTGGGCTTCCTTAGGGCTTAAGGGTTCGCCCTCCAGGGAAGCGCTGTTTGACCTTATCCAGTTGGGAGCAGCTGTCAAACAGTCGCCGGTGATAGCGGAGGTTGACCCTCTGTCTATCGTTAACGTTGTTGTGGCAGAGGCTTCCTGCGAGTTGGGTCAAACCTCTGCCTTGGGTGCTGATGTTGCTGAAGGCTTGGTTCCCCCCTCCGAACATCCTCCGAGGGAGGGGCCAAGTCCAACGGTCTCTCCTGCAGATGATTCTCTCCCTCGGGGGAGTTCACTAACAGAGACTCCTCTTCGGAGGACTGACGATGGTGTTCCTGATGTCCCCAGAGGACGTATCCGACGCAAGGCTCGTCTTCTTCTTCGCCGTAGGGGCCTTCCTTCTACCCACAAGGGAGTTAGGAGGCGCCTTTTCGGCTCCTCGCCTTCGCAGTCCCCGCAGAGGATCCTCCTCACCGTGCTTTGAGCGATGCAGCTACATCACTGGACCTCTCCGCAGATCATTCGCGATCTCCTCCGCCTGCCAGACCTGCTGACCTTCCTTCTCCGTTCCTGGCAGCTGACGCGCTGTGGGCGCCCACGCACCCCGTTTTCCAACGGGCACCGGTCCCTTCGGGGAAAAAGGGGCTTGCTCACAATGTGGGCAAGTCCCTTAAGTGCCAGGTATCCCCTGCGCGCCCACACTCGAGCGCGCAAGCGCTCGCCTGTTCCGGATGTTCCTGAGACAACGACCCAGAGACATCCTATGCCAGGGACAACACGCTAGCGAGCTCCTGCTGCAGTCGACGCGCCAGCGCTCTCACCGATCTCCTACAAGTTCCGGATGCTTACTTGGCAACACATAAGGACCCATCTACCAAAGGGAGCAAACACAGTCTCAATAGACCCAACAGATGCTCACTGGCATCTTCTATTGAGCCGCCCTTTCTCCTCCTACCTAGAATTCATGCTACAGAAGAAGTGATTCTTCAGAGCAATGCCCTTCGGACTGAATACAGCCCCAAGGATATTCACGAAGCCGGCAAACACAATCGTCCAGCAGCTAAACTTTGATGGAGTTCAATTACTAGCATATCTAGACGATTGACTGGTATGGACAGCATCCAAGACTACTTGTCTGCAGGCAGCCAACAAGGTGATTCAGTTTCGGGAACACCTGGGCTTCAACATCAATCGCAAGAAGTCTCGCCTTCCTCCAGCTCAGAAGTTCCAATGGCTAGGAATCCAATGGGACTTAAAGTCACATCACCTCTCCATTCCATCCAAGAAGAGGAGAGAGATAGAGGGATCTGTCAAGAGACTAATCCGTCACAAGAGGATTTCAGAATGCCAACAGGAAAAAGTATTGGTCTCTCTCCAGTTTGCAGCAGTGACAGACCCGGTGCTAAAAGCAAAAGTGTAAAAGATGCGTCAAGAGTCTGGAGAAGATACGCATCAAACGCTCGAAGAGATCAACCAAAGTTGACCCCGACCCTATTTGCTCACGCAGTTAAGGCCGTGGTCAACAGCCAAGAGCCTAGCACGAACAATTCTCCTGCAACCACCACAACCTTTCATATCAACGTTTTGGAAGCTCTGGCAGTTTTCCCGACGTTGAAGAGATTATCCCCTCGCAGAACAATCCACATCAGATTGACTCTGAGCAATGAAGGGATATCAAAATGTCTCAATTGACAAGGTGGTCATTCTCATGAGACAAAGGTGAAAAAGAATTGGTCGCACCAGTTCAAAACCTTTCATATCAACGTTTCAGAAGCTCTGGCAGTTTGCCTGACAAAGAAACTATCCCCTCGCAGAACAATCCATATTAGATTAGCCCTGAACAATGAAGGGATAGCAAAATGTCTAAATCGACAAGGCTCGAGATCATCTTACATAGGACATGTGATATTAACCACCTTCCACCTGACAAGGAAGAAGGGATGGCACCTATCAGCAGTTCACGTACAAGGGTTCCGCAATGTGACGGCGGATGCTCTATACAGGCGAAAGCCCATAGAGACAGAATGGTCCCTAGACGCAGACCCTTTCTCCTTCGCCTCGGAAAAAGTCTTGGAACTGCAGACTGACCTCTTCGCAACGAGCGACAACAACGAACTACCTCGTCACGTAGCCCCTTATACGTACCCTCAAGCAAATGCGATAGATGCCATGTCCCTCGACTGGAACAGGTGGAATCGCATTTACCTGCTTCCACCAACCAATTTCCTGCTAAGAGTCCTCGACAAGCTAAGATCCTTCAGAGGGACAGCAGCAGTAGTGGCCCCCAAATGGCTAAAAAGCAATTGGTTTCCTCTAGTTCTAGAACTGAAACTGAAGCTGTTTCCTCTGCCGAACCCAGTTTATCCCTACTAGTCCAGAAGTTGACTGTCTACGCTTCATCCTCAATTTTCTTGCCCGAGCAGCGAGCAAGAAGCTTGGAATCTCGAAGGATAAAGTTGACTTCATTGAAGAGTATAAGTCAAGTTCGGCTAGGAGACAATATGAATCATCTTAGAAGAAATCGGTGTCCCATGTTAAAACAAGGGAACCAACAGAAATAAGTCGGCCCTGACTAGACCACTTCTGTATGCTTATGAGGTGGACCTCACTAGTGAAATCTTCAATAAGATCCCAAAAGCATATGCTAGACTCAAGCCGACAACCCTCCAAAGCCCACCACGTGGTTTTTGGACAAAATCTTGCACTATGCTTCGAACCTAACAATGATGATTGTACTCTAAAGGATCTAACACAGAAAGTCATCTTTCTGTTTGCAATAGCCTCAGGGGCTAGAGTTAGTGTAATAGTGGCCTTATCCAGAGTCGAAGGCCATCCATCCTCCAGACCTGCCGACCTACCATCACCATTCCTGTCACCGGTAGAGCCTACTGTAGCTCTTCCAAAGTGCGCGGCTGCGCGCCATTGCCCTGCAGCTCGCCATCCGAGAGACCTTCAGCGCTCACCAGTAGCTTGTCAGACTACTCGTCACTCTACAGCGCTTCGGCGCGCCCCTTCACCTGCTCGCCCTCACAGAAGGCAGCAGACTCATGTTACTGCGTGCCAACGTTTGCCTGCACGTCAGCGCTCTCCTGCGCGCCATGCGCCCAGGGTTGCTCACATGCCAGCGCACTACAACTCGCTTGCGCTCTCCTGCACGCCAGCCCCCTCGATCTCCTGCGCCTACACACCCATGCGCCCACGATCTCCTACGCGCCAGCGCCCACCTGTGCGCCAACGCTCGCCTACCTGCCAGCACTCTCCTTCGCGCCCCTACTCTCTTACGCACCAGTGCTCTCCTGCGCGCCAACGCTCTCCTACACGCCAGCATTCTCCTGCACGCCAGCCTGGGCACCATTCATTGCCCGCGCGCCAACCTGTACGCCAACGAATGCCTGCGCGCTATTCTCTGGCGCACAAGAACACTGTAGGTGAGACACCAATCGCATTGCAGCCCTCACCTATGCGCCAACGCTCGCTGGCGCTCACCTGCGTGCCAAGTATCTCCCGCGCGCATGCACAAAGAGACGCGTGCGCGCCAAGACTTTCCTGCGGGCCCGCGCCATTATCCTCCCGCACCCGCGCCAATATTCTCCCACGCCCGCGCCAATATTCTCCCTCGCGCGAGCATCAATATTCTCCCTCGCGCGAGCATCAATATTCTCCCTCGCGCGAGCATCAATATTCTCCCACGCACGAGCACGCACACCAACAGGCACGGGCGCAGGATCTACACCCGGCAAGGTCGCCATCGCCTCATTCCCCTCCCCGCAAACGCATTCCAGCATGCCCTGCGGGAGAAGGGAAACAACAAGCAGAGGGGTTCAGGATCCCTAAACTGCATTCTAAGGCGGACCCACCTATTACAGTGACTCCTCGTAGGGAACTTTCGGTCCCTTTCCCGACAGGGTATCTGTCTGACAGTGCATCCGTCAGTCAGCAGCCCTAGTCAGAGCCGTAACACAGGCTTTCAAGCCAGTCCTGTCTGACCGCTCATCAGAGCAACCTATAGCTCTGTACTTAGGACACGGAACCATGGCTTCCTCTACCCCTTTGAAGAGGAAAAGAGGAGTTTCTGACGCAGTCACTTCTCCGAGGGCGAAGCTGACTCCGTGCAGACCATCAAGGCAAGTTCCTCCAGTTTCTCATGGATACCCTCCCTCCCTGTCGGACGAAGACCATCCATCACCAAGGGAACTGCGCGAGAAGAGACACTCTTCCATCGGATCAATGGAGGAAACCTCTCTTCACGCGGAGAGTTCCCCGCAATCTGAGAACAGGAGGGACATGACACACTGGCCTTCGATGTTGGAGTCTTATCTCCGTCCACGGAAGGAGTCCAAAGACTCCAAGACTCAACCAAAGTCCTCCACTAGGGCTAGAACGGAGACAGCCAGCCACTCGGGGAATGTCTGCGACTCACTCCAAGAAGAGCTCTTGGTGATAGAAGGAGACTTTGCTGCGAATCCTACATGAGGAGGAGACCAACAAGAATCAGAACATGCATTCTGGCAGGTTCTGACATTAATAAGGGTTCTCAATGTGGTTTCCGACCCGTAGATACCCACTCGAGAGGGCAAAGACACAGTCTTAGACTGCATCTATGGTACTCAGAAACCCTCAAAGACCAGTGCAGCCCTGCCCTGGTCTCAAGGGGTGAAGAGTACCAGGAACTAGATCTCCCAACAGCTCTCCAAGTTTGCCTCCTCCAACTGTGCCAGCGCTACGAACAAGCTCCTCCCACCTCCTCACGTACAGTAAAGGTGATACTTTGAGATCCTGGAGGAAGCCAGTTCAGCTCTTCCTCTTCACCACTCTCTGAAAGAGCTAACCAAGGGAGTCCCTCTCTAGAGACTCCAGCCGGCAGGTCTCGTTCTCGGCAACCGAGGTTCTTAACCAGGAATAGGTCACCAAGTATGCGATGCAAGCTACTTCGTTACTGGACATCTGGTTAGGGACCTTAGGTATCCTGATATGATCCGTGGATTTTTCCTAGGAGCGTACCAGGAAAGCAATAGAGACCTTCTTACTCTCAGGCACTCGCACGATCGAGTTTCTTGCCCACCAAGTCTCTAACTTGTGGGCAAACACCATCTTGAAACGTCGAGATGCAGTGTCTGAGAGGTTCCACCAACAGGTCCCAAGCGTCGAGATAAATAGGCTCAGACATTCCTCCCTAGAGGGGTCCCATCTGTTTGAGCCTAAGGACGTGGAACTTGCTGCTGAGAGGTGGAGGAAGTCTCATCGAGACTTCCTCCTCCATAGGGCTTAAACAACTAAGCCCTATAGACCTCCAGCACCCCAGCAGTACCGTCCAACCAAGACCGCGACGACAAAAACAGTGGTGTCTAAGACCTTTCATGTCAAGGACAGGAAAGTCCTCCAGGGGAGGAAAGAATCCTAGTGAGAGCAGCTGAGGCCGCAAATGCTAGGACAGACACTCCCCCTGTGTTTCCACCAGTGGGGGGATGCCTACAAAGTTGCTCAGACAGGTGGAAGTAACTCGGGGATGATTCCTGGACAATCTCCATGATCCGTGTAGGATATTGCGTCCCGTTCATAACATCTCTACCTCCCCTGACCAAGAATCCAGTATCATTAGACTCCCTTGCCATCGGATCGGCAAGGGGGCAAGCCCTTCGGCCAAAAGTCCAGACCCTGTTGAAGAAGGGCGCTCTCGATTCGACTCCTGGATTTCTAGTCTCCGTACTGTAAAAGATGACCCAGACCATCTCTTACTATGCCAAGTGAGGAGTTTGAGGCTGTATCTTAAGAGAACAGCCGCAGCCCGTCCTCGTGTGCCTGCAGTATTTGTCAGCACAGGAAGGACCAAGAGTAGGTTCACCAAGAACACCATCTCAGCATGGATTCGCAAGGTCATAGACCATGCACTGAATCCAGACCCTCCTCCGTCACATCGCCCCAGAGCTCATGATGTCAGGGGCGTAGCTACGTCACTAGCATTCAAGAGAAACTTCTCAGTGACTCAGGTTCTTCAAGCTGGATGTGGAAGCGTCAGACCACGTTCACATCCCACTACCTGCAAGACGTGACCCACAGGAGACTCAATACGTTCTCTATTGGTCCTGTGGTGGCTGCACAACAGCTGGTTTAAAACCTCAAGCTCCTTATTGGACAAGTAGCAGAAGGTTGAGGGCATTGTTACCCGGTTTTAGTCTGCATGAATGAAAATGTTTGACTGGCTCTTATTCATTTCTTCATTCTCCCCTCTCTTGTGGAAGCAGCATCCTGGGTTCTCTGCATAGCTGACCTCAAACCACTGCAAGTAAACCATGTTCCCTTGTACCTAGTATCAAGACTAATACTGTTGAATCCCCATACCCTGACGAGGTGGTATTGGGAAAGTTCTAGTTGCACAGTTTTTCCTTCTAAAGAACTCGGAATAACTTTACCAGGACAGTCACACTTCTACATACCTCAACACACAGCTTGCGTAGGCCGCGAACCTTGTGTAACAAGGTTTTAGCGAGGTGCATGGACTCATTTTTTTTTTTTTTTTTTTTTTTTTTTTTTGAGTACTGATACACTCAGATAAGGAGCCCCCGGGTAAAAGCCAAAAGCCAGATTGGCAGGGACGTCCACCCTTCCTAATGGGTGAGTCACCCCTATAAAATAGCGTGGTTTGTATTCCAGTTACGGAACAAATGTCAAATTCGTAGATAATTTGTATTTTTCAATATTAAACTTAGCCGGTGATCATATAAGCTGTCAGCTCTGCTGCCCGACAGAAAAACCTAAGGACAAAATACGCCAGCGATCGCTATACAGGTGGGGGTGTACATCAACAGCGCCATCTGTCGAGCAGGTACTCAAGTACTCCATGTCAACACAGAACCAATTTTCTCTCTGTCGTGCCACTGGCAAGACCTACTAAATACGCTGTTGCTTACTGGATTGATTTTCACAGATTTTGGTGAAGTACTCATTTCTAGTTTTTAGCTTTCGCTTTGCAGAGGTTATCTTCAATACTTCCTTGCATTCTTTGATTGAATTTTGGATTATTTGTTGACGACGTGGATAGATTTTGAATTTCCCCTTTGACTAATTCAAGATGGCTGACCCTTCTCAAGTCCCTAAATACAGGAAGTGTAGTGCTAGGGACTGTTTTAGGCGTCTTCCGAAGGCCTCTATCGATCCTCACACCATTTGTTCCAATTGTCGGGGTAAATCCTGTCAATGGGAAGATCGGTGTGAGGAATGCGTTGGGCTTTCGGAATTCGATTTTGTCGAATTCCTTAAATATTCACGTAGGCTAGAGAGAGATAGAGTCAGGAGGAGTTCATCTCGCTCAGTTGATTTTTCCTCTCCCCATGCCCCACAACCTATTCCTTCCCCTGTAGTGGTTACTCCTGATCCCCCTTCTAGCACTCAACAACCTTCGATGGCAGATATGATGCGTGCCGTCCAGGCTCTGGGTGAGAGAGTCGAGTCATTAGCGAGTGACCGCAACCAACTCATGGCAGACGTCAGGGAGTTGAAGGGTAAGAGTGCAGTGGGAAGTGAAGTGAGTGGTAGTGCTGTGAAAAGTGTTAGTGTTGCGCTTGAGGGTGCGTCTGTTCGTGCCTGTCGTCCTCCCAGTCCGGGACCTCTTGCAAGCTCCCAAGCCCAGGGGAGAAGCAATGTCGTACGACCAAAGGGTTCGACAGGCTTTAATCAGCGGACAGACGTTCCCTCCGTGGTTTCGGACGTATCTTGCCAAGATCGCCCCACCCACAAGAAGACGAGAGAGCCCGTTCATTCCTCGTCTGCGGAAGAGGTTTCACGCCAGAAACGATGGACCAAGGTCTCACGGCCTCTCAAACGCAAGGTCCCTTCCGCGCAAGTCCAACGGCCCAGGTGTAGCCACTGGGTCAGTTCGGACTCGCTGCAGTCTTCCGATGACTGCACACCTCCTAAGAGAGGCAAAGTGGTACCGCAACAGGCAGTAACACCGTCTGTTGCCGCACCTGCTGTTGTAGACCTTAAGTGGTCTTTGCTACAGTCTATGCAGACACAGTTAGCATCTTTCATGCAGGAGTATCGTGCGGAGAAGGTTGACGCTGCACCCGTTAGCCTACAACCAACCACGGTTGTGCGTACAGTAGACGCTGACGCTACCTGCTCCCGCACTCCGGCTGTGAGAGTTCCACCAACCATGCGCAGTGTACCCTGCCAGCCGCACGTTGACGTTCACAGACGCACGCTACCCTCCGTTGACGTTCGCGAGTTACCACAACAACAGGAGGGTGGAGTTAAGTTGCTTTGTTTTGACGCTGTGCGTCAACCTCCGCAACCCACTGTGGTTACCGCTACTCGCCCGCAGCAGACTAGTCAGTCAGGAGTAGAAGCTTTGCTTCCCCACACAGCTATGGTTGTTGCCAGCTCACAGACTGACCAACAGTTCCATGACGTTGCGTCCAGTGCAGTCACGCATGCACCCGTGCTGCCGGACTCAGCCGACCAGCTGATTCCTACTCCTTTGCCGCTTCCTCTTCAACATTCAGACGATGGACTCTCTGATGATGACGACGCTGCACATCTTGACGACCCGCACACGGACATCGACGAACCCAAGACCACGCCTCCCTCCTTGGACTTTAGGAAAGTGCTTGCACTGTTTAAGGATTTATATCCTGATCAGTTTGTGTCTGCAGCACCACGCTCCCCTCCCTCTGAGTTCGCTTTAGGCACGCAGTCATCCGCACCTGCCTTTACGAAGCTCGTCCTCGCCCGCTCATCCAAGAGAGCTTTAAGAGTGCTGGGAGATTGGTTGCAGTCCAAGAAGCAACTTGGGAAGACAGTTTTCATGTTTCCCCCTGCCAAGCTTGCTTCCAGATCTAGCGTCTGGTATGCCACGGGAGAAGTTCTCGGCTTGGGAGTTCCTGCCTCTGCCCAGGGCGACTTCTCAAGTCTTGTAGACTCTCCCCGCAGGCTGGCCATGAGACGCTCCAAGATTTGTTGGACTCCTTCGGATTTAGACCATCTGATGAAAGGAGTATTCAGAGCGTTCGAAGTTTTTAACTTTTTGGACTGGTGTTTGGGAGCGTTGAGCAGGAAGACCTCCCCTTCTGACAAGGAAACTTCCATGCTCATAATGTCCTGCATGGACAAAGCCATACGGGATGGTTCTAGTGAGCTTGCGGCTTCTTTCGTTTCCGGGGTCCTCAAGAAACGGGAACACCTTTGCTCCTTCATGTCAGCTGGAGTAACCCCATGTCAAAGATCGGAGCTTATGTTTGCTCCTCTCTCGAAGTGCCTCTTCCCTGAGGAGTTGATCAAGGAGATTGCTGCCTCCTTGATTCAAAAAGACACACATGACCTGGTTGCGTCATCCGCACGCAAAGCCACCCCTTTGCCCTCCGTGTCTAGACCCAGGATGGATACTCCAGCGTCAAGGTTCATTCCGCCCTTTCGTGGCAGAGCCTCCAGCAGAGGAGGTGCTCGTGCCGAAGGTAAACGTGGGAGCAAGAAGAAAGGTTCCAAGTCCTTTAGAGGCAGAGTCTGACTGCCACCTTCTTCAGACAGCAGTGGGAGCCAGGCTCAAGAACTACTGGCAGGCCTGGGAGAACAGGGGCGCAGACGCACAATCTGTGAAGTTACTCAGAGAGGGGTACAAGATTCCATTCTTGCGCAAGCCCCCTCTAGCAACAACTCCCATCGACCTCTCTCCCAGGTACAGAGAGGAGGACAAGAGACTAGCTTTGCAGCAAGAGGTGTCTCTCTTACTTCAAAAGGGAGCGGTAGTCAAAGTCCGGGACCATCAATCCCCGGGCTTCTACAACCGTCTCTTCTTAGTCGTGAAGAAGACAGGAGGGTGGAGACCGGTGCTAGACGTCAGTGCTCTGAATGTCTTTGTCACAAAGCAGACGTTCACCATGGAGACGACAAAGTCGGTTCTAGCATCGGTCAGGAAGGAAGACTGGATGGTCTCTTTAGACCTCAAGGACGCCTACCTTCACGTCCCCATCCACCCAGATTCCCAACCTTTTCTAAGGTTCGTTTACGGGAAGGTTGTATACCAATTTCAAGCCCTGTGCTTTGGCCTAAGCACGGCGCCTCTTGTTTTTACGAAACTGATGAGGAATATTGCCAAATTCCTGCATTTAGCAGACATCAGAGCCTCCCACTATTTGGACGACTGGCTTCTAAGAGCTTCGTCAAGTCGTCGCTGTCTGGAGAATCTAAAATGGACTCTGGATCTGGCCAAGGAATTGGGTCTCCTGGTCAATATGGAAAAGTCCCAACTCGTCCCATCCCAAACTATAGTGTACCTAGGAATGGAGATTCAGAGTCAAGCTTTTCGGGCTTTTCCGTCGGCCCCCAGAATCAGTCAAGCCCAAGAATGCATCCAGAACATGCTAAAGAAGGACCGATGTTCAGTCAGACAGTGGATGAGTCTGATAGGGACGCTTTCATCACTGGACCAGTTCATTGCGTTAGGGAGACTGCACCTCCGACCCCTTCAATTTCATCTAGCTGTTCACTGGAGAAAGGACAAGACGCTAGAAGCGGTCTCGATCCCTATTTCCGAGAAGATGAAGTCTTCACTGACTTGGTGGAAGGACAACATTCACCTCAGAGAGGGTCTGCCACTGGCTGTTCAGACTCCCAACCACGTTCTCTTCTCGGACGCATCGGACACGGGCTGGGGTGCGACATTAGACGGTCGGGAATGTTCGGGCACGTGGAACGCGGATCAAAGAACGTTACATATCAACTGCAAGGAGCTACTGGCAGTTCATCTGGCCTTGAGAAGCTTCAAGTCCCTCCTTCTAGGCAAGGTGGTGGAGGTGAACTCCGACAACACCACAGCCTTGGCGTACATCTCCAAGCAAGGAGGGACTCATTCGATGACGTTATACGAGATCGCAAGGGACCTCCTCACCTGGTCAAGAGATCTAAACCTGTCTCTAGTAACGAGGTTCATTCAAGGCAACATGAATGTCATGGCAGACCGCCTCAGCCGGAAGGGTCAAATCATCCCAACAGAATGGACCCTTCACATGAATGTATGCAAGAGACTATGGGCCTTGTGGGGCCAACCTACCATAGATCTATTTGCAACCTCGATGACCAAGAGGCTCCCAATTTATTGCTCGCCGATCCCGGACCCAGCAGCAGTTCATATAGATGCCTTTCTTCTGGATTGGTCCCATCTAGACCTTTATGCATTCCCCCCGTTCAAGATTGTCAACAGAGTACTGCAGAAGTTCGCCTCTCACGAAGGGACAAGGTTGACGTTGGTTGCTCCCCTCTGGCCCGCGAGAGAATGGTTCACCGAGGTACTGCAATGGCTAGTGGACGTTCCCAGAACACTTCCTCTAAGAGTGGACCTTCTGCGTCAGCCACACGTAAAGAAGGTACACCCAAGCCTCCACGCTCTTCGTCTGACTGCCTTCAGACTATCGAAAGACTCTCGAGAGCTAGAGGCTTTTCGAAGGAGGCAGCCAGAGCGATTGCTAGAGCAAGGAGGACATCCACTCTTAAAGTCTACCAGTCGAAGTGGGAAGTCTTCCGAAGCTGGTGCAAGTCGGTATCAGTATCCTCAACCAGTACCTCTGTAACTCAGATAGCTGACTTCCTTTTATACCTAAGGAAGGAAAGATCTCTTTCAGCTCCCACGATCAAGGGTTACAGAAGCATGTTGGCAGCAGTCTTCCGTCACAGAGGCTTAGATCTTTCCAACAACAAAGATCTACAGGACCTCCTTAAGTCTTTTGAGACCTCGAAGGAGCGTCGTTTGGCCACACCAGGTTGGAATTTAGACGTGGTACTAAGATTCCTTATGTCAGAAAGGTTCGAGCCACTACAATCAGCCTCTTTTAAAGATCTCACTTTGAAGACTCTTTTCCTCGTCTGCTTAGCTACAGCTAAAAGAGTCAGTGAGATACACGCCTTCAGCAGGAACATCGGATTTTCATCTGAAACGGCTACATGTTCTTTGCAGCTTGGTTTTCTAGCCAAAAACGAACTACCTTCTCGTCCTTGGCCGAAATCGTTCGATATTCCAAGCCTTTCTAATTTGGTTGGAAATGAACTAGAAAGAGTCTTGTGCCCTGTTAGAGCTCTTAAGTTCTATTTAAAACGAACTAAACCTTTACGAGGACAGTCAGAAGCTTTATGGTGTGCTATTAAGAAACCTTCTTTACCCATGTCGAAGAATGCAGTTTCCTATTATATTAGACTGTTGATACGAGAAGCTCATTCCCATCTGAATGAGGAAGACCATGCTTTGCTGAAGGTAAGGACACATGAAGTTAGAGCTGTCGCAACTTCAGTGGCCTTCAAACAAAACAGATCTCTGCAGAGTATAATGGACGCAACCTATTGGAGAAGCAAGTCAGTGTTCGCGTCTTTTTATCTTAAAGATGTCCAGTCTCTTTACGAGAACTGCTACACCCTGGGACCATTCGTAGCAGCGAGTGCAGTAGTGGGTGAGGGCTCAACCACTACATTCCCCTAATTCCATAACCTTTTTAATCTTTCTCTTGAAATGTTTTTATTGTTGTTTTTGGGTTGTCCGGAAGGCTAAGAAGCCTTTCGCATCCTGGTTGATTTGGCGGGTGGTCAAATTCTTTTCTTGAGAAGCGCCTAGATTAGAGGTTTTGATGAGGTCCTTTAGTATGGGTTGCAACCCTTCATACTTCAGCTCCTAGGAGTCGCTCAGCATCCTATGAGGATCGCGAGGCTCAGTAAGGAAGACGTACTTAAAAAGGCAGAGTAATTGTTCAAGTCGACTTCCTTACCAGGTACTTATTTATTTTATGTTTGTTATTTTGAATAACTGCTAAAATGAAATACAAAATACTTAGCTCTTAATAATGTCAACATGTAATGCTGGTCTCTACCCACCCCCCTGGGTGTGAATCAGCTTATATGATCACCGGCTAAGTTTAATATTGAAAAATGTTATTTTTATTAATAAAATAAATTTTTGAATATACTTACCCGGTGATCATATATTAAAGGACCCTCCCTTCCTCCCCAATAGAGACCCAGTGGGCCGAGGAGAAAATTGGTTCTGTGTTGACATGGAGTACTTGAGTACCTGCTCGACAGATGGCGCTGTTGATGTACACCCCCACCTGTATAGCGATCGCTGGCGTATTTTGTCCTTAGGTTTTTCTGTCGGGCAGCAGAGCTGACAGCTTATATGATCACCGGGTAAGTATATTCAAAAATTTATTTTATTAATAAAAATAACATTTTTCCTAACTATACAAACCTTAGCTATTTAAGCAAACTTACCCGCCAGCCCTATCCCCCTTGAAGTCCTACCTCCAAGCAAAGTGAGCTCAATCACAGGTGTGTGACGGGGAGCAGTATCAAGCTACCCTCCCTACCCTCCACTAACTAGCGGTGTGGGTAGTAAACCATCGTTAAAAATTAATGGCTCGTCATTTCAGCTACGGCGAAAGTAATACCCCTATTAAATAGCTAAGGTTTGTATAGTTAGGAAAAATACAAATCATCTACGAATTTGTCATGTTTGTGAAAGATTTTTAAGAGGACTATTCGAGAAACACATGTACCAATACACATTAAGTGAAACATATGCTTGGTACACTGGTCTTCCAATACTAGGTTAACATGTTAACTAAAGGTGGATAGTTGCACCTTGCTAAAAAGTCTTTTGGCTAGTTTCGGATGTCGCCGAAATAATCACCACTGTCAAGAGCTCAAGGTTTGTATAGTTGGGAAAAATACAAATTATTCCCAAATTTGTCATATTTGCAGATGGTATTTAAAGTTTGATAACTCCAATCATTTCTTACATTTCAGTTCTGTTCCATAGCAGTATACATTGAAAACATGAAAGATGGTGCTATTGATGACCAGTCTTCAATTGAAAGGGAAAATCTTAAAAAAAGGAGAGAAAAGAAGCTCAGAAAACAGACCGTGAGGAAGAACCCAAAAAAACAGACTCCGTGTGGCAGTCTTGAAAAGCCTTCAAAAAATGGAACTGTAAGCAATGACAAGTTTGCAATTGAGAGAAAGGTAAATTTTAATGTTTATGAGTGCTTTACATGTCACAAGAAATTCAAGCACAGAGGTGTTTATAATAGGCATCTGATCACGCATAGTAAAGAAAAGCCTTTTGTTTGTGAAGTTTGTGGAAAGGGATTTTCAAGGAAACATCATATGATCAATCACCAGATTGTCCACATGTCCTCCGAAGAACGTATAAAAGTAATGAAATACAAATGTGAAGAGTGTGGGAAGATGTTCACTAGGAAAGAATATTTAGAACAGCATTTTCATTCTACAGTAAAAGAGAAAAGGCATATTTGTTTGTGTTGTGGTGCGCTCTTTGTTCAAAAATCAGGTCTCACTCGACATATGGCACTTCACTCGGAGAAAAACTTGAAGTGTGATGTATGTGGTAAGACCTTTAACCGTCAGGATACTTTAAGAAAGCACCAAGAAACACACAAATCAGAGAAAAAGGAAACCTGTGAATATTGTGGAAAGTCATTTGTATTAAAGAAGTACTTAGATAAACACTTGTTGTCTCACTCACAGATAAGAAATTTTGCTTGCCATCTGTGTAGCAAACAATTTTTACATAAATCTGATTTGAATCGCCACACATTGATACACTCAAGAAAATGGCAGGAGTGTTCGCACTGTTTAAAGAAGTTTTCACCTAAAAAGGATATAGAAAAACATGTGCTCAGTTGCTCAAAAAATCCTGCCAACAAGAAGGTTAAAGCTTCTTCCCATAAAAAACCGTGTTTCAATAAACCAACTGCTGCAGTTGACAAAGTGGATTCTGAGGATTATACACCTAACAGCAAAGGCTCTACACATTGTGATGAATTTGGTTTGGTTAAATTTGACACTGTTAATGGCAAAAATCCACACAAAGAAACATCTACTTGTTCAGTCAATGTTCCATTTCTGTATTTCTTCTGATACTAACAAACCTTCTGTTATTTATGTGGATATTCTTTCAGCGGCAGGTGGAGCTAGGTATTAGACTTTAAATGGGAGATGGCAACCCTGCCTAACTGCTTAGCGGGTAGGCAGCGGGTGGCTGAGGGTTACCCAGCCACCTCTATATATACACTCACAGCTGTGACAGACGTCACGTTTTCTTTTGGCTCAGTAGAGTCGGACGTGTCCACTCTCCTCTGATTGTCATTGGACTGTTTAATTTGTTTGCTTACTCTTTTCAGGTGTGCGTGTCCGTCTTCTACAATCGCCTTCATCATGTGAATGTGTCTAGAGTGAGAGGGTGCCGCCAGCGGGACCTTCATGTCGTCATTGGAGACCGACCCTCACTCTCTGTGTCCTACGTGTCAAGGGCATCGTTGCAAGCAAGGCTTGCCTGCGCAGGGTGTAGGGAGTGGTCCGCCTCCCAATGGGAGAGGTTTGGAAGTCGCAGGAAGAAGAAGTCTAAGCGTGATCGTTCTCCTCAGGGACAAGCAGGACGCTTTCTTCTTCCCACACCCCCAAATCGCATTCAAAAGCTCCTCGCACGCGCTCTCATGAGGGACAAGCGAGCAGGAGTGCAGATTGCTCATCTCCAAGGCAAAACCAGAGTACTGGGGAGGTTGTTGCTTCCCTGGAGGAGCACCTCCTCCAGCCACTGGCGAGCCTTTTTCCTTTGCAGATTTGTTTCAGGTGTGGTCGTCCTTAGGGATTTCGAGACCCCCTTCGAAGGAGCTGCTGCAGTGCCTTCTTCAGCATGGATCTTCTGTGTGGAGGAAAATAAAAAATGTTGCCGGCAAATTTACCCCGAACCCACCACCAGTGTTGAAGGTGAACGGTCAGTATGTGACTGAAGCAAACGATGTCAGCAATGCCCTGGCTGAACATTTTTCAAATGTATCATGCAAGTGTGAAGGCGCTCCTGGTCACCAGTATTGGAGCAACAAGGAAAAGAAAATTTTAAATTTTGTAACAAGAGGGGAAGAGTCATATAATTCTCCTTTTACTGAAAGAGACTTTGATTCCGCTCTTACTAATTGTAACAATACAGCCCCTGGACCCGATGGAATTCCATATGCAAGGATTAAACATGTACATTTTAATACAAAGTTATTTATTTTAAGCATTATTAATAGAATATGGCATGATCATAGTTATCCAAGTTTGTTCTGTAACTGGAATACAAACCACGCTATTTATTAGGGGTTATACTTTTGGCGGAGCTGAAATGACGAGACATTAAAATTTAGTGAGGGTTAATTACCCACACCGCTAGTTAGCGGGGGTAGGGGGGGGGGTAGCTTGCTACCATTTCCGTTCACACACCTGTTTAGTCACTTTACTTTTGGCTTGGATCGAGAGCAGTTGTTTCCTCTCTCCCTCCTCGCCTATTCTGGACTGCCATTAATTTTTGTCTTTTAACTTACTTTTTCTTATACTTGTATATATATGAAAACATTCTTAATGTTTATGTATATATACAGTATGTGTATAGAAATGTGATAAGCTTCCTTTACAGTGTTTGTGCTGTGTGTGTGATACATATACGACAACGACACTTGCGTACATTAGCAAAGCAACATGACCAGCACTTCAGATCATCTTAGAATGCTAAAGGAGGTTTGCCTCCAGGGGTTGGACAACTTCCCTTCCGAGGGAAGTTTCCTCCCCAGGTGTGAGGTTGTTTTTCCCTTCAAGGGGAGAACTTCCCACATCTTAATAAATTCATCGTCTCCGACTGCTGTTGCTGCCTTCGCCCAGACTTCTCTCCTACCTTGCTGAGTTTCTCTTCCTTCAGGGGCAGAGCACGGTCTTGGCAAGTCTCTTCTACGAAGTGCTTACCTCTCTCGTTCGCAAGAGAGGCCACTCTACTCCTCTTCGGAGAATCGCTACTGTTAAAGGTCAGCTTGCTGATCCACTGGCCCGCAATGGACGTCTTGGCAAGTCTCTTCTACGAAGTGCTTACCTCTCTCGTTCGCAAGAGAGGCCACTCTACTCCTCTTCGGAGGATCGCTACTGTTAAAGGTCAGCTTGCTGATCCACCGGCCCGCAATGGATGACTTCTAGTCTCTTCTACGAAGTGTTCACCTCTCTCGTTCGCGAGAGAGGACACTCATAGAGACTTCTCTTCAGAGGATCGCTACTGTTAAAGGTCAGCTTGCTGATCCACCAGCCCTCAATGGGCGTCTTCTAGTCTCTTCTATGAAGTGTTCACCTCTCTCGTTCGCGAGAGAGGCCAATCATAGAGACTCCTCTTCAGAGGATCGCTATTGTTAAAGGTCAGCTTGCTGATCCACCGGCCCTCATGGGTGTCTTCAAGTCTCTCCTACGAAGTATTCACCTCTCACGTTCATGAGAGGAGCCACTCATAGAGACACCTCTTTTGATGATCAAGCAGACCTACCAGGACCTACCGATCTACCAGCACAACCTTGCTCTGCAACTTAGTTCTTTGGACTTCGGTCCTGAACTCTAACGCGGACCTTTTTACGGTCCCCACCAGTGGATGTTCCTTTTCCAAAGGGCACATCCCAGTTCCTGATCGTCCTGCCAGCTGACCTACCGATCTACCAGCGCAACCTTGTGCTGCAACGTAGTCCTTTGGACTTCGGTCCTGGACTCTAACGCGGACCTTTTTACGGTCCCCATTGGTGGATGCTCGCCCTTCCAAAAGGCACATCCCAGTTCCTGAGTGTCCTGCCACTAGTTGTCCTGCCAGCTGACCTGCCAACCTACTAGCATTACCTTCGAGCGCGCCGCTAACAGTCTCCCGTGCGTGCGCACTCCAACAGTCTTCCGTGCGCGCACTCCAACAGTCTTCCGTGCGCGCGCTCCAACAGTCTTCCATGCGCGCGTTTCAACAGTCTTTCGTGCACGTGCTCCAACAGTCTTCCGTGCGCGCCCTCTGACAGTCTTTCACGCGCTCGCGCCGACGATCTTCCGCGTGCACGCGCCAACAGTCTTGCACGCGTGCTCCTACAGTCTTCCGTGCGCGCACCCTCCGACAGTCTTCCGCGCGCGCACGCCTACAGTCTTGCACGTGCGCGCGACAACAGTCTTGCACGTGCGCGCGCCAACAGTCTTCCGTGCGCGGGCGCCGATGGTATCCCGTGCGTGCAAGCGCCGATGGTCTCCCGCGTGCGAGCGCCGATGTTCTCCCCCGCGCGCGAGCGTCGATGCTCTTGCGCGCGCGCACCAATAGTCTTCCGCACGCATGAGCGCGCTAACAGTCTACCGCGTACGCGCGCCGACAGTCTTCTGCACGCACGCGCCGACGGTCTTCCGCGTATGTGCGCACCGACGGTCTTCCATGTGCGTGCGCACCGACGGCCTTCCGCCGGCGTCAATGGTATTCCACGCGCGGGCGCCAATGGTCTCTCGCGCGAGCACCCGATGGCCTTCCGCGCGCACGTGCGCCAATGCTTTTGCGCTCCAATGACCTTGCGCGCACGTAGCCTTCCGCGCGCGGGTGCTGATGGTATCCCATGCCAATGGTCTTCCACACGCGCGCGCCAACAGTCTCCATGAAGTACTCTCATGCACGCGCCAGTGCACCCACCCTTGCGCAACCAGTCACATGCTTCGGTGCATTCTAGGGAGAATGCACAAAACTACACAGTGCCTTCCTGCATGCCATCGCTCTTCCGCACTTTCCTGCGCCCGCCTGCGCAGTTACGGTCTCAGATCCAATGCGCCAGCTCTTGCCAAAGAGTCAGGGCTCGCAGATCCAATGCACCAGCTCTTGCCTAAGAGCCAGCGCTTGCCTGCTCTCCAGGTAGAAAATGAGCAGCAGCATCATCCTGTGTGCCATTGCTCCAGTGCTCTCCTACATACTCGCGCAATAGGCAGTAAAAAGGAATAAAACTTTTTGGACAGGTCACCATTGCCCCATTCCTCCCCGCAGACACATAAACATTGCCACCGGGATAGAGGAATAAGGCTTCACAGAGGGATTCAAGATCCCAAAGATTCCATCCTACAACGGGAATTGAAACGAGGAATCCTTGGTCCCTGTCTCTTCTGAAGTTTCTTTTTTCCTTGACAGACCACCATCAGCAAACAGGAAAGCATCTACAGTCTGATCTCTAGATCACTGTTTGCTGATGGCTAGTTCACAGTTTACTGATCGCTAGGTCACCGATTACCAGATCGCCAATTGCTAGCTCAATGCTGATCTTTGACCTCTAGTCCCTCCAATGACTAACGATCTCTAATTTCTAGCATTTCCAATCACCGATTGCTAGTCAATAACCAGTCATCAGCTTGCTGATCACTAGATCACTGATGGGCAGCTCATCTTTCTTCGATCATTGAACTCAGCTCGCTGCTCTCTAACCAGCCCATCTTCAGTTTGCTCTTCTCTGACCAACCAGAGGGAACCATAATCAGCTTGCTGATCTCTAACTCACCATCGGCTCACAGACCACCGATTCATCGGTCATCGGCAATTTGCCAGCAGTTTGTGACTCGAACTTGCTAGTCAACCTCTTCCTGTAGTTTCCTAGATCAGAAGGCATACAACATACTTCTCGCTACTGGCCGTTCGCCATCACACTAAAGTGATCGGCAAACGTTCAACAACCCTTATCAACGGCTTGTCGACGGGGAACTACTTGCGAGCACTCTCCAACTGCACAGTAACCACAATACCCAATGGTTAACCATTGATTAACATTCGCCAGATTGGTTCTATTCTAAGAAATAACATCAATCCCATCAGGGCACAAGGTAAGGCTAAGCGTTGCCTTCCTTCTGTTAGTTAAAGGAATTCTCTCTCAGAGAAGAATTCTTACACTGGGTATCGCGCCTGATCCTTTACGACACGAGTCAAGACTCCAGTGTCGACAATCTTCCATGCAAAAGGATCCGCAAGGAGATGTCCCTTTGGATCGATGTCCACACCATGTTGGAGTTCGAACAAGTGCTAAGACCTCAGGTCTTCATTTGCACACTGGACCTAAAGGACACTTACTCCCAGGTCCAAACCATCCATCTAGGAAGGTTGGAAGATTCAGTCTAGACAAACAAGAAACACCAGTTCAAGGTACTGTGCTTCGGTCTTTCTACTACACCCATCCTGGTCTCACAGGATCGGCTTCTGTCTCGAGACGACTGACTAACCTTAGAAGATTCAGTGGCAACCTTGCATTAACACCGGAACTTCTGAAGTCTTTTTACCAAGATCCAGTGATCAGGGTAAACCTACGGAAGTCTTCCCTACTTCCCTCCCAGAAGAGTGGTGTATCTGGGAATGATTCTAGACACCAATCTCTATAAAACCTTCTCGAAACGAGAATGACTCCCATTCCAAGAGACTTGAGTCGGAAAAAAAAGAGAGGAGGGACCATAGTGCTGCACCACATGACCTCAGCCCTCTGGACAGAGCCCGAAAGTACCTTCACTTGAATCTCTTAAGAGATGAAGGCCAACTTTCCGGTCCTTCAGCAGCCTCATCGTTTCCTAACAGACCACTCAGTGATGTGATGGACAACACAAAACACACCACATAGAGACTCACATCGACAAGCAAGAAGGAACTTGTTTGTAGCCTCTTCCCATCTAATAGTATAAACACTAAGATGGGCCAAAGTCCGTTCGGTACCACTATCTGCCCGCTTCATTCTAGACTGGAAGAACGTGCTCGCCAACAATCTGTGCACAGCATCTCAGATAAGGTATACCAAATGGACTTTGGATCGCCTTGTAGCAGACAAAGTCCCGACTTTACGAGGTTCTCCAACCAGGGGTCTGTTCGCAACACTCCTGAATCTCAGGCTGCCGTTGCTCCCCAGCCCTAGACCCCAAGGCTCTCTGGCAACAACGGTGGGTACAACAATGATGTTTATGTCTCGTCCCTGTTTTATCTGGAGAAGGGCACTCAAGAAGGCTAGAACACCGGTCAACCTCTCAAGGACTCTCCTAGCTCCGTTATGGCATTATGCAGAACGGTTTCCAAACCTTTTGCAGCTCCTGATAAAGTCTCCAAGAGAACCCTCTCCACATCACAGACAACCCACTTCGACACCTACCACAAGCTATAGCTTTACTATGATTGTACGCCTGGAGACTACCCAATACCTCTTTGCGAAAAGGTTGTCTAGATATCTGAGGAATTCCTTAGCATCAGTCTACCAGGCAGTATGACGTCTTGTGTGGTTGGTGTCATGTGAAAGTGTGTCTCTCCACTCGATACCTCGATTCCAGCAATAGCGGAGTCCTTGAGTACATACTCTGAAATATCGAATAAAAGTACTGATAGAATAAAAGTACTGGGTGGAAAAAATCTCAATATTTAATAAAAGTAAAGCACTGATGGAATAAAAGTACTGGGTGGAAAAAATCTCGAAATTTAATAAAAGTACTGGATGGAATAAAAGTACTGCCCGAAAAAAAAAAAACTCAAAATCTAATAAAAGTACTGGATGGAATAAAAGTACTGACTGGAAAATAACGTTTTCAATATTAAACTTACCCGATAATCATGTAGCTGTCAACTCCGTTGCCCGACAGAATTCTATGGAGGGATACGCCAGCTATCACAATACTAGAAGGGGGTGTACTTACCAGCGCCACCTGTGGCCAGGTACTCAATCATTTGTTGTTGACACCTCCTCAATTATTCCTCTGTCGTGCTTCCGGCTAGACGTTCTGGGATACGCTTATGGTCTTCGAGTTTATTCATGGATATTTGGTGAAGTATTCTCTTAGATTAACGGCTGTCGCATTACTGGAATCCTTTTTATATTAGCTAGATAGCTTTTATATAAATACTGGTTAACGGTTAATGAATTTTTGCTTGTTTTTGGATCACCCTTTGGCTAACTCTTTGAAACAAGATGTCTGACGTTTCGCAAGCTCCCTCCCATAGACGATGTAGGTCTTGCAATAGGCGTATTCCGAAGGCCTCGGTAGATCCTCACACCGCTTGTTCTGACTGTAGGGACAGGCCCTGTCTATTAGAAAATCGATGTGAGGAGTGCGCCGGACTTTCGGAATTGGAATTTGTCCGTCTTTTAAAATATTCATCTAAGTTAGAGAGAGGTAGAGTTAGGAGAAGTTCTTCTCACTCTTCTATGTTTTCCTCACCTCATGATCCCCTACCTTTTCCTACCCCTGTAGTGGCTACCCCCGAACCTACTGTGTGCCCTCCGCCTGATATGTCAACTGTTTTGCGTGCTATTCAGGCTTTAGGAGATAAAGTAGAATCAGTGGTAAGTGACCATAAGTCTCTGATGGCCGAGGTTAAAGAACTGAAGGTCAAGAGTGCAGTGGGTGGAAATAGTGCCAGTGCTGTGACGAGTGCTAGTGTCGGTGCAGTGCCAAGTGCTAGTGGTGCCAGTGTGGTGCGTGAGGATTTTTCTGTGCGAGCCAGTCGTCCTCCCAGTCCGGGACCTCTTGCAAGCTCCCATGCCCAGGGGAGAAGCAATGTCGAAGGGCTTAAGGGTTCGACAGGCCTTGTTAGGCGCACAGAATTATCCTCGGTGGTTGCGGGCGTGTCTTCCTTAGACCGCCACTCCCACCTGCAGACGATTGAGCCCGTCTTCTCGTCCGCTGATCAACATGCAGGGAAGAAACGTTGGTCTCAGGTCTCGAGACCGCTTAAACGGAGAGTTCAGTCAGCGAGTGCTCAGCCAGGTTGTAGTCATTGGCTCAGCTCTGACTCGCCTCAGTCATCGGTCGACTGTACTCCGCCCAAGAGGAGTAAGGTTCTGCCTATACAGAGCCCGACTGTGACTTTACCTCAGTCTGTTATCGTTTCTGCCGACCCCAAGTGGACCCTGCTTCAGTCCATGCAAGCTCAGCTTTCGGACTTGATGCGTGAGTGTCGGGCTGAGAGTGTTGCACCTCCTCCTCCGCCTACACTCCCTCCACCTGTTCTCGCTCCGCCTGTGCTCGCCCAGCCTGCACCTGCTCCGCCTGGTCGCAGCACCATCTGCCAGGCGTACGATGTTGAGCCACTTTCGGAGTTTGCTGTTCCCAGTGTTGTTCAGCCTCAGCCTTCTTTAAGGCAACCCTTGCTTTGGGATCAGGAGAGTTATTCCACTCTTCCTCCGCCTCCCCTTGCTGCTCCACCAGTGGTGCAACTCTCGGTTGGGGTACAACAACCTCTCCCCTCCGTGAGTCTGTCTGCTCAACCATCGCTGCAGCGAGCTCAACCCTCCTCTAGGCAAGCTCCTCTACACCCTGGACTTGCGCCTCAGGAGCCTCAGCTTGCGAGAACTTTACCTTGTTCTGCGCAGCCTCAACCTCTTCATGCTCCACTCATCTCACAGGAACAGGAACGGACTACTCCGCCTCCGTCCTCCGCTCAGCTTGTGCAATCCTTGGGTTCAACTCTTGCTAGGAGTCAACCTCCTTCACCCATGCGCCTGCCTTCTGCTTCGTCTGTTGTTCAGCCTATGCAGTCTGAGCCTCAGGTTTTCCCTCAAGATGAGGAAACCTCTGTTGTTGTTCCTACCCGTTCTGACTCTGCGGTTCAGCATTCTGGTCCAATCGCTTCGCTACCCTCTGCTGATGAAGTGTCGGATGATGAGGAGGCACACCTTGATCCCTCATCAGACGTGGAGGAGTCTAAGCTTTCTCCATTGTCTATTGATTTTCGAAAGGTCTTGGCTCTACTCAGGGAGATTTACCCAGACCACTTCGTCTCTGCTATTCCCCGCTCTCCTCCATCTGAGTTTTCGCTGGGCGTACAACAAGCTAAGTCCAACTATACTAAGCTTGTCCTAGCTAGATCCTCCAAGAGGGCTTTAAGGATCTTAGGGGAGTGGCTTCAGTCTAAACAACACCTTGGCAAGACTTCCTTCATGTTCCCTCCAACGAAGCTCGCTTCGAAAGGTTGCGTTTGGTATGCCACAGGGGAAGCACCAGGCTTGGGAGTACCTGCCTCTGCCCAGGCTGACTTCTCAAGTCTGGTGGACTCGCCTCGGAGGACTGCGATGAGACGCTCGAAGGTTTGTTGGACCTTCTCAGACCTGGATCATCTTCTGAAAGGGTTGTTCAGAGCTTTCGAAATGTTCAACTTTCTCGACTGGTGCCTGGGAGCCCTCAGCAAGAAAACCTCTCCTGCGGACAAAGATTCTGCCATGCTAATTATGTCCTGCATGGATAAGGCCATCAGAGATGGATCGGGTGAGCTAGCGTCGTTATTTGTATCAGGGGTGTTGAAGAAAAGGGAACAACTGTGTACCTTCCTCTCCGCCAGCATTACACCGTGCCAACGGTCACAACTCCTTTTTGCTCCACTCTCAAAGTTCCTCTTTCCCGAGGAGCTAGTTAAGGACTTGTCGGCTGCCCTGATACAGAAGGACACGCACGATCTTGTAGCCTCATCGGCTCGTAAGTCTAAGGTTACCACCTCTGTCCCCAAGACTTATCGCTCCCCAGTGGCTGATACCCCGGCTACGAGGTTCATACCGCCCTTTCGTGGTAGAGCCCCCAGCCGAGGAAGCTCCCGTCCAGACTCTCACAGGAGCAAGTCTAGGAAAGGACCCAGGACATCTAAGGGAAAGAACTGACTCTCAGATTCTCCAGACAACAGTAGGAGCCAGACTCAAGATCTTCTGGCGAGCCTGGGAGAAGAGAGGTGCAGACGCACAGTCTGTCAGTTGGCTGAGGTTCGGTTACAGGATTCCATTATGCCTCAAACCGCCTCTGACCACATCGCCCATCAACCTCTCTCCCAACTACAAAGAAGAGGACAAGAGGCTAGCATTGCAACAGGAGGTGTCGCTAATTGTGCAGAAGAAGGCAGTGGTTATAGTCCGGGACCATCAATCCCCGGGCTTCTACAACCGTCTCTTTCTTGTGGCCAAGAAGACAGGAGGTTGGAGACCGGTGCTGGACGTCAGCTCTCTCAACGAGTATGTCACCAAGCAGACGTTCACAATGGAGACGACCAAGTCGGTCTTAGCAGCGGTCAGACAGGAGGACTGGATGGTCTCGTTGGACTTGAAAGATGCATACTTTCACGTTCCCATTCATCCAGACTCCCAACCTTTCCTGAGATTCGTTTTCGGAAAGGTTGTCTATCAGTTCCAAGCCCTGTGTTTTGGCCTAAGCACAGCTCCTATGGTCTTTACTCATCTGATGAGGAATGTAGCGAAATTCCTGCACTTATCGAACATCAGAGCCTCCCTCTACCTAGACGACTGGCTGTTGAGAGCCTCCACGAGTCGTCGTTGTCTGGAGAACCTCTCTTGGACTTTAGATCTAATCAGAGACCTAGGTCTATTAGTCAATATAGAGAAATCTCAACTCATTCCCTCCCAATCCATTGTGTACCTGGGAATGGAGATTCAGAGTCGGGATTTTCGGGCTTTTCCATCGGCCCCCAGGATAAACCAAGCCCTAGAGTGCATCATGAGCATGCTGAAGAGGAGCAATTGCTCAGTGAGACAGTGGATGAGTCTCACAGGGACCCTCTCATCACTGGCCCTGTTTGTCGAGCTAGGGAGACTCCACCTCCGCCCTCTTCAATTCCATCTTGCGGCTCATTGGGACAAGGGCTCGACTCTAGAAGCAGTCTCTATCCCTATCAACCAAGAGATGAAGACCACTCTCCTGTGGTGGAAGCACAATCTCCTTCTCAAGGAGGGTCTATCATTGGCCATCCAGACCCCCCATCTTCATCTCTTCTCGGATGCATCGGACTCGGGCTGGGGTGCGACCTTGGACGGACGGGAATGCTCAGGAGTATGGAACAAGGAACAAGGATTACTCCACATCAACTGCAAGGAACTGTTAGCAGTTCATCTTGCCCTGTTGAACTTCAAGTCCCTCCTGCTAGGCAAAGTGGTGGAGGTGAATTCAGACAACACCACAGCCTTGGCTTACATCTCCAAGCAAGGAGGGACCCATTCGAGGAGCCTTTACGAGATCGCAAGGGACCTCCTCATTTGGTCAAGAGGTCTAAACCTCACACTGGTCACGAGGTTCATCCAGGGCGATATGAATGTTTCAGCGGATCGCCTCAGCAGGAGGAATCAGGTCATTCCCACGGAATGGACCCTCCACAAGAGTGTGTGCAACAGACTTTGGACCTTGTGGGGTCAACCTACCATAGATCTGTTTGCCACCTCCATCACCAAGAGACTTCCGCTTTATTGTTCCCCTGTTCCAGACCCTGCAGCGGTTCATGTGGATGCTTTTCTTCTGAACTGGTCCCATCTCGACCTGTACGCATTCCCTCCGTTCAAGATAATAAACAAAGTTCTGCAGAAATTCGTCTCGCACGAAGGGACACGGCTGACGCTGGTTGCTCCCCTTTGGCCTGCAAGAGAATGGTACACAGAGGTACTTCAATGGCTAGTCGACTTCCCCAGGACTCTACCTCTAAGAGTGGACCTTCTACGTCAACCACACGTAGACAGGTTGCACCCAAACCTCCACGCTCTTCGACTGACTGCCTTCAGACTGTCGAAAGATTCGCTAGAGCTAGAGGCTTTTCGAAGGAGGCAGCCAGTGCGATTGCCAGAGCTAGAAGAATTTCCACTCGTAGAGTCTACCAGTCTAAGTGGGAGGTCTTCCGAAGCTGGTGTAGAGCCAATTCAATATCCTCTACCAATACCTCTGTGATCCAAATAGCTGACTTCCTTCTTCATCTTAGGAATGAGAGATCCCTTTCAACACCTACGATTAAAGGATATAGGAGCATGTTGGCCTCAGTTCTCCGCCACAGGGGTTTGGACCTGTCTTCCAACAAGGACCTTCAAGACATTCTCAAGTCTTTTGAGACGTCTAAAGAACGTCGTCTTTCCACTCCAGGCTGGAATCTAGACGTAGTCTTAAGGTTCCTTATGACATCTAGGTTCGAACCTCTCCAGTCAACTTCCTTCAAGGATCTTACCCTCAAGACTGCTTTTCTCGTTTGCCTTGCAACAGCTAAGAGAGTCAGTGAGGTTCATGCCTTCAGCAAGAACATTGGTTTCACAACCGAATCTGCAACATGTTCTTTTCAGCTTGGATTCCTAGCAAAGAACGAGCTTCCTTCACGTCCTTGGCCTAGATCGTTCGAAATACCTAGCCTCTCCAACATGGTAGGTAACGAACTAGAGAGAGTTCTTTGCCCTGTCAGAGCTCTCAAATATTATCTGAAGAGGTCTAAACCTATTCGAGGACAGTCAGAAGCCTTATGGTGTGCCATCAAGAAACCCTCGAGACCCATGTCCAAGAATGGGCTTTCGTACTATATAAGGCTTCTGATCAGAGAAGCACATTCTCACTTAAAGGAGGAAGACCTTGCATTGCTGAAGGTAAGGACCCACGAAGTAAGAGCTGTAGCTACTTCGTTGGCCTTTAATAAAAACCGTTCTCTGCAGAGCATTATGGATGCAACCTATTGGAGGAGCAAGTCAGTGTTTGCATCATTTTATCTGAAAGATGTCCAGTCTCTTTACGAGAACTGCTACACCCTGGGACCATTCGTAGCAGCGAGTGCAGTAGTAGGTGAGGGCTCAGCCACTACATTCCCTTAATCCCATAACCTTTTTAACCTTTCTCTTGAATACTTTTATTGTTGTTTTTATGGTTGTTACGGTAGGCTAAGAAGCCTTCCGCATCCTTGGATTTGGCGGGTGGTCTATTCATTCTTGAGAAGCGCCTGGGTTAAAGGTTTGGTAGAGGTCCTTTAGTAGGGTTGCAACCCCTTGTACTTTGGCACCTTTGGGTTGATTCAGCCTCCAAGAGGAACGCTGCGCTCAGTAAGGAAGACGAACTTTAAATAAAAGGCAGAGTAACGGTTCTATTCGACTTCCTTACCAGGTACTTATTATTTCATTGTTATTTGAGATAACTGTTATATGAAATATGGGATACTTAGCTATCCTTTAATCTTGTACACTGGTTTTCACCCACCTCCCTGGGTGTGAATCAGCTACATGATTATCGGGTAAGTTTAATATTGAAAAATGTTATTTTTATTAATAAAATAAATTTTTGAATATACTTACCCGATAATCATGATTTAATCGACCCTCCCTTTCCTCCCCAGAGAGAACCAGTGGACCGAGGAATAATTGAGGAGGTGTCAACAACAAATGATTGAGTACCTGGCCACAGGTGGCGCTGGTAAGTACACCCCCTTCTAGTATTGTGATAGCTGGCGTATCCCTCCATAGAATTCTGTCGGGCAACGGAGTTGACAGCTACATGATTATCGGGTAAGTATATTCAAAAATTTATTTTATTAATAAAAATAACATATTTCTTGAAGGGCGAGTCTACAATAGTATTGCATATTCGTTCGCTTCATTTTTCTAATTCTACGATAGTTTTACTTGCTGCCCAAAAATTTACGACGTTAAATTCAGGACGCAGATATGATTTATTTATTTTATTATTATTATTATTATTAGTTTTATTTATTTTTTTATATTTTATTATTGCGCTCGCCATGAATAGCGAGTGGCCCTACGATTGTACTCGCCAACGACAAATTCAACTCAGCAGTGTCCAATATCCCAAAATCCTGAAACCATCCCCAACCCCCCCAAAAAATAAATAAATAAAGATAAAGAAGAGAAAGAAAAAAGCTATTTATTACTGGAAAAAAAAACTTTCACCAGGTAAAATTCACTCAGTATTATAATTTATTTATCTTGAAAACAGGATATCTACCGTATATCCCGTGTCATAAGACGCTACAAGTGGCAAGACGCACCCTTAAATTAGCATGGCAGTTCTAGAAAAAAAACTTAGAGACTCTAGCGTGATTACTGTCTTGCACCATAACTTTTCTTATTTTGGGTGAATTATGAAATGTTTAAGTTAATATTAATTAGCTATAGGCTGATTATCCCAATTTTAGTACATATTCATATAAGAAACCTCTAAAGTTGTCATAGTTTCCACCACAACCACCACAACTACACGTTTAGTCAGCAGTGTTGCCAAAGGTGCATAAAATTTTGTTAAAGATTTAAAATTCTAGTACTAATTCCAAAATTCCTCGTACAGCCTATAAATTTTCACACAAAATGTAATTATTGATTAAAGAAATCTAGACATTCTTTTAGGTGTAATAAATTTGTTACTGTCTTCTTCTTCTTTCTTAATGTACAGTACAGTATTAGCACACGTCACCTATCAGGCAACCATAGTGCTATCCCTCTCATATTTTACTTTGTAACAAATCATAGAGTTTTGAGGAGGCCCGAGGACTTCAGGAAGACTGCTAGATGATGGTAGATCTTCTTCAATACATGTGGAGTTTCAGAGTCAGCCCCCAGGATCCTATCTAGCTGAAAAGGGACACCAATCCAAAACAGAGAATGTCTCAGAAACACTCTGGATGTAAAATATCGAGGGCAGTGTAGTATAATGTGCCTTACATCCTCTATTTCACCACAAGAGCAAAAAGGTGAATCCTCAAGGGAAAGGCGATGTAGATGGGCTTTCAGTCTTAAGTGTCCAACACAAAGTCGAAGAATTGCAGACTTTAGCTTCCTTGATGCCAATGACGTTGTTAGAGCTGTCAACAAATTTGATCTTCTATATGGGCCAAGCTGAGAGAATTGAAGTTCCACCTCTCTATCCAATCTCCACTTCTCCCATACAGCCCTACGATAAGCTGTGATATGTTCTGAAACTGGAATATGTACAGGATTTACTATGTTAACAAATGAATGAGCCCCTTTTGCAATTGAGTCCACAAGTTCATTTCTCGGAACACCACTATGACTTGGAACCCACTGAAGTTTCACTACAATATTTTTCTCTTTCAATGACTTTAGACTGCAACAAATAGGATCCACCAACGATTGAAAACCAACTGCATAACAACGAATTAAATCTAAAGAAACCTTTGAATCCGTAAAAATAACTACTTTCGAATTATAAAAAAACTCTAAAACAAACCTCAAAGCCTTCATAAGACCAATAAGTTCAGCCGTAACTATGTTTACAGATGAGATTTTCCAAGCAGCATGAAATTCTAGTGTAGGAATCGACATCGCTGCCGTGCAGGAAGATTGGGATTCAGGTAATGAACCATCTGTATATATGTGCACGTATCCATTATATTCCTCATCACACAGTTTGTTGAAGGAACTTACGACTAAATGACCCTCTTGCTTGGCTGCAACTGGAAAATCTGAAGACAAATATTCACTCATAGGAAACCAGGGTGGTAAGGGAGAAATGTCAGGTAGAGGGGAAAAAGAGCCACATGGGAAGTGCAAAGAACTCAAAGCATAAGATGCTCGAATCACAGTTGGAACCTGTCTCCCCGCGGTCCAGTTTTTACTGTGGATGGCTGCATAATCATGTGATAAACATTGGAATAATGGATGATCCAAACTACTATTACATATTTTCGTATACCACACCATCAATCTGAGTTGACGCCAATACGATAAGGGGAGACAGTTTACCTCACAATGAAGCAATAGGATTGGGGACGAGCGGAAGGCACCAGAGATCAATCGTAATGCTGTTGACTGAATAACATCCCATCTACTTAGCAGTGTTTTAGAAGCAGAGCCATACACTATGTCCCCATAGTCCATCTTACTCCTAATAAATGACTTATAGAAAATAAACAAACTTTGATGATTTCCTCCCCAAGAAGTATGTGCTATACGCCTCATAACATCTAAACGCTTTAAACAGTTTAGACGAAGGTATTCTACATGATGTTTTCAAATCAACTGTGGACCATCAAGAACCATACCCAGGAAACGATGCTTTGTAACAAAGGGTATGACCGAGTTCTCCAACCGAATCTCTGGTATGCAGTTTACCCTTTTCCGAGTGAAACACATCAACCTAGACTTTGAGGGGTTTATATTCAGACCCCATTGAGTAGTCCAAACTAGAAATGAGTCTACAGCCTTCTGCAATTTCAGCTGAGCATCCAAAACAGAACACCCTGACACTTGAAAAGTGATGTCGTCTGCTTGGATAAGCGTCCTCACACCTGGAAAATGAGGAATGTCATACAACAAGACTGTGAATAACAAAGAGCTGAGGACAGAGCCCTGTAGCACTCCTGTTTTTACAGGATACTTGGAAGATATATCCCTCCCTATCAAAACCTGGAAGAAACGATCTTGAAAAAATGATGACAGCCAACTCAAACTATTCCCCCTTAGGCCTAACATACAAATTTTGTATAATACACATAAGTGAGAGGCATTGTCAAATGCCTTTGATAAATCAAAAAACAGGACCAAGGACACCTTATTTTCCTTAAACCCCTTGTAGACCTCATGCTCTAGTTGAGCAATATTATCCAGAGTACTTCGACCTTTGCGAAAACCACACTGGTTAGACGGTAAAAGAGAATTGTTTTCCAGCCACCAACTGAGTCTTGCATGTACCATACGCTCCATCAGCTTACCAAAACATGAAATCAGAGAAATCAGTCTATATGAAGATGGAAGAGAAGGATCTTTATCTGGCTTTAAAACTGGAAGAATATGTTGCAACTTCCACTGCAATGGGTAGTAACCCTCAACCCATCCCCGGTTAAACAGTTTCAACACTACTTCAAGACTCTCCTCTGGAAGATGTGTGAGCAGTTCATTGGCCACCAGATCACTCCCTACTGCTTTTCCCTTCCGTAAATGACCCAACTGGCTATTGAGCTCCTCCAAAGTAAAGACTTTATTTACTTCATCATTTGACTGTTCAAGCAAACAAGAAGACACAAAAGATTGCAAAACCTGTTCATTTTGTATGGTCCTCACCGTACTCATAATGGTGGTGAAAAAGGAGGCAAAGACTTCTGCTTTAGCTAAATCATCAATAAGGAGTACTCCATCCCAAGACAAAGGGAAGGACTGGGTCACACCTACCCCTACAATACTTCTAATAAAATTCCAAGATACTGCAGTGTTTGAGGCAAAATTCAACTGACTGCAAAAACTATGGAAACTTAATCTCTTGCTTTTGCGGATGATTTTTTTAGCCTTTGCTTCTAGACGTCTGTACTCCAGCTGAGCTTGTCTAATAGGGCACCGTTTCCATTTATTGTACGCCCTTCTCTTAATTGCCACTGCCCTTGAGCATTCCTCATTCCACCAAGGCTTCCGTGGTTTGGAACCAAATTTCCCAGGCCCCAACTTAAAACAATTTTTCCCAGCTACCAAAATTTCATTTGTAATACTGTCTGATTCTTCATCAATGGAATACAATGAATTATCTTGATGGATAACTAACTGTTTGTAATTATGCCACTTTTGACTCTCCACCTTTAAAGGACCACCTGGGACGATGGTATACCTGTATGATAGGCAACCTCTCAAACCTAATCATAACTGGCAAATGATCACTACCAATACTAACTTCAGTAGATATAACTGATGGTGAGGTAAACCACCCAGAACCTAAACACAAAACCAGAGTAGATTCATCACCTCTATATGGGTCAATACGAGTGCGAAGACCTGGGGGAAGCAACAAAGTTAAGTTATGGGATAAGAGTGAATTAAAAACAACTCTGCCAGCTCTATTCACTAATCTGTCTGTCAAATGGGGATCCCAATAAGTGTGATGGGCATTAAAGTTACCCATTACCAAGGCTGGTGTTTCCAACAGATCAAAATAGTAATCTAATTCTTGACTGGTAAAACAATTACCAGACTTAAAGGAGTTGTGGCACATTAAAATGTCCCCCCAGCCAAAGGAAAACCCAACCTTAACACCTATCACTTCCAGACTCCCCTCTGGAAAATCACCCAAATCAAGGATAGAAAATTTCAAATCTTTTCTAATCTTTTCTTTATCCGTCCTAATAAATGTATAACCCTGAAAGACTGGGGTTACTCTAGGAGTCAGCCAAGTTTCACATAAACCTACTATGTGCGAGTTACGGTCATATAGCATATTCTTAAATTCGGATAAATTTGAAATTAGGCTACGTGCATTCCAGTAAATGATACAAGTTTGATTGGGATCCATTATCTAACTAATACTACCTTAAGGATACGACATAAAGGACGCAGAAGCTTGCTAAAATCGGGAAGGTTCTCAATAAAGGATTTGCCATTATTAAAAAGACAATAACACTCTGCAAGAATAGATAAAAGGGTTGTGAGGTCTTCCTCATCTGACTCTATTTCATTTGCATTTTCTCTATATGCTCTGGAGGAAAAATAGGATGTGGTTTGTCGTAAAGGATCAACCTTATACGACTTTGGATCAGGACGGTCGGCTCGCTCAGCAGGCTGTGCAGGACGACTGGATACTGGAGAAACCTCCCGATGCCTGGCTTGTAGCCTAGGCCAAGCAATAGACTGAGGGTCAAAGCCCAGAGAATCCCTACGGCCATCCCTATAGGCTGTATTAATACCTCTATCTGGAGTCAACTGTACTTGATTAGGCCTAGAACCCGAAGCAACATTTCTCATAACATCACCTGCTTTATGCACATCTGGATCAGAAGGGATACTACGGACCTGTGCCTTCTGTCCTGCAGCTGGCTCTGAAATACTGGTTACTGAACGACCACTACGAGAAAATTTCTGTGCTCTGCCATTTAGCTCCCTAATCTTCATATTTGCTTCCCTAACTGACAAATTGCCTGTTCGTTTTTTGGATTCGATTTCATTTTCCCTTATATTAATAGAGCATTCCTGGGAAGTGAACTTGTGGTTACCCCCACAGAAAACACAGTGATAGCCTTTCTGACAAGTATTTACATTTTCATGGAACATACCACAGCGAACGCAGCGCTTCATTGTTTTATTACATGTTAAAGTGCCATGGCCGAATAAATGACAATTATAGCATCTTAACGGGGGTTTTACATAATCATATACCGTGTAGGTGAAGTGTCCCAATGCGACTCTTTTTGGAAGGGACTCTGCAGCTCCAATAATTATATACCTGGTATAAAACCCGCTCCTGTCTACCAATCTCTTCACAGATAAGCTTTTATTATCACAGGCTCCTTCCACAACCACCAAAGCCTCTATGATCGTTTCAATCTCGATGTCCTTCTCAATAGGGCCAAAAGTCCCAAACCTCCTTGCTTCCATATCTGCTGGATACCAACATCTTACAGGATGGGTGCCAAGCTCCTTGATTAAATCCAGGGAAGGCATTTTGCCACAACTATGTTGGATGACATATTTCCCAAAAATAGATGCATTTAGTATTTTTGTGACCGTCAAAGGGTTCTTCGCGGTAAAGTTATCTAGGAATTTAATTATTACTACTTTATGGGTTTCTGACTTACATGAATGAGAGGTGGAACGGTTTTGTTTATTTGGGCTTACTGGGATGAAATGTAGTTGGTCCTGCTCTACCTTTGATCGCTTCTTTTGGATATCTATCTCGTCGACCGAAGTATTTAACTTATCAGTATTATCATCATCCAGATCGGCATGTGTTTTGCGCTTTGACCTGGGATCCTCAATGTTTTTCGGTGTCGAAAACTGGCTCTCCTCCTCCATGTGAATGTCCAATCCATCGACTTCCAAGCGAAGATGAGTGATATGGGAAACTGGTGACTCCGACCCATGATCCTTGATATTCACATCACTATCCATGTCTCTAATTGAATAGCAGTCAGCTGATAACAGCTACTGAAATCAGTGAAGGGTACTGAAATACTGTAACACTATTTAGCTACGCAAAAACAGGTCTTTACAGCACCGAGGCTACAACCTCTCACACCCTTAACCCAAACCTCTATACGTGCGATGAGTCACCTCTCTCAAAGTTAAATGTCACGTTTAGTCAGTGTTTGGTGTTTCAAGTGTTGTTTACATCAAAGCAGTGTTGCCAAAGGTGCATAAAATTTTGTTAAAGATTTAAAATTCTAGTACTAATTCCAAAATTCCTCGTACTAATTCCAAAATTCCTCGTACAGCCTATAAATTTTCACACAAAATGTAATTATTGATTAAAGAAATCTAGACATTCTTTTAGGTGGAATAAATTTGTTACTGTTCATGTGTTTCTAGGTCTAGTTACTTTTCTGCTAACTTGGTAATACTGCACTCAACAAACAGAATTTTTTTCCAACTGTCTGTTTGTATTATTTCGTAACTCAGGCAACAAAGTCATTATCAATATATTGCTTTGTAACAAAATGTCAACAAAATATGAGAATATAGATATATACATCATAAACAACTCTGTCATAGGGTCGTCTGCTATGAGACTATTAGTTGGCATGTTTTCTTGTAGAAGAGGGTCAGCAAGTCATCAGCTGATTACAAAAAAAAAAATTGCTACTGTACTTCATTGAAGGATGTGCAATATAAAAATAAATGAATTTATTACATATTAATGATAATTGTAGTATTATATTCTATCTCTCGTGAGATTGAGTGCTTGTATGTCAATAGTTGGGTTTTTGAAGGCTGTCAAACTCCCTTATACAACTTTTTCTTAAGTGTTAAGACGCAGGGTGATTTTGGAGGGCAATTTTCGTGAAAAAAGGTGCTTCTTATGACACGGGAAATACGGTAATTTATTTTTTAATATATATATATATATATATATATATATATATATATATATATATATATATATATGCCATCTGTCCTGAATAATGTATCAAATTGTAATTTTTGTCACCTCCTAATGATGAAAATATACATTCCTGTGAACAGCATCCACGGATACGAGTTAAATTTCATAATCGTCAGGATCCGAAGACTCAGATCTATCGCACCTAAGCCGCCTCCGATAGCCTTACGCTGTTAGGATATGTTATTCAAAGTAAATTTATTCTCGGATATAAGGTTCGTTTTGCATACCTGTAAACTCCTAAGGGTTTATCTAACATAGAAGTGTGATTTAACATCGTTTAAATCATAAATCGGCATGAAATAATTGACGTTTGAAAACAGACACAACTTCTTTGCTGCACTTGAAATGACCTCGTTAGCTATACATATGATCCTATCACCTTGCGACATGACATCATTCAAATGATATACATGAGTAGTTGTCACTGTTGAAGGGAAAGCACGTCTATTTATAGAAACTGAAATCAGACAACGCATGTATTGTAGTGTTCAGAGAGCGACTTCCGCTTGACCTACATGTACGCTACGAGTTGAGATCTCGATTGCTACTTCAGCTGAGAAAATAAAAAAAAATTGTACTTGTATAATTTCCCACCGGTACGATAGGTAGTATTGAATAAACATACTGGTTGGAAGATTTGTGAAAAATGAATAAGCGTACTGGGTGGAAATGGAGCGTACCGGCGGGAAGAAATTTGAAAAATTAATTAACGTACTGGTGCGTTTATTTGATACTTCAGAGTAGAAGAGGAAAAGACCCCCTATTCAGTTTCGACAGGTAAAGATGATCACTCAACCTTGATCCTTCACCTTCAAACTGAAAGAAAGGGACACCCTCTCATCGATAGACTTTTCCTAACTCATACGGACTTACAACTTGTCTTTCTCCAGTCGGAATTGAGACCTTCCTCTCGGAACATGGTTCAAATTCTCCGATCTCTAAAGGGACCTCCTTATGTTCCACTTCACCAGGCAACAAATTTTCTCCTGATTTAAGAACACAATGTTCCTACACACTAGGACAGCAACCATACGAGTCAAGGAACTTCATGGTCTCTCTTTCGACATCGCCCATTATTGAGAAGGGCGAAAGACAGTGTTTAGTTTCGTCCCCTGAGTATGTCGCCAGACACAGTCTCCAGAGGTGACGTATCCTACACGAGTTTCCACTCGGTAACGGACGATCCAGATCATCCGTTACTGTACCCAGGGTAAGGTATGAGACTTTACCTAAAGAAAACGGCAACAGCCCGCCCGAGTCCCTCCTCTTGTCATCAGCACTGGGAGAGACTAGAGGAGGATCACCGAAACATCATCTCAACATGACGACTCACAGTGTCAGGGGCATAACTATGCCCCTGTTCCTTCTTAGCAGATTACTCTGTGATGCAGGTTTTACAAGAAAAGATGTGAATGCTCCAGGTGACTTTCACAACCTTTCTCTTGCAAGACGTGACACACAGGATCTCGATACAATCTCTATCGGTCCGGTGGTGGCTGCACAACAGCTGGTTGTATACCTCAAGCTCCTTATTGGACAAGTAGCAGAAGCTTTAAGGGCACTGTTACCCAGTTTTAGTCTGTGTGAATGAAAAGATTTGACTGGCTCTTATTCTTTTCTTCATCCTACCCTCTCGTGGGGAAAGCAGCATCCTGGGTTCTCTGCATAAGCTGACCTCAAACTACTACAGGTAAACCATGCTCCCTTGTGTACCTAGTGTTAAACTAATACTGTTGCGTCCCCATACCCTGGTGAGGTGGTATTAGGAAGTCTTGGTTACATCAGGTTTTTCCTACATAGACTCGGAATAACTTTACCTAGACAATCACACTTCTGCACGTGTCAACACATAGCTTGCGTAGGCTGCGGACCTTGCATAGCAAGGTTTAGCGAGGGCAGGGACTCCTTATTTTTAAATATGAAACTTCCCTGGTAGTTACCTATATATAGCTTAAATCCCGCGTTTTGACGCGGCACGACAGAAATTCAAATTTGCGGCGACAACCGACATGACAGTAGGTGGTCATACATAAGCGCCACCACTCGTAGGTTATCAGAACCATTACCCATCATCTTCAGAAATTCTCTGTCATTGATCGTGTGAACACCTCAGGAAATTCTTTCGCTGCTAATAACTTTGTTCTACAATTTGGTGAAGTAACTTTTGTTGATTATTGTTAACGACTTTTGTCGCCTGTTTTGGATATTCTTCTGTACTTTTCGCTTCTATTTATTAGACTTTGTTGGTTTAACTTGGACTGTTTTTCTGTTTTTTCAAAATGGCTGACTCTATCAGGAAGTGTGTGAAAGGTTGCAAGACACGTATGCCTAAAGCCTCTATTGATCCTCATTCAATATGCTGTGGTTGTATAGGTCAATTTTGTACTTATAATAACAGATGTAACGAATGCAAGTCTTTGTCTGATTCGGAGTGGATTGCTTTTGAACGCTATGTTAGGCGTTTCGAAAGAGATAGAATTAGAAGGTCTTGATCAGCTAGTATTGTTTCTAATAAATCTTCGGATGGTGATATTCCTTCCAATATTCATACTAATATTCCTGTTCCTATTCCAGCACTTCCAGACCCCAATATGGTGTCGGAGGTAAGTGAACCTTCATTGAAGGATATAATGGCTGCTATTTCAGCCTTAGGCACCCAAGTTCGCTCTCTAACTACCGAAAAAGAAGTTTTGTGGGGTGCAGTGCATGGTTTACAAAGTAAAATAGTGAATAGTGATAGTGAAGTGGAGGGTGCGTCCATTCGTGTCCGTCATAATCCCAGCCGGGGACCTCTTCCATGCTCCCCAACCCCTTGGAGAAGGAATGTCGAAAGGCAAAACAATATGGCAGACTTTAATCAGCGAACGAACGTCCCCTTGAGCGATATTGTTGTCGATTCCCATTTCACTCCCCCTTACCAGAGTAAAGGTGAGGTTAATTTGTCTGCGACTTCTTCCGATGACGTAAAGTCGCGACGTGGTTGGCGTCAACCATTCAAGTCAAGACCACTCAAGAGACATATGTCTCCTAATAAACCATCTTGTAGTGCCTGGTGTTTACCAGAGGTTTTCCTTTCGGACGAAGACGATATGCCAACTCCGAAACAGGCACGTAAGACGCATAGTTCGTCGGAGGGAGAAGGTGCTCAGTTGACGTCAGTTCACGCTCCTTCTTTTACCCCAGATTGGGAAATGTCTCAAAAAATTCCCCCTGTTGTTTTCCCTTAGTCTATTGACGCTCCCGTAAGTCATTCGATACTCGGTTTAGATCGCGCACAAGGCGCTGGAAGTATCGACAGTTGACGATACCTCGCAGCGATCATTACATAGTTTTGTTGACGCACACGGCGTCCGTTCTATTCCTGATTTATCTGCATTAAAGAGGTCCATTTCGTCCCTGTTTGACGTTTATGACTCTCGAACAGAGAGTTCGCGTCCAAAAGAATCGAAGGACAGCAATAGACCAAGTAAGCGTTCTTCTGATACTATCGGACAGCGTAGTCTTCTGATACTCAGCAACGCACCATCCTGTCCGTCGTTTCGGGTGGCCGCAAGCGATAAATCCTACGTATGCAGCAATCTGGTCTCTTCCTCACGGCATTCTGGACATAGACGCCAATCTGAATTCATGCCTGACGCACGTAAGGTTGTGTCTACTCAACAGGATAGACAATCAGTTACTTCACCCTTGCGATCTTCGGAACACGTGACTATCGCTAGCGTTGGACGAGTTTTACAAGCCGATAACTCACGGCATTCTGGACGCATACAAAAGTCTGAAAGCCCACGGCAACATGGAGGCATGAGACAGTCTGTTCTTATGCTAGACGCATGCAGTCAAGTCTTGTCTCCGAGTCATCTGACCAGACGCGATACTATCGCTACCGCCGGACGCGATACTGTCGATACCGCACCGATCGCGGCAGACGCACGGCATTCGGAAGCCATACAACAGTCTTCCCTTATGCTGGAAACTTTGGAAACCGTTTCTCCATCAAAGCCCTCAGTGCTTAATCGTGATGCTTCCTCACAATTGGAAGATATACTCCATGATATTCCTTCAGGTCAATCTGAAGTTTTTATAGAAAACAATAACCAACAGAATGATGCGGTCTTGGCTTCTGACAATGTGAATCAAGGAACTGATGTTCCCTTAGCTGAAGTAGAAGAGGAATCTCAGGATCCGATACAGGCAGCTGATTTTAAAAGACTTTTGACAGTTCTCTCAGCTTTATATCCAGAGGATTTTACAAAGCCTATGCCTCAAAGCCCACCCTCTCAATTTTTGAAGAGCAGACCACAGAAAACATCCTCCTAAAAGAAGATGGTTCTGGCACGGTCAGTTAAAAGAGTTTTCCATACTCTTAATCAATGGACAGCTAAAAGAAAGGATCAAGGCCAGCCTTCTTTTTCCTTTCCTCCAACCCGACTAGTCTCCTGATCTAGTGTTTGGTACTCGACTGGGGAAGTTCTTGGTTTGGGAGTCCCTGCCTCCTCCCAAGGTGACTTTTCCAGACTCGTGGACTCCTCACGAAAGTCAGCCATGAGTAAGGCCAAAATTATGTGGTCTAATTCAGAAATGGACCATCTACTGAAGGGCATCTTTAGATCAATAGAAGTCCTAAGCCTTATGGATTGGATTCTAGGAGCTCTCGCAGAGGCAACAGACTAACAACGAGGCTCAGATGCATTTGATGGCTCCATTGAACTTTACGCCCTTTTTACAGCAGGAATCCTAAAGAAGAAGTCCTCACTTTGTTCCTTTCTTTCTTCTGGTTTGTCCTCTGTTAAAAAATCTGAGCTCTTATTTGCTCCTTTGGACAAAAATCTTTTCCCTCCTGAGTTGGTAAAAGATTTGTCTGCAACACTGTCACAACAAGTCACCCAAGATCTGATCTCTAGGACTGCTAGAAAGGTTCTTCTAGTTTCCTTTCCTACAAGATTACAAAAGGAGACTCCCCCCATTCGTCAGCCCTTTCGTGGCAGAGCCCCCTCGAAGGGACCTCAAAGAATGGCTGCCGGAGGTCAGACTCGCAAATTCCCTAAACAGCAAAATAAATCAAAGAAGTGAGACATGTTCTCTCCAGACACTAGTGGGAGCCAGACTTTCACACTTTTGGCAGAACTAGAGCCAAAGGGGGGCGGACTCCTGGTCAATCAATGTTCTAAAGGAGGGATACAAAATCCCCTTCCTGAAAATGCCTCCCATGTTGTTGACACCCTTGGAGTTATCAAAATCCCACTCAGGGAACAAGACAGCGGTTCTTCAAGAACAAGTGAACCTGATGCTGTCAAAATCAGCCATAGAAGTGGTAGAGGACACCTCTTCGGAGAGATTTTACAACAGGCTTTTCCTAGTTCCGAAAAGCTCAGGGGGATGGAGACCTGTTCTGGACGTCAGCCCATTGAACAAGTTTATCAGCAAAGTGAAGTTCTCCATGGAGACTTCAGCGTCAGTTCTTGCAGGCACCAGACAGGGAGACTGGATGGTGTCATTAGATCTGCAGGACGTGTATTTTCACATCCCAGTACACCCGGACCACAGGAAGTTTCTAAAGTTCGTATTCCTCAAAACCACGTATCAATTCAGAGCACACTGTTTTGGTCTAAGCACGGCTCCTTACGTTTTCACCCGAGTAATGGCCAGTGTAGCTCGCTGGCTTCACCTAAGGGGAGTAAGGATCTCTTTTTACCTAGACGACTGGCTACTCAGAGCAGAATTGCAAGCAAAGTGTCTGGAGTCTCTCCAAATAACAATCTCATTGACTCAACAGTTAGGTCTGATTTTAAACTTACCCAAATCTCAGCTAACACCCTCACAAAATATTATCTATTTGGGGATAAGGATTCAATCAGCAGTTTTTCGGGCTTTTCCAGCCTTGAAACGTATTCTAGACTGCCTGGTGAAAGTACGTCACTTCCTAAACTTACGATCTTGCCTGGTGAGGGATTGGATGAGTCTCATAGGCACCCTGTCATCAATCGAACAGTTTGTCTCTCTGGGAAGACTTCATCTACGTCCTCTACAGTTTCATCTAACAAAGTTCTGTACGAAAGATCAGAGTTTGGAAAAGTGGATGCCAATTCCTCTAGTGATCAGGAATCACTTGGAATGGTGGGACAATGTCAACAATTTCCAAGAGGGTCTCGATCTGTACCAAAAGATCCCCGACCTAGTGTTGTATTCCGACGCCTCAGACATAGGTTGGGGTGCAACTCTCGGGAAGGCCGAGATATCAGGTCTTTGGACAAAGTCACAAATGAAATGGCATATAAATCTCAAGGAACTAGTGGCCATTCATCTATCCCTAATTCATTTCCAGAAGGAAGTTCGAGGAAAACTGATTCAGATAAACGCAGACAACACCACTGCGTTGGCGTATATCAAGAAACAGGGAGACACTCATTCGACCTCTCTTTACGAAGCGGCAAGAGACCTCTTCCTCTGGACGAAAGCGAGAAACATAACATTGAGTACTCGCTTCATTCAAGGCGAGAAGAACGTCATGGCGGATATGCTCAGCAGGAGGGAGCAAGTTCTATCCTCAGAATGGACCCTGCATCATGAGGTGTGCTCCAACCTTTGGATGTTGTGGGGCCAACCCTCAATAGACCTCTTCGCCACTTAAATGACAAAGAGACTACCAGCATTTTGCTCTCCAGTCCCAGACCAGGAAGCAGCCGCAGTGGACGCTTTTCTTCTGAATTGGCAGAACCTAGATGTATACGCTTTTCCGCCATTCAAGATCCTAGACAGAGTCTTAAAAAAATTCAGGGAGTCAACCAATGTCCGCATGACACCAATAGCTCCATTTTGGCCCACGAGACCTTGGTTTGCAGAGTTGATGGAGTGGCTCGTAGATATCCCCAGAATACTACCAGTTCGGAGAGATCTACTCAAACAACCGCACTTAGAGAGGTACCACCAAAATCTCCTCACTCTCAATCTGACTGCCTTTCGACTATCGAAAAACTTGCAAGAGCGAAAGGTTTTTCTAGAGAGGCTGCTCGAGCTATCTCCAGGGCTAGAAAAACATCCACTAACAAAGTTTATCAGTCCAAGTGGAACATCTTTAGAGGATGGTGGAAGAGTAACAAAATTTCCTCCACCAATACCTCTGTAGCAAATATAGCAGATTTTCTATTGTATCTGCATAATAAAGAGAAGCTAGCTGTACCTACCATCAAGGGTTACCGTAGCATGCTAGCTTCCGTCTTCCGTCACCGTAACATTGACGTGTCAAGTAATAAGGATATTTCTGATCTCATTAGATCTTTCGAGACATCTAAGAGAAAAGACAATCCTAACCCCTCTTGGAATCTGGATGTAGTTTTAGCCTTTTTAACCTCGAGTAGGTTTGAACCCTTAGATAAGGCTTCCTGGAAGGATCTTTCCAAGAAGACTCTGTTCTTAGTCACTTTGGCCACAGCAAAAAGGGTAGGGGAGTTACAAGCCATCAGCAAGAAGGTGGGCTTTAATGGAGACAATGCCATTTGCTCCCTCCAGCTTGGTTTTCTCGCAAAAAACGAGAATCCTTCTCGACCCTGGCCTAGAACTTTTAACATCCCAGGTCTATCTAACCTTGTTGGGCGAGAGAAAGAGAGAGGTCTTTGTCCAGTAAGAGCCCTTAAATCTTATCTACACGTGTCCAAGAACCTGAGAGGGCAATCAGACAATCTCTGGTGTTCTGTTAAAAAACCCTCTCTACCATTATCTAAAAATGCTCTAGCTTTCTTTATCAACGACGTGATGAGAGCTTACCAGAATTGTGAGGAAAGGAGTTTCCCAATTCTTAAAGTGAAACCCCATGAGGTTAGAGCTCTGGCAACCTCTATGGCTTATAAACATAATAAATCTATGAAGTCCATCCTAGAGGCCACGTTTTGGCGAAGTAATTTAGTCTTTGCAAACTACTATCTTAAAGATGTACAAACTCAGTATGAGGATTGCTGTTCCCTGGGTCCTTACGTTACCTCCGGCATCGTAGTTGGAGAAGGGTCTACTGCCTCTTCTCTATAATCTTATATACCCTTGCCTTTTGTATTTGTGTTCTCAGGTTGTCTGTGAGTTGGTCGCAACTTTTCACAGTCTGGGACGCAAGTCAAGTTAGTTTAGTTTTGTGTGTTTTTAAACTTTAGAGTAGGTGGTCAGATTCAGTATCCTTGGCTATGCCAAGTTTGCAAGGGTGGAGGTCTAGCCACATGAAGGTTGAGGACTTTGTGGCAGCCCCAAGAGACTTTTACAGCCCCCTGAGTGGATCGCTGAGTCTCTCAAGGAATGCGGGCATAATGAGGCAGAGTAATTATGAAGCCAGCTTCCTTGTCAGGTAAGAACCAAATTGTTAGTACTACTAATTGTAGTTATTAATAATTATATGAATTTCCCAATGGGACAAGGTTTTCAACCCACCTCCAACTGTGTGAATCAGCTATATATATGTAACTACCAGGGAAGTTACATATTTAAAAATGGTATTTTTATTATAAAATAAATTTTTAAATATACGTACCTGGTAGTTACATATATAAAACGGCCCTCCCTCCTCCCCTCTGAAAACAGAGACATCAAATTTCTGAAGATGGGTAATGGTTCTGATAACCTACGAGTGGTGACGCTCATGTATGACCACCTACTGTCATGGCGGCTGTCGCCGCGAATTTGAATTTCTGTCGTGCCGCGTCGAAACGCGGGATTTAAGATATATATACTGTATGTAACTACCAGGTAAGTATATTTAAAAATTTATTTTATAATAAAAATACCATTTTTGAGTACTAACATACTCAGATAAGGAGCCCCCGGGCAAAGCCAAAAGCCAGATTGGCAGGGACATCCACCCTTCCTAATGGGTGAGTCACCCCTAATAAATAGCGTGGTTTGTATTCCAGTTACGGAACAAATGACAAATTCGTAGATAATTGTATTTTTCCTTACTCTCCAAACCTTAGCTATTTATACAAACTTACCCGCCATCCCTATCCCCCTTGAAGTCCTACCTCCAAGCAAAGTGACTAAATCACAGGTGTGTGAACAGGAGTGGTAGCAAGCTACCCCCCCCTACCCACGCTAACTAGCGGTGTGGGTGTTAACCCTCGCTAAATTTTAATGGCTCGTCATTTCAGCTCCGCCGAAAGTATAACCCCTAATAAATAGCTAAGGTTTGTATAGTTAGGAAAAATACAAATTATCTACGAATTTGTCTTGCTTGGGAACTAGCCATTATTTTAGCCTTTTTAAAACCCGGTAAGGACAAGTTTTTAGCAGCAAACTACTGACCTATTGCATTGACATCTTGTTTATGTAAAATCATGGAGAAGATGGTCAATGCAAGACTGATTTGGTACCTTGAAAAGAAGGGTATTTTATCACCGATTCAATGTGGAGTAAACAAAATGCACTCAACGACTGATGTGTTGACACGACTTGAGTCGTCTATTTGTGAAGCATTTGCTTCCAAACAGCACCATGTGACAGTCTTTTTTTACCTTGAAAAGGCTTATGATACCACATGGAGATACGGTATACACTTAAAACAATTCATGAATTAGGATTAAAAGGAGAACTACCACTATTTATTCAGTCATTTCTTTCACATAGAGTTTTTCAAGTGAGAGTGCTGGAAACTCTATCGGAGAGTAAATATCAGGAAGATGGAGTTCCTCAGGGTAGTGTGCTGAGTGTAACCCTGTTTGTACTAGCAATTAATGGGTTATCCTCAGTCATTCCCCGGGATGTTCTCTCAACATTATTTTTGGATGATCTCTCCATATCATTTGCTGGAGCTAGAATGGCAATGGTTGAGAGAAAAATACCACTCTCTATTGACGAAATTATCCAGTGGGCCGATATGAATGGATTTAAGTTTTCAACAAGTAAATCTACTACTATCCATTTCTGTCGTATCCGGAGAGTACATCCAGACCCGGATATATACATTAAAGGTCAACGTATCCCATGTGTAAGTGAAGCTAAATTTTTAGGTTTGATATTTGATTGTAGGCTTACGTGGGTGTCTCACTTAAAAGCGTTAAAAGCTAAATGTCTTGAGGCTCTGAATCTTTTAAAAGTATTGTCCCATACATCATGGGGGGAAGACCGCAATACTATTTTAAAATTATACAAGGCCTTGATTTTTTCCAAAATCAATTATGGATGTGAAATATACTCTTCAGCCACCCCAAGCCGATTAAAGATGTTAGATTCAATACATCATGCTGGTATTAGATTGTCCACAGGAGTGTTTAGAACTTCTCCTATTAGCCTTTCAGACTCCAAGCCTTGTAAGACACATCATACTTTGAGTTGCACCCTAAATCCCCTCAACCTTATGGCTTTTGGGTGAAACAATTATTAAACAGTCTGAATATAATTAGAACTAAGGTGCTTCCATATAAGGTATCATAAACGCCTCCATGGAAATTACCAGAGGTAACTTTTGTAATTATTTTATTAGAGTTAAGAAGAATATGACTGACATAGAGTCCAGATCTCTTTTTTTGAACATGCTGCAGAACATAGGGGATCGACTTTTATATATACTGATGGCTCCAAATCTGATGCTGGCGTTGGATTTAGAGTACATAATAATGATTTTAATTGTAGAGGTGCACCTCCTCTAACAGCTTCCATATTTATTGCCGAACTGCATGGTATACTAACCGCTATTGAGAAAATAGCGTTGGAGAAGGAGGGTAATTTTACAACTTTTAGTGATGCAAGGAGTGTTCTTCAAGCTTGAGAAGTTTTTAATTCTAGTAACCCTCTAGTTTTAAAGATTTTAGAATGGCTTTTTATTATTGGTCGGAGAGGTATAATGGTATAATTTTGTTGGGTTCCAGCACATGTAGGAGTGTCTGGGAATGAGAAGGCAGATTTACTGGCAAAGAATGCTGCATCTGAGTTGCTACCAAGAAGGTATCCCATTCCCTGTGATGATTTCCTACCTAACATCAGGAAATTGTTTTGTAATAGTTGGCAGCAGCACTGGAATGGTCTAGAAGGCAATAAGATGAGAGAGATAACAAATGTCATATCTCCTTGGAGATATAACATGATGCCTCGAAAGTGGGAGTCGTCTCATTGTCATCTCCGTATTGGTCACACACGGTTGACACACGAGTTTCTTCTGAAGGGCCAACACCAACCGTATTGCGACGACTGTTTGGTACCCTTGACAGTGAGGCATTTGTTGATCGAATGCTCCAATTATAATAACTTAAGAAATAGATATCTGTTTGAGGCTCGAGGTGAGGATGGCTGGTACATCTTGGCCAAGATTCTTGGACATGATGTATCGTACAATGCTAGTGGCATTTTTGAATTGATATCAGAAGCAGGTCTTCTTAATGCTATTTAACTTTTATAAAATATTTACTTCTAGTGGCATTTTTAAATTTATATCAGAAGCAGGTCCTCTTAATGCTATCTAATTTTTATAACATATTTGCTTCTCTGGTTTTAATTGAATATTCTTTTAATCTTTATTTATAATAAACGATATCGGCGTCAATGACCTTCTATGTCAGGATGCCAGAAAACTTCAAATCAATCAATAAATCAATCAATCTTCAGCGTGGTGCCACGAGAGAACCTTCTCCGAGCCATTGACATCTCTCACTTTGGAATTGTATGAGGTCCATCTGTCGTCTTCCCCTGGTCCTTCCACGCGTGGAAGAAGTGATCTTTCGCGTTTGCCTCTCCAACGACCCCATGCTGACGACAAACCCTCTCTCCATCTTTGGACCTCGTCGTCCCTTAATCCTCAACCCTCTGTTTCTTCCTACAGGAACTCTCAGGTTGCAGGTAGTGATCATCCGGGGATCAGTGCGCCTTCCATCAGCAGCGTTAAGGGATGAGCATCGCCATCACCTCGCCCTTATGGAACTTCTTCCCCTGATCGTCGTTCGCGACGATTGGAAGATTGTAATGATCGTAGGTCATAACGATCAAAGCATTTTTCGTCTAGAAGACGCTCACATTCTAGAGCTTCGCGCTCATGAGACTGTAGGAGGCGTTCCTCTTCACGATCACGAGACAGGTCCAGACGCTCTCGTTCTAGATCATCCAGATCTAAATCCTTAAGACGGTACTCGCGCTAGCGAGGACGCTGCTCACGATCACGAGGATGGCGTTTGCACTCATGAGGGTATCATTCACGAGAACGACGTGCTCGTTCGCGAGGCTGACGCTCACATTCGTCAGATAGGCACTCGCGAAGTTCACGTCGTTCTCGAACAAGAGCTAGACGCTTGTGTTTACGAACATTAAAAGTGATCAAGGCGTAGACGTTCCTCGTCTAGAGGTAGAGGTAGAGGTAGGCGTACGCTCAGTCCATCAGCGCGTAGCCCCTCAACCAGACCTTCCAAACGACCTCGGACCGAACCAGATGATCAGCATGACCACTCTTCAGACAGGTGTCCAGTTAAACCATCAGTGCCTTTCACAGACTGGGGAGTCTTAGCTAAGCCCTCACGTACGTGACGTTTGGAGACGTGCCCCGATGTGGTGCGTTCTTCTTCGAGAGTGTCCCTACTCAGAGGCCTCCTTTAGCGACTTCGTCGGACGTAGGGGCTCCTCTGCGGCAGCAGATAGTCATTAGACCTTCCTCTTCCTCGGTGGCTCCTAGTGCTCCTGTTTTGAGCATTTCTGCTAGCAAAACGCATGAAGTTCGCGAGTTTGCACGTGTATCTCCCGATTTCCTGACCAGATCAGCGAACTTGCCAGCATTTCGCGAGTATGAGTGTTGGGATCGCGAGTATGTGTGTTGGGATCGCGAGTATGTGTGTTGAGATCGCGAGCAGATGCGGATGCAACACCTTCCTCTCGCCCTTCTACATCTTCCACCTCCAGCGGAAAACCAACACCCTTCCCAGAAGGGTGTAAGGAGCCATCAAATATGTTTGCAAATGTTCCTATTAGTCCGTATCTTCCTCCGCGTCCAAAGGAACGTACAATATTCCTCTACCTCAGAGGTTATCTCCTCCATCGACCAGGCATCCTGCTGGAGTTTCACCCAGGAGATACTCATCTAGGGACTTCCAAGGTGGATCTAGGGAGACAGAGATTCCTCCGTGGGCAGTGACCTTCATGGCTGATATCCTGAAGGCTCTGAAGTTGGCACCCCAGTGCTACAACCCCTGACTGTTCCATCAGGGCTACCCTTAGGATATCTATGGAACCTTTGTTGAGCTCGTCAATTGGGAGTCAAGACCCTAGAAGGAAGTCGACGGCAGAGAAAGCGAGCAGATCATCTCCGCTCTGATCACGTGCTGAAGGGCAAGCCCCTGCTTATTCATAGATGGCTAACTTGCCTTTCACGCTAGTAAAGGCAAAGGAAGTCATTATGAAGAAGCAGAGGAGACGGATGAGAGGCATGACTCCACCTCACGCTGATATCATCCATCCTAGGACGAATAGGGACATGGGCTTGCCAAGGGAGATCGCAATCCATCCTTTCAATCCTCAGGATATCGAGGTAGTGCCTCCGGACCAGCGTCCAGTTTCTGTTCCTCTTCCAGAGGAAGAGCCTCCAGCTCCTAAGGCCAAGTTTTCATCTAAGTCCTCGAATGCCTTGCACGTTCCACCTCCTGAGATCGTGGAGGATCATACCGTGCGAAGGGAGTCGAAACCAAAGAACATCGCGGCAAGGGAAGCTAGGGAAGCTGAGGCACAGGGTCCATCCACGGCTTCAGTTGATAACCCTGACCTACTCCAGGCTCTGGACGTGAGCCTGGAGTTGGACGACCTCTTAGACTCGGAGGATGAAAATCTTCCAAAGGTGGCCAGTCCGAACTATCACTCCGAACAGGAGAGTAAAGAGTCGGAACATACCTTTTTGCAGGTTCTAGCCTTTATGAGGGCCATTAAACAACTAAAATTAAATGAGAACAAAACTGAATTCATGGTGGTGGGTAAGAGAAACGGCGTGAGAAACTTGGGTGATATTCAGATGAACATAAATAATGACTCAGTGCTGATATCTAGTAAAGTTCAAGATCTAGGTGTATTTCTTGACTGTAAACTGTCTCTAAATGCCCAAATAAATAATGTAATATTATTGGATGTCTTTATCAGGTCAATATAGGGTAGTAATCCCAGATCTTAGTAATAATTATCAAGGGAGGAGATAGAATTTGAAAAACACTAATTTTTGGGATAAATCGCCCTGGCTTCGCCAAACCGAAGGTAAGAGACTGAAATCCTTCGCAGTTTGGAGATGTCCTAAGTTACCTTATTAAGTGGTATGAATGTGAAAGTCCTGTCATTAAAAACGGCATTAACCAGCCGGCCCCCTTAAACGCAATGCAGCAACATGGCCCAGACTAACATCACTGTTTGTTAGTTCAGGGAGAGTAAAGAGGAGGATCACAAAGAACACACTATCCACCTGGATTTGCCAGGTGATTGAAAGAGCCCTGGCTCCAGATCCTCCTCAGGCTCGTCGACCTAGAGCTCACGACGTCAGGGGAATCAGTACTTCCCTGGCATTCAAGCACAACTTCTCCGTGTTGAAGGTCTTTCAGGCTGGTGTGTGGAAAAGACAAACCACATTCACAGCCCATTACCTAAAAAACGTGACCAACAGGAGGCTCAAAACGTTCATTATTGGTCCTGTGGTGGCTGCTCCACAGATAGTTTAAGATACCTCAGGCTCCTTAATGGACAAGTAGCAGGTGGTTGAGAGCATTGGTTACCTAGGTTAAGAGTGGGATGAATGAGGAAAATGTCTGGCTTTCCTTCCTTCATCTTCCCCTCCCTTGGGGTACAGCGCCATGGGTCCCTCTGCAAGCTGGCTTCAACCTCTGTAGGTGATTATCACTTCCGTTGTGTAGTCTAGTATAAGCAATAATTTTATACTGTCCATGTTCCCATTGCTTTTGCAAGGGAACAATAGATACATCTGGTTGTGTTTTTTCCTATTAAAACTCAGATGTTTCATACAAATAACCTCTATTTTACTAAATTGCACAGGCCGCGAATATACTCACTTTGTACATTTTAGCGAGGAGTCAAAGTTTTCCCTAGACCACAGTCATATACTGCACAAGGCAAAACCGGATCATTGTCCATGCCAGATCTAGGACTTCCACCCACCTAAGAGAGAGTCATCTACATAAATAACAGAAGGTTTGATAGTGTGGGAACAAATGACAAATTCGGAGCAAATTTGTATTTTTTCCTAACTAATACAAACCAGGAATTATTTATATAAATTGACCTGCCATCAGCTGTCCCTCAGAAGTACTGCCTACAATAAAAAGTGACGTCTCTCACAGCTGTGATAGTATATATAGAGGCGGCTGGGTATCCCCCAGCCACCCCCTGCCTACACGCTAAGCGGTTAGGCAGAGTTGCCATCTCGCATTTAAAGTCTAATGGCTACCTCCAGCTGCCGCTGAAAGAATATCCACATATATAACTCCAGGTTTGTATTAGAGAAAAATACAAATTCTCCGAATTTGTCATTTTTAACTCGATAGAGAGGCTTTTAACAATTCTGTACAGGTTAGTTTTATAAGGCCTGATATTTTGGGTCAGATATTAAGAGCACATGTTTATGAACCATGTTATTTTTATGTATTAATTTTCTTTGAGTGTGCATTCCAGTTTTGAATAATTACACAAATCTTTAAAAAAACTGTTTGGATATTTTGATTTGAATGCTAATTCCAATCCAGCTTTCTCCTACATTTAATTTCAATTTGTTCCGTAACCGAAATACAAACCACGCTATTTACAAAGGGTTATTACTTTTAGCGTAGCTGAAATGGCGAGCCATTAGAATTTAACGAGGGTGTATTACCCCCGCGCTAGTTAGCGGGGGGGTAGGGGAGTGGTAGCTAGCTACCCCTCCTCCCCCTCACACACAGGTGAATACTCACTTTCACTTTTGGCTCGGACTGTGACAGACGTCTCTGTCTTGGTCCTCGCTTGGCAGCCATTGTCTGTTTTGTCTTTACTTAATCGCTTACTTTTCTTTTACTCAATATATATGTAAACATGTTTTCATGTTTGTATATATATTTGAGTATAGAAATAAGTAAGTTTCCTTTTCAGATGTGTGTGTGTAGTGTACGATATCTACGTGGAGGCCTCGGCAGTTAGGCCACCACGGCCTAATTTTATGGGTTGCGATCGAGTTTGACTTCGGTCTTTCTCTCTCTCTCTCTCTTGAGGTCGTTCACCCTTTTACTATGTTTTACTACGCCCTTGTAGCTTCCTTCCCGTGTGGGTGGGGTTGCTACGCCGTACATTTTGTCTCAATTAGTTTATGAATCTAATTGTAGTTGTTAATTTTTCAGCTTGTAGAACGATTCCTTTCGGGGTTTTCGTTTTTTTCTTTAGTGTTCATTCTTTTTTTTTAAATTACATAATTACATAGTTACATAATTATAATTGTTATAATTCTGTTTTGGTTACAGCTCTCCTTCCGCGAGTGTAAGTGGTTGTGAGGGCACGTGCCTGTTGTGTAATTCTTGTTCCTTTTCCTCGGGATTCCTCTTCGGAGCCTTCCCGGGGTAATGAATGTGTACTAATATTATTTGTTTTATTTTTTTACAGTTACCGATCTAGTTCATTTCTGTAATATAGCAACGGTGTGAGCTGTCTGGTTGAGTCCTGGGGATTCGGCTGTTGCTGCCTCCCCCCTTGTATTGTCGTCAGGGGCGTGTCTCCTTCTACTGGTAGTACTCCCGTGTCGACGGACAGCTCTCCAGTTCATTTTAGAACAGTCAGGAGGCTTGCCTCCTTGGGCGGATAACTTTCCTTCCGAGGGAAGTTTTTTCCTGTCCAGGCTTGAGCTTTTCCTCTTTTGGGGGGTTCTTCTCTTGCCTTTTTTTCGTGCGACTATGCTCTTGGTGCTGAGCGGTCGCACCTGCAGTTTCGCTCAAGGGGCTGGGCAACTGCAGGGGCTCCTCTTCGGAGGATTGCCCCTTTTAGGTCACTGGCTGACCAGTCTCTTCCACGAAGTGTTTCTCTGTCGTTCGCGAGAGAGTACACTCATAGAGACTCCTCTTCGGAGGTTTCTTCTGTTGCTGTTGGCCTCCCTCGCCGTAAGGCCCTCCGTCCGCCTCGTCGTAAGGGCCTCTCATCTCCCTATAAGGGTGCTTGAGGCGCCTTTTTGAATCTCCGTTTGCAGCCTACAACTTCTTTTTCTCGATCTTCCGTCTTGGTGCAGATGGACAGCAGTCTAATCTCGTCTCCCGACGGGCAACGGTCTTCCCGACGGACAACGGTCTTCCCGACGGACAGCGGTCTTCCGACGGACATCAGTCTCCCGGCGGACAACGATCCCTTCGGGGCAAAGGGTTGCCCCCACGGGGGTTCTTCCCTTGCGTGTCAGGGTTTCCCTGCGCGCCCTTCTGTTCGTCAGCGCTCTCCTGTTCGTCAGCGCTTTCAAGATGATCTTCCCTGCGGTTCCTGTTACGTGCCCTGTGCGCCCACGTTCGCCCTCGCGATCTAGAACTTCGGTTCAGGTCGGGGTCAAGGACTCTTCTTTGCGCAGGCTTCCACGCGTAGCCTTCTGCTCGTCAGCGATCATCAGCTCGTCAGCGATCATCAGCTCGCCAGCGATCGTCAGCTCGTCAGCGATCATCAGCTCGCCAGCGATCTCCGGATCGCCCATGTGTGTTACAGCTGGCACGCCAACGTTCTCCAACACTTCTGAAGGAACATGGTTCGCCAGCTACTAGCTCAACTGCGGATGCTGATCGCCATCGCGCGACCCTCAACTGCAGATGCTGATCGCCATCGCGCGACCCTCAACTGCGGATGCTGATCGCCATCGCGCGACCCTCAACTGCGGATGCTGATCGCCATCGCGCGACCCTCAACTGCGGATGCTGATCGCCATCGCGCGACCCTCAACTGCGGATGCTGATCGCCATCGCGCGACCCTCAACTGCAGATGCTGATCGCCATCGCGCGACCCTCAACTGCGGATGCTGATCGCCATCGCGCGACCCTCAACTGCGGATGCTGATCGCCATCGCGCGACCCTCAACTGCGGATGCTGATCGCCATCGCACAACCCTGAACGATTGCCCGCTTACGCATGCTGCTCCTCATCGCACAACCCTGAACGATCGCCCTCTTGCGGATGCTGATCACCATCGCACCCTTTCACGCGATCATTCACCTGCGCATGCTGCTCGCCATCGCACAACCCTGAACGATTGCCCGCTTACGCATGCTGCTCCTCATCGCACAACCCTGAACGATCGCCCTCCTGCAGATGCTGATCACCATCGCACCCTTTCACGCGATCATTCACCTGCGCATGCTGCTCGCCATCGCACAACCCTGAACGATTGCCCGCTTACGCATGCTGCTCCTCATCGCACAACCCTGAACGATCGCCCTCCTGCAGATGCTGATCACCATCGCACCCTTTCACGCGATCATTCACCTGCGCATGCTGCTCGCCATCGCACAACCCTGCACGATTGCCCGCTTACGCATGCTGCTCCTCATCGCACAACCCTGAACGCTCGCCCTCTTGCGGATGCTGATCACCATCGCACCCTATCACGCGATCATTCACCTACACATGCTGCTCGCCATCGCTTACCGCCAGCGATCTTCTTCACCTACGCGGCAGCACGATCCCTCGCCGTCACGCCCATTCGCCTGCGCGCCCGCGCGATCGCTCGCCTGCGCGCCCGCGCGATCGCTCGCCTGCGCACCCGCGCGATCGCTCGCCTGCGCGCCCGCGCGATCGCTCGCCTGCGCGCCCTCGCGACCGCTCGCCTGCGCGCCCGCGCGACCACTCGCCTGTGCGCCCGCGCGACCATTCGCCTTTGCGCGACCGTTCGCCCTCGCGCGACCATAGTTCGCGGCGAATTCCACAGCCGGTGGTAGCAGCAGGGACGCGTGCTCCTAGGCGGCACTCGGGATCACCTCCATCCAAGCACAGGTTGGTAGTGCAGGACGAAGACAGGTCAGTACAGCATTCTTCCCACCTTCTTTTCAGGCAGGAACCGTCGTGTCCTCTCCAAAGGATCGCCCGATCCCTTTCACCTTAGCGAGGATTTCGGACTCTGTGTCCTTGGAGCAGCAGACATGGTTTGATCCGCTGGCACGGGCGTTAATGAGGGTTATGAAACCAGCACTCACCGGCCAGGGTAACAAACCAGCGGCTGTCTCTCCTACGCTGAAGAGAAAGAGAGGAGTGGACTTCGTGGTGACTTCCCCCAGGGCGAAGTTGGTTCCCAAGAGGTCGGTCTCGAGGGTCCCCTCTCCTGCACGAGTACTCTCTCCTTCTCCCGCCCTGGAAGGATTTTTGGCGGGGGGGCTTTCCGTTAAAGATTTCTCCATCGGACAAGGGGTGACTGCTTACCTCTTCCTCTGGGAGCTTACCAGGTTCTTTCCCTCCTCGGTTACGGCCCGAGGTTTGGTTCAAGGAAGCTACAGGAAGATCAAGGGTACTTTCCTCCTCTCGAGCTCAGGCACCTTGGCCTTTCGTCGTTAAGTATCTACTTGCGGACAAGCTCGATGTTGTACCATCTGGACGCACTGACTGAAGGCTTCCTTCGGGTGTCTCATCTGTGGAGGTCAACGACCTCAGACACCCTTCCATCCTTGAGAAGAGTTTTGTCTTTGCCCAAGGACAGAGACTTAAAACATCTGCTGTGCGGAGTAAATCGACTTCCGGTTTCACTCCTCCAAGGCGCTTTCTTCCAGACTCTGCAGGGCTCCAGCTCCCTTTTCTTTCAACCACGTCGGCCTAAGTTATCGGCTACGACAACTGGGACAAGGTGTCCAATTGCAGTTTCCTCCTGTCAGGAACAGATGGCACGGGAGACTCCCCCGGGGGGGCATAGTCCTAAAAGGAGTTCACGAACTCTAGGATTGCAGGTTTTTTCGCTGGGAGGATGCTTAAGGTTACTCATCCGAATGACAGCTTCCCGATGCCCATTCCCGCACAATCTCTGTGAGTAGCCAAGGATATCGCGCCTGCCGTCTCTGTCAGCGAATTCAGTGTCTCTGAACCTCTATGCCATAGCATCAGCAGAGTTGCCCGGTTGGGCAGAATGATCCATACCTTAGGCGAAGGTCTTCCTTAGGATCATCGACGGCTTCACCCCCGGCCCCCTCAGTCGATCCTTTCTTGTAAGGAAGGATCTGAGAGGGGATGTCCATAGTCGACCTCTCAGCCCTGATCAAGTTTGTCGAACAAACTTTGGCCAGCGTAGATCAGCAGAATCGATCAGACTGGTAACGAGGCGACAGGACTCCTTTAACCCTGGATCGGAAGGACGGGTACTTTCAGTTTCCATTCCATCCATCTTCCAGGGTGCTCGTCGAATTCAGCCTAAACTGCAAGTATTCCTGCTTATGATGCAGTGTGGCTATCCCGCCGTGGCATAGCAGGTTTGTTTCCCCAGAGAACTCTCCCTGCCTTCCTCTTGGCCGCTCAGGTGCAGACTTCCGCCTCCTCTGCTGTTTGGAGGGCTGGTCAACTCCGGTAGGCTCGGGTTTCGACCTTCTTCAGCGCCGGGAAAAGCTTCCGAATGCTGACCATGAGTGTGGGCTCATGGTATTTTGCTTGAAGCCTTCTCTTCCTCTGCCTCAACATCTGGAGTATCTGGCCATGATATTGAGTCAACCGCCTTACCACGTTGGAAACCCCGCTTCTCGTCCGTCCAGCGAGGTTAAGCAACGTCGGTACTTGGATGGGTGACCACCTGGGGACGCCAGATTCTGTTACCACATCCTCCGAGCCTTCCTTTCGGTTGACTGTGGCAAGACTGAGGAGAGTCGCAGTACCTGTTCTCAGTCAAGCAGAGTTTTCAGCCCTACCTTGAAACGTTTCCTAGTTCTTCTTTCCTCATTGACCCGTTTATAGTCCGAACGGTCGCCTCAGGATAAGTTCCATGTGGGGCGATCCAAGTTCCAGTGGCTTCAGGCAATGTTTAACCGGACTCCCTGGCCCTATGGGACCAGCGGAACTATTAAACCTGCAATGGGTGTTGACCTATGGAGCCTCTTGATGGTAGTGGATATTCTCGTCCTTTCCCCACATTCTTGATGCGGTTCTCGGACTCGTCAAAGGAAAGGGGGGGGGGCATGTTCCGGTCCAGGCCTATGGTCAAGACCTGAAGGATACCTCTCCATCATTCAGGCAGGCTTAAGGGCCTTAGTCTGGCCCCTCTTCAGATCCTACCGCTCCTGCCAAGTCGCCCCGTTGCGTGTCGACTTCATGCTAACCAGCAGGGGACGCATTTTCACACCTTCACATCTTGCAGTAGAGATACCGGGATGATTGAGATTCTCTCAATTCCACCATCGGCTCTCTCATTCCAGGCAGGGGAATGTTTCTCTCAGACTATCCGAGCAGAGCCTCATAGAGAGAGTGTACCTAAGGGTCTTTGACCTTGGGTAACCAGCAAGTGCTGGTCTGGGGGACCTGATCGCGACAGCTTGGAACCTCAAGCTTCCGCTAGTTTTCCCCCCAGTCTCAGACCCCGAGACTCTGGCAAGATGCATTCCGGTGATGGTGGGACAACTTCGACGCCTGCGTCTTCCCTCCTTTTTGTCTGCGGACAATGGGTCTCAACAAAACCAGGCTGTCTGTCAACCTTTCAATGGGAGAGCTCCACTGGGACTATGCGCAGAACGGTTTCTGGACCCTCTGCTTCCCCTGACGGAACTCCCGGGAGAGCTTCTCCCACGGCGCAGACTACTCAAGCAACCACACTGCGACATCTCTCCCGAACCGGGACGTCGCTTCGGCTTCATGCCTGGAGACACTACGCTTCCTCCTCTAGAAGAGACAACCCGCTACAGTCGCGGTACGGAGGTCGCGTCATCTGCGATAGTCATCCACAGGGGTCTCCCAGGCAAAGTGAAGAGTCTAAGGTGGTTGGTGCCGTGGGAGATATACCTCTTCCCGTGAGGCCTCTTCTCCAGCAATAACGGTCTTATTGCCTTTCGGCGGGAGGAAACTCCTTCCGCTCTTGGCAATGAAGCCTGTCGCTCAGCCTTTCCCTGACCTTCAGGCTTAAAGGAATAACTTTTTCCTGCCCGCTGGATCTATCCTCGCTCATGCGAAGCTACGATCGTCCCTGCCCTAGTCGGAGGAAGACCTCCAACTTGGAGCATGGCTCGGACTTTTAGTCCTTTAAGAGATCTTCTCAAGACCCTTTTATGACAGGCCTCGGATTGTATTCCGCCTTGGGTCTTCTGCTCACTCTGGCCACGGCCAGTGTGTAAGCAATCTTCTTGGTCTCTTACTACTCCCCCCCCTTTCTAAGGAAGAGGGGAAGGCAACATTCAGGCTCGCTCCTGAGTTGTTGGCTAGACTCAGAATCTGAGGGTCCCGACCCTTCGGTCCGATTCATTCAAGATTTTGAGTCTCCATTCTGTGTCTGATGTCCCAAGACCTTCTCTTTCTTGCCAGTACAGGAATCGAGAGGTTAGCGCTGGGAACAGCTGCAGTTTGGCCTCAGTTGCAGTCGATTTGGGAACACAAGGAGGACATGGGGGGAGAGTCACCAGTATACCTCTTCAGCCCGGACTCAAGGACATTCATCTCGACCTGTCTTCAGACCCTCCCCCGTCACGTCGCCCTACAGCACGATGTTGGATACATCGCAACGTCCCTCGCCTTCGAGTAATACTACTCTGTGACGCAGGTGCTACAAGCTGGAGTCTGGAAGCGTCTGATGACCTTCGCAGCCCGCTTCCTGCAGGGCGTGACCCACAGGAGTCTCGATACGTTTTCTATCGCTCTGTGGTGGCTACACAACAGCTGGTCTAACCTCAGGCTCCTTTTTGGACAGGTAGCAGAAGGTTGAGGGCATTGTTATCAGGTTTTAGTCTGCATGAACGAAAGAAGTATGTCTGGCCCTTACTTCTTTCTTCATCATCCCCTCTACGGGGAAGCAGCATCCTGGTCTCTGCATAGCTGACCTCGAACCTCTGCAGGTAAACCATGCTTCCTTGTGTTCCGAGTATTGAGTCAATACTGTCGCGTCCCCCATACCCTGACGAGGTGGTATTGGGAACGTCCTAACCCAGAGTTCCTTCTGGAACTCCAGGTCAACTGCCTAGGACGGGTCACACTTCTTCCTTCACACACAAGCTTACGTAGGCCACATGGTTCCTTGCGGTGCAAGGAACTTGTGAGGTGCAGGGACTCCTTTTCTCGAGTGCGACTCACTCGGATTCTGAGTCCCCGGGTAAAGCCAAAGCCAGTATGGCTGGGGACTTTCCACCCTTCCTAAGGGATAAGTCACCCTTTGTAAATAGCGTGGTTTGTATTTCGGTTACGGAACAAATGACAAATTCGAAGATAATTTGTATTTTTCCTAACCATACAAACCTTAGCTATTTACACATATTTGCCCGCCAGCCCTGTCCCCCAAGACAAGTCCTACCTCTAAGTGAAAGTGAGTATTCACCTGTGTGTGAGGGGGAGGAGGGGTAGCTAGCTACCACTCCCCTACCCCCCCGCTAACTAGCGCGGGGGTAATACACCCTCGTTAAATTCTAATGGCTCGCCATTTCAGCTACGCTAAAAGTAATAACCCTTTGTAAATAGCTAAGGTTTGTATGGTTAGGAAAAATACAAATTATCTTCGAATTTGTCATATTGTAGTGTGTTACATATTTATAATCTGTTTTTCACAACACACTGCATTTGTTTAGAGCAGGTTAGTTGGATAGAACAGAGGGGGAGTTAAATAATTTGACGATGGATACCTGTTAGATTAGGATTATGCAAATGAATGTAGTATTGTTGACTAGAAGTGTACATTATTTGCTATTTCTGGGCTCGACCTGTGTCGCTCCTTGAAATGCTCCTTATAGCACCATTTCTAAGGTATAAATACTGCTAAATATACCAGAGAAAAAAGTTACATGGAATGCCAGGAATAAACCCAGCTCGCTCACTCTAATTGAGTGTCGGTACTGTATAGTAAATGGGACATGTTAGAACCACGACCAGAGGTCCCTCACCAGTTAGTCATCTCCTTCCTCAATATCCCCCGATACTACGAGGTGCCGTTCTACATCCGACTTCTGCCCTCTACTACGACTACCCTCCCCCCACTGCTACCACTTCCAGAAATGTACATTATTTGCTATTATTAGGTATCAGATTAAAGATCATGGTAAGTGGTGTTGGTTACAAAATTAAGGTTGTGAGTATGAAACATGAAGAAGATAGTTCAAGCTTGGGACAGTCAGCCTAGCAGTGATGTTGCCATATTTATGTCTTTGGTAGTTATCACAAATGGTGGATCATTTTAAAATTAATTTGCTGAAAGATTTGAAGAAAGTAAATAAGGATTGATGTATGTTTAGAAAATTATAGTTATCAAATAGACCAATTTTCAATATTAATCTTACCCGGTGATCATGTGGCTGCAGCTCTGCTGCCCGACAGAAAAAACCTACGGGCGGGATACGCCAGCGATCGCTATACAGGTGGGGGTGTACAACAACAGCGCCATCTGTCGAGTAGGTACTCAAGTACTTCTTGTCAACAAAGAACCAATTTTCTCTCTGTCGTGCCACCGGCAAGACCTACAGTACTTGATACGCTGTTGTTTCTGGAGTTGATTTTCACGCTATTTGGTGAAGTATTCTCTCTAGTTATTAGCTTTCGCTGTACAGAAGTTATCATCAATACTTTATCACTTTCATTGATTAGATTTTGGATTATTTGTTGACGACTTGGATAGATTTTGGATTTCCCCCTTTGACTAATTCAAGATGTCTGACCCTACTCAAGTCCCCAAGTACAGGCAGTGTAGCGCTAGGGACTGTTCTAGGCGTCTTCCGAAGGCCTCTATAGATCCTCACACCGTTTGTTCCAATTGTAGGGGTAAAGCCTGTCAATTGGAAGATCGATGTGAGGAATGCGCTGGGCTTTCGGAATTCGATTTTCAAGAATTCCTCAAGAATGCACGTAGGCTAGAGAAGGATAGGATCAGGAGGAGTTCGTCTCGCTCTTTTGATTTTTCCTCTCCCCATGCCCCACAACCTATTCCTTCCCCTGTAGTGGTTACACCTGACCCTCCTACTAGCTCTCATCAACCTTCGATGGCGGATATGATGCGTGCCATTCAGGCTCTTGGTGACAGAGTTGAGTCATTAGCGAATGACCGCAATCAACTCCTGGCTGACGTCAGGGAGTTGAAGGAGAAAAGTGCAGTGGGAAGTGTAGTGAGTGCAAGTGCAGTGAAAAGTGTCAGTGTTACGCATGAGGGTGCGTCTGTTCGTGCCTGTCGTCCTCCCAGTCCGGGACCTCTTGCAAGCTCCCAAGCCCAGGGGAGAAGCAATGTCGTACGACCAAAGGGTTCGACAGGCCTTGATCAGCGTACAGACGTACCCTCAGTGGTTGAGGACGTATCTTGCAGAGATCGTCCCACCCACAAACAGACGAGTGAGCCCATTCATTCCTCGTCTGCGGAAGAAGTTTCTCGTCAGAAACGCTGGACTAAGGTCTCACGACCTCTCAAGCGCAAGGTCCCTTCCGAGCGAGTCCAACGGCCCAGGTGTAGCCACTGGGTCAGTTCGGACTCGCCGCAGTCTTCCGAAGACTGCACACCTCCCAAGAGAGGTAGAGTGGTTCTGCAGCAGGCAATCACTCCGTCTGTTGCCGCACCAACTGCTGTAGACCCTAAGTGGTCTTTGCTGCAGTCTATGCAGACTCAGCTAGCTTCCTTCATGCAGGAGTATCGTGCTGAGAAGGTTGACGCTGCACCCGTTAACCTACAACCTGCCACGGTTGTGCGCTCAGCTGACACTGCGGCTGCCTGCTCCCACACTCCGGCTGTGAGAGCTCCACCACCGATGCGCAGTCGACCCTGCCAGACGCATGTTGATGCGGCACCCTCCGTTGACATGCGTGAGCTTCCGCATCAGCAGTGGGAAGGTGCAGTCAAGCTGCCGTGTTTTGACGCGATGCGGCAGTCTCCGCAACCCACGGCAGTCCCCACCAAGCACCACCACTCCGCTTTGGTTGTTGCCAGCTCTCAGACTGACCAGCAGCGGCATGATGTTGGATCCAGTGCAGCTACGCATGCACCCGTGCTGCCGGATTCAGCCGTTCAGCTTTCTTCTCCTCCTTTGCCGCTTCCTCCTCAGCATTCGGATGAAGGAATCTCTGATGACGACGAAGCTGCGCATTTGGATGATCAACACTCCGACATAGATGAACCCAAGACTACGCCTCCCTCCTTAGACTTTAGGAAAGTCCTTGCCCTGTTTAAGGAGTTGTATCCGGACCAGTTTGTGTCTGCAGCTCCACGCTCACCTCCCTCTGAGTTCGCTTTAGGCATGCAGTCAGCAGCTCCTGCCTTTACGAAACTCATACTCGCTCGCTCGTCCAAGAGAGCTTTAAGGGTACTGGGAGAGTGGCTGCAGGCCAAGAAGCAACTTGGGAAGACAACCTTCTTGTTTCCCCCGACCAAGCTTGCTTCCAGATCTAGCGTATGGTATGCCACAGGAGAGGTTCTAGGCTTGGGAGTTCCTGCCTCTGCCCAGGGTGACTTCTCAAGTCTGGTAGACTCTCCCCGCAGACTGGCTATGAGACGGTCCAAGATTTGCTGGACTTCTTCGGACATGGACCATCTTTTGAAGGGAGTTTTCCGTGCGTTTGAGATCTTTAACTTCCTGGACTGGTGTTTGGGAGCGTTGAGCAGAAAGACCTCCCCTTCGGATAAGGACTCTGCCTTGCTCATCATGTCCTGCATGGACAAAGCCATTCGGGATGGGTCTGGCGAGCTTGCGGCTTCTTTCGTGTCTGGAGTTCTTAAGAAGCGAGATCACCTTTGCTCCTTCTTGTCGGCGGGAGTCACACCATGTCAGAAGTCAGAGCTGATGTTTGCTCCGCTATCCAAGTGTCTCTTTCCTGAGGAGCTGATCAAGGGGATTGCCGCCTCGTTGATCCAGAAAGACACCCATGACCTGGTGGCGTCATCCGCACGTAAAGTCACAGCTTTACCTTCCGTGCCTAGACCTAGGATGGACACACCAGCGTCTAGGTTCATCCCGCCCTTTCGTGGCAGAACCTCCAGCAGAGGAGGTACCCGTGCCGATAGTCAACGTGGCAACAAGAAGAAGGGTTCCAAGTCCTCAAGAGGCAGAGTCTGACTGCCATCTTCTCCAGACAGCAGTGGGAGCCAGGCTCAAGAACTACTGGCAGGCCTGGGAGAACAGGGGTGCAGACGCACAGTCTGTGAAGTTACTCAGAGAGGGGTACAGGATTCCATTCTTGCGCAAGCCCCCTCTAGCAACAACTCCCATCGACCTCTCTCCCAGGTACAGAGAGGAGGACAAGAGGCTAGCTTTACAGCAAGAGGTGTCTCTCTTGCTACAAAAGGGAGCGGTAGTCATAGTCCGGGACCATCAATCCCCGGGCTTTTACAACCGTCTCTTCTTAGTAGCGAAGAAGACAGGAGGGTGGAGACCGGTGCTAGACGTCAGTGCTCTAAATGTCTTTGTCACCAAGCAGACGTTCACCATGGAGACGACGAAGTCGGTGCTAGCATCGGTCAGGAAGGAAGACTGGATGGTCTCGTTAGACCTAAAGGACGCGTACTTTCACGTCCCCATCCACCCAGATTCCCAACCTTTCCTAAGGTTCGTCTTTGGGAAGGTGGTTTACCAGTTCCAAGCCCTGTGCTTTGGCCTAAGCACGGCACCTCTAGTGTTTACCAAACTGATGAGGAATATTGCCAAATTCCTGCATTTAGCAGACATCAGAGCCTCCCTCTATTTGGACGACTGGCTTTTAAGAGCTGCGTCAAGTCGTTGCTGTCTGGAGAATCTCAAATGGACTCTGGATCTGACCAAGGAATTGGGTCTCCTGGTCAATATAGAAAAGTCCCAACTCGTCCCATCCCAAACTATAGTCTATCTAGGTATGGAGATTCAGAGTCAAGCTTTCCGGGCTTTTCCGTCGGCCCCCAGAATCAGTCAAGCCCAAGAATGCATCCAGAGCATGCTGAAGAGGAACCGATGTTCAGTCAGACAGTGGATGAGTCTGATAGGGACCCTTTCATCGCTGGACCAGTTCATCGCGTTAGGGAGACTCCACCTCCGACCCCTTCAGTATCACCTAGCTGCTCACTGGAGAAAGGACATGACGCTAGAAGCGGTCTCAGTTCCTATCTCCGAGAAGATGAAGTCTGCACTGACTTGGTGGAAGAACAACATTCTTCTCAGGGAAGGTCTACCACTGGCTGTTCAGACCCCCGACCACCTTCTCTTCTCGGACGCATCGGACACGGGCTGGGGTGCGACACTGGACGGTCGGGAATGCTCGGGCACGTGGAATCCGGATCAAAGAGCACTACACATCAACTGCAAGGAGCTACTGGCAGTTCATCTGGCCTTGAGAAGCTTCAAGTCCCTCCTTCTAGGCAAGGTGGTGGAGGTGAACTCCGACAACACTACAGCCTTGGCGTACATCTCCAAGCAAGGAGGGACTCATTCGATGACGTTGTTCGAGATCGCAAGGGACCTCCTCACCTGGTCAAGAGATCGAAACATATCGCTTGTAACGAGGTTCATTCAAGGCGACATGAATGTCATGGCAGACCGCCTCAGCCGGAAGGGTCAGATCATCCCTACAGAATGGACCCTTCACAAGAATGTTTGCAACAGACTATGGACCCTGTGGGGTCAGCCCACCATAGATCTGTTCGCTACCTCGATGACCAAGAGGCTCCCAAATTATTGCTCACCAATTCCGGACCCAGCAGCAGTTCACATAGATGCCTTTCTTCTGGATTGGTCCCATCTAGACCTTTATGCGTTCCCCCCGTTCAAGATTGTCAACAAGGTACTGCAGAAGTTCGCCTCTCACGAAGGGACAAGGTTGACGTTGGTTGCTCCCCTCTGGCCCGCGAGAGAATGGTTCACCGAGGTACTGCAATGGCTAGTAGACGTTCCCAGGACTCTTCCTCTAAGAGTGGACCTTCTGCGTCAGCCGCATGTAAAGAAGGTACACCCAAGCCTCCACGCTCTTCGTCTGACTGCCTTCAGACTATCGAAAGACTCTCAAGAGCTAGAGGCTTTTCGAAGGAGGCAGCCAGAGCGATTGCCAGAGCAAGGAGGACATCCACTCTCAAGGTCTACCAGTCAAAATGGGAAGTCTTCCGAAGCTGGTGCAAGGCGAATTCAGTATCCTCAACCAGTACCTCTGTAACGCAGATAGCTGACTTCCTTTTACACCTAAGGAAGGTAAGATCCCTTTCAGCTCCTACGATCAAAGGTTACAGAAGCATGTTGGCAGCAGTCTTCCGCCACAGAGGCTTAGATCTTTCCAACAACAAAGATCTACAGGACCTCCTTAAGTCTTTTGAGACCTCAAAGGAGCGTCGGTTAGCCACACCAGGTTGGAACTTAGACGTGGTTTTAAGGTTCCTGATGTCAGCAAGGTTCGAACCGCTTCAATCAGCCTCTTTTAAAGATCTCACTTTGAAGACTCTTTTCCTCGTTTGCTTAGCAACATCTAAAAGAGTCAGTGAGATACACGCCTTCAGCAGGAACATAGGATTTACATCTGAAACGGCTACATGTTCCTTACAGCTTGGTTTTTTAGCTAAAAACGAACTCCCTTCTCGTCCTTGGCCCAAATCGTTCGAGATTCCAAGTCTGTCCAGTTTGGTTGGAAACGAACAAGAGAGAGTACTATGCCCAGTAAGAGCTCTTAAGTACTATTTAAGACGTACGAAGCCATTACGAGGACAATCAGAAGCTTTATGGTGTTCTATTAAGAAACCTGCTTTACCGATGTCGAAGAACGCAGTTTCTTATTACATCAGACTTTTGATTAGAGAAGCCCATTCTCATCTGAATGAGGAGGACCATGCTTTGCTGAAGGTAAGGACACATGAAGTTAGAGCTGTCGCTACTTCAGTGGCCTTCAAACAAAACAGATCTCTGCAGAGTGTAATGGATGCAACCTATTGGAGAAGCAAGTCAGTGTTCGCATCATTTTACCTTAAAGATGTCCAGTCTCTTTACGAGAACTGCTACACCCTGGGACCATTCGTAGCAGCGAGTGCAGTAGTAGGTGAGGGCTCAACCACTACATTCCCATAATCCCATAACCTTTTTTAATCTTTCTCTTGAAATGCTTTTTATTGTTGTTTTTGGGTTGTACGGAAGGCTAAGAAGCCTTTCGCATCCTGGTTGATTTGGCGGGTGGTCAAATTCTTTCTTGAGAAGCGCCTAGATTAGAGGTTGTGATGAGGTCCTTTAGTATGGGTTGCAGCCCTTCATACTTCAGCACCTAGGAGTCGCTCAGCATCCTAAGAGGATCGCGAGGCTCAGTAAGGAAGACGTACTTAAAAAGGCAGAGTAATGGTTCAAGTCGACTTCCTTACCAGGTACTTATTAATTTTATGTTTGTTATTTTGAATAACTGCTAAAATGAAATACGGGATACTTAGCTTCTAATGTTAACATGTATGCTGGTCTCCACCCACCCCCCTGGGTGTGAATCAGCTACATGATCACCGGGTAAGATTAATATTGAAAAATTTTATTTTCATTAGTAAAATAAATTTTTGAATATACTTACCCGGTGATCATGAATTAAAGGACCCACCCTTCCTCCCCATAGAGACCCAGTGGACCGAGGAGAAAATTGGTTCTTTGTTGACAAGAAGTACTTGAGTACCTACTCGACAGATGGCGCTGTTGTTGTACACCCCCACCTGTATAGCGATCGCTGGCGTATCCCGCCCGTAGGTTTTTTCTGTCGGGCAGCAGAGCTGCAGCCACATGATCACCGGGTAAGTATATTCAAAAATTTATTTTACTAATGAAAATAACATATTTTCAAACTAAGATTATTTTATACTTTTTAAGTGAGATGTGTTTTGCTCTCTGGGAGAGACTCTTGATATAGTAATGGAACCACATGAAGATATATAAGTATTTTCTTGTAATAAAGGCTGGGTTTTAAATGCCAAGAGCTTTAGTGGCTGTGAAATTTTGAGGGATTATATAGGATTGGACCGGTTGCTGGCATTGAGTGGGACATGTTCCTCGATGACAGCCTAATAGGAATGTGAAGTTGGTTGTAATATGCACACCGCAAAGTTCTAGAAGAGTGGAAAGGCCAAGGCATATATATGTAAGAACTATCCTTAAATGGAGATACAAAGCCCAAGCTAAATAAACTTTAAAGAAATGCAAATTTCCACCAGCTGACCTGGAAGGTTTCAAGTGACCATATGATCTGGAAAGATGAGTATTAACAACGGAGTTACTGCCCTGGAGCAGGCTCAGGTGGCACAGCAGTGACACTCCAGAAAAGAGGTCTCCTCAGACTTGAATTCACATTTAATGTGTCCAACATGTGGCAAGGTTTGCAAGTCAAAGATTGGCTTGGTGAGCTATATCAATGCATTCAAATGCCGGGAGTTTTTACAGTACATTTAACATGGGCAAAGGAACTGTGAATATTGTCATTGGTAATGATGGACTTCTATTAGATTACTGTAGTTTATGAGTTGGAAGTCAGCTGATATATGCACAAAAAAACAAATGACAGATAGTTGCAGGAATCTGGAGTTGTTGTTTAATTTAGTTGTTCTTTGTATCTAAAAAGATGAATAGGAACTGCATGCAGTACTGTAGTTGCCTATCAATTTTTATAATATAAGTTATAGCTCAGGCTATTTGTTTTTGTAACAAAATATCAAAGATAACTAGGTGACCAAATGTCTGAAAATAAATTCTTCTAAAACAAATACAGTAAACTAATTTTACAGGAGTCCATTCATTCATTTCTTATAAAAACCTGTCATGATTATTCAGCAACACTGGACAATTATCCATACCTTTCATCAGTTTTGGTTGGACTTTGATTTTCATTATTACAGTATTTCATATCCATCTGATTTTCCCTTTCTTTTGACACGTATACAAACATTTAATATGCAAGAGATTTTCTTTATTTCTTTTGGTATTCTTTTTGTAAGTACTTATTTCATTAAGTACTTGAAATTAAGTAGTTTCATTTTGTAAAAGAAGGGTACTGTACTTATTATTTGTTTCTTTTTCCTTTCTTTTACCTGTATATGGTACAATATGTTTGTCCTATGGACGTCATTTCAAGAGTGGCTGGTCCATTCATTTTATTACTGGTATTGGTGTTATGCTGTAAATCTTCCAATACAGTAATTATTCAAATTTGTCTTGTTTTCTGGAAGATTTCATTTAACACTTGTTTTCACATAGTTTGTAGGTGGAGCTCGTATCTCTGCAGCTCCTGTTGTTTGTTGAGTTGGCAGGTAAGGCTGCCTTGTGGAAGGTTCCAGATATGTCAAAGCAGTGGGCACCCCTGCCCATTCTAAGGTGTAACTTTCTAAGAGATGATCTGTAACTGTCGACCAGTAACAACTGTGGGTACTGCTCTGGCCAAGTAAGAACCGCTTGGTTTATGAATGCTTTTCATCATGGGATTCTAGGGAGTGGCTCACTATGTGACAGCGCAGGTATTTTCAAAAGCTGATCAAGGTGTGGCACTTGGCATGGCTCGATTTTGTTCAACAGGTCCCTGGATTTAGTGCTCTGCTCTGGGATTTTCTGTAGTTTCCTGATTGCCTGAGACGTTAATCAAGTTGAACTGCTAGTAGGCGATCTCCCCTTTTGCTGGTTGACAGATTGATGGGAGGAGAAACGTCTTTATTTCTATGAACCTCCCCAGATGTTCATATTCTTCTCCAGAAGGTTGGTTTAATTAACTTTCAACTGTGATATTTTTTAATTTTCCCATTTTCTTTGCTTCAATAAACATGCATTTAGTAAAGGAATGAGCATTATACTAATAAGTGGTAATGGACAGGACATTGCCTTTGTCTTCTCTGTTTCTTCCTTTGCCAGCTACTGGCCAGGCCTACTTTCAATTGTTTGCTTATTACTGCATATTAAGATGTTTTCCCAGGCTCTCTAAGCAGTTACTATTTGGAGTGTGTACTGGAAGTGTTTCTGGAAGCTCATTATCTGCATTTCTTTGGTGTATCACGGGCAACACTGTGAATTAAATTTCATTGTGAAAAGACTCTTCCCTCACAGTACCTCTCATAAAATATTACATTTTAATGGCTGCCAACCAAGTTAACAGTGTAAAGAACTAAAAGGAACTTGATGTTAGTTCAGGCTTAAAACCAAGGGAGATTAGGCTAGTTGTTTGTAGCGGGGATAATGACGATATTAGCAATCCTCCACTTTTTGACAATTCACATAGTCAGTCAGCTTTCCTTCTTTTTGTATTAAGCAAGGTTTTCTTTTGCAATGTAACTTCTTCCAAGAATGAAAGGTGCCATGCTTGCAATATTGTCTTTAGGGGATTTAGCTACCTTGGCCCCTTTACAGGACCAGTATCTGTAGATCAAGGGCTGAGGCTATGAATAAGCCTCGAGTGAAAGTGAAGAGTGATTGACCTTCTTCCTTTCTGTCTTCCCCTCTCTTAGGGTACAGCCTTGGAATCCTCGCTAGCTAGACTCGATTTAAGATAGGAAAGCTTATTTTGCTTTTTGTCACCTAGTGCGTAACCACTGGAAAGTTATCCTCACATCCCTGACAAAGGGGAATGTGATGCGACCAAGCAAACCCTATACTGTACAGTAATCTATGTTATGGCATTCTATGTTATCGTCAAATTCTCTTTACTTCGTGATCAGCACAGATAGGTCTAGCTCAGTTACAGTTCTTTGCATAGGCCATGAATGCCATGTTTTTTGGGGGGTCATGAGGTGTTTGAACACAGACTAGCATTTTCAATGCTAAATGTGGTAGGTCCAGGGTTAGCTCTCCAGCCAGTTGGAACGGAGATATCCGCCTTCCTAAGGATGAGTCTCCTATAGTGAAGGATGATGGTTTGTATTTGTGTTGGAACAAATGATAGGCTTTAAAGATAATACAGTATGTATTTTTTTTTAATTATAAAAACCTGAGTTCTTTACTCAAAGTTTCCCACCATCATCATCTCCCAGAGCAAGTCCCAGTTGCAATCCAAGGAGGTTACAGTAAACTGAAGGAGAGATGGCTGCCTCCCTACCACCTACAGATAAACATCAGTCAGGTTTGTTTAGTTAGTAAAAATACTAATTATTTTGAAAATTTGTTATCTTTTCACCATGGCACAATTCAAACTCCTAATTTGCCAAGCAAAATTTCTTTACATGTCTCTTACTCTTGTAGAGGAAGGAGGTATGCATTGATTTTCTATTTTCTCCTAGTGCTCTTAAAGTGTAAACAACTCAGCTCCTGTAAGTTGCTATGCAGACTAAATATGAAATGAAATATTTATTTATTATATTTCCAATGTAAGGGGATTTGTACTGTTCTACCATAAGGTTAATTTGAAGTACCGGGTTTTACCAAATTATGTTACCAGGGTGTCATTAGCACACTATCATTCATTGCCTGGTGTACCATTTAAACTTTGACATTCTCTTCCAGGATGTGTTGTTTAAACTCCTTAAATAATTTTAAAAAATGCATCTTTCTTTGAATCTGTTTAGCCATTTTACTTAAGATTTTTTCATTTTATTGAAAGACCTCCTCTGCTAGTACAGTGATACCTCTACATATGATCTTAATTCGTTCCAGAAACTGCTTCGTATGTTAAAACGATCGTATGTTGGAGCAAATATTCCCATAAGAATACATGGTAATTTATTTAATTTGTTCCTCAGCCTAAAAACCCATAATAATTCCTTAATAAATGGCTACACATAATTACACATTACATTAATACAATACCTGTATAATAAATACATATTAGAAACCAAAAAAAAAAAGAATAATGATGATGAAATAATATATAATAAAGGGGTTTTAATGTAACACTTTACCTTAGCGATAGGCCTGCGCAGGTGTAGGGACTGCTAGGCATGAGGAGGCGGAAGATCAGGGAGGAGGTAGGGACGGTGACTTTGTACGATAACGTGTACGATAACTTACACTAACTTACATTACTACGTGAACTTTAACTTAACTTAGCTTATTTTTTTTTTTCATTTTTATAATTTTATATTTTATTTACATTTTTCTTTTCTTATTTTTAATTTTCATCAATTTCACTCGATTCGGTCTTCCTTTTCTTTGCTTCACTTTCTTTCTTTTCACCATGATCACTAGACCGTTTTAAAGATTTTTTAAAGAAACTATCGAGTGAAAGTTGCTTGGTACGGCTTTTGAGGATTTTTCTAAAATGCGTTAAGCAAACATCATCGAACTGCGCAACAACACGGCAAACCTGAAGTTTCTGTGGGTGATGCTTGTCGATGAAATCAACAACGTGCTGATGATATGCCAACATCTGTTTTATTTTCGCCGTACCTAAGATTTGGCCTACCTCCTCGATCTCCTCTGACTCACTCAACTGCGCTTGGAACTCATCATGCTGCATGGCTTGCAGCTTTTTGAGTTCCTCGGTGGTGAGCTCTTCATGATGCTCATCGGCGAGTTCGGTGATGTCATCTTCATCCACTTCCAGACCCATGGACTAGCCAAGGTATACAATCTCATCGACGTCTTCCTCGGCGGCAACCACAGGTTCATTCTCGGGGCCAAAACCTTCGAAATATCTGGGAGCAACAGCATCAGGCCAAAGCTTCTTCCAAGCGGAATTCAGGGTCACCAGTATAGGAACAGTGAAGAACATGAAATTTTTAATTTTGCAGAGACTGACCATATATACATATGATCAGCACCCAAGCCCCCTCTCCACCCAAGCTATGACCAATGATGGCCAGGTAATGGCTGCTGATGACTTAGCAGATAGAGCTATAGGCTCCCCCAAACCCCACATAATTAGCTCACAAGGAGGGTGAGGTTTCATCGACCAAAGAAACTAACGAGTTTGAGCTGGACTCGAACCCCATTCTGGTGTTCTCCACTGCGGGGCGTTACACATCAGCCACCGCAACTTTAATAGTAAAGAGTCTTGAGGCTCTGAATCTTTTAAAAGTTTTGTCCCATACATCATAGGGGGTGGTGGGTGGCAGTCCACAAAAGTATTTTAGAAATATACAAGGCTTTAATTTGTTCAAAAATTAGTTATGGGTGTGAAATATACTCCTCAGCCACCCAAAGTCGACTAAAGATTTTGGATTCTTTACAACATGCTGGTATCAGATTGGCAACAGGAACGTTTAGAATCTGGCCTATCCCAAGCCTCCTTGTTGACGCTAGAGAGTTATCTTAAGACCTTTACCGAAAGTCTTCTATTGTAGTAGGTAGTAAGTTGGCCAGGGCACTAGCCACCCAGTAAGATACCAATGCCAGACAGTAATACATTGGATCCCTCTCTCTGGTTATGGCTAATTTTTTATCTGCCAACACATAAACCGAATAGCCTAGCATATTCTTTACACATTGTTGTCTTTCCTCATACACCTGACAACACTGATTGATATTACCAAACACTTCTTCTTCGATCAAAGGGCTAATTACTGTACTGTAATTATTCAGTGGCTACTTTCCTCTTGGTAAGGGTAGAAGAGACTCTTTACCTATGGTAAGCAGCTTTTCTAAGAGAAGGACACTCCAAAATCAAACCATTGTTCTCTATTCTTGGGTAGTGCCATAGTCTCTGTACCATGGTCTTCCACTGTCTTGGGTTAGAGTTCTCTTGCTTGAGGGTACACTCGGGCACACTATTCTATCTAATTCCTCATTGTTTTGTTGAAGTTATTATAGCTTATTTAGGAAATATTTATTTTAATGTTGTTACTGTTCTTAAAATATTTAATTTTTCCTTGTTTCTTTTCCTCACTGGGTTATTTTCCTTGTTGGGGCCCCTGGGCTTATAGCATCCTGCTTTTCCAATTATGGTTGCAGCTTAGCAAGTAATAACAATTATAAAAATGATGATAATCTGTGCTCCTTATAACTGGTTTTTAGAAGCCAATAATGTTGAAACGCGATGCCATTCCTAAGGCCATGAGAATGGCGATGTATATTAGAACTGAGTACCCTGCTTCTCATAAGTCCTGCTATGAATGTGGATGTCATGAGATTCAGGTAATGAAAGTTTGTGGCAGGCATAACAACTTCTATTTGTGTTCAATCTACCGGAAGCCTGGAATGGATGAATCTATCTTTGATTGTCTTCTTACCATTATGGCTAAGATACAAAAAGATGATAGAAAGGCCTTTTTTGTCGTTGTTGGTGATATCAATGCTCACCATAGGAAGTGGTTCAATTCTGCTTCTCCCACCGATCGCCATGGCTTAAGATCTTTAGACTTTGCCTCTGGATCAGGCTGTTAGCAAATCATAAGTGAAGCTACTCACAGGTCTGGTAACTGCTTGGACCTTGTATACACTGACTCCCGTGGCATTATAACAAGTAAAGTTGTTTCTCCAGTCGGGACATCTGATCATGCCCTGATTTTATTAGTAGTGAAGACTGAGGAGCCTGTCCCTGATGTATCATACTCATGTAAGATTTATATGAAATCTGCTGGAATGGGATTTTGCATGATATTTTGTGCTTGAATTGGTCACAATTGCTTTTTAGTGTTGATCCTGTGGTCCCTTTGAATGAGAATCTAATCAACATAATTAATAGTCGCATCCCTTCTCGTGTACTAAGGTACCGAGTGAAGGACAAACCATGGTTCAACGATGATTGTAGACATGCTTATGTGGAGAAGCAGGAGGCCTATCATCTTTGGAAGGGTAACTGATCAGATTTGACCTGGAATAACTATACTCGGCTTAGAGCTTTTGCTCAGAGAGTTTGTTTCAACTGAAAAAGAATACAATCTATCCATAAAAGAAACCCTTTCTGGTACAACCTAGGAGCATATGTGGTGGACTACCCTTAAATCTGCAATTTTTGTTGTAGATGCAACAGTTCCTCCTTTACATGAACGAGATGGCTCTTGTCACTCACTCTCCAAAGGAAAAGGCAACCCTTTTAGCAGATGTGTTTGACAGCAAGCAGAGTAATGAGAAACATGAACTTCGTCATTCCTGTTTTCCTAAGGCTAAGCTAATTAGTTTTGCTTTTTGATCTCGTGAAATTAAAGCTCTGTTGATGGACCTTGATGCTTATGGAGTGGAGGTGTAGACCCAAACGGTATTTTTCCTTTGTTTTTTATAATGACTGCAGATTTCCTTGCTCCAAAGTTATCTGTTATTTTGTGTAAGTTAGCAAGAAAAGGAGCTTTCAGCTCTTGTTGGAGAATTGGTAATGTAACTCCACTATGTAAATACATTTGTGGTAGTAGCTCAAGTCCAACTGATTACCGCCCAATTTCCATAACTCCCATATTATCTTAAGTTTTTGAACGTCTTTTGGCAAAACGTCTTGATAAGTTTGCTGAAGGTAATCATCTGTTCCCTAGTTTGCAATTTGGTTTTTGTAAAGGCCTTAGAGCATGTAATGTCTTTCTTACAATCTCCAATGCTGTACGCAAATCCCTTGATTGTGGTCAGGAAGTTCGTATGATTGGCCTTGATTTTAGTGCTGCCTTTGACGATGTTAATCATGATGCCCTTGTTTTCAAACTCAAAGAGTTGGGAGTGGGTGGGTCGTTTCTTAGCATCATTATTGAATTTTTAAGTAATAGATCGCAAAGAGTTGTTGTTGATGGGCAACATAGGAAGTATAGGAATATGATATCTGGTGTTCCTCCGGGTAGTGTTCTTGGCCCATTACTTTTCATACTATTTACACATGACATGTGGTTTGGTCTAAAAAACAAGCTTGTTGCATATGCAGATTATGCTACTCTCTTTGCATCAATACCATCTCCTGAATATAGATCTGGGGTTGCTGAATCCCTTAGTAGAGATCTAGCTAAAATTAGTGCATGATGCAAATTATGGGGTATGAAGTTGAATAGGTCAAGGACAGTGGCTCCTCAACATCCGGATTTCAGCATTGATAATGTTTATTGAAGTTTGTATGATTTAGAATTTTAGGTGTGATTCTTGACAGTAAATTTACTTTTGAGAAGCACGTTAGGTCTGTGTCTTCTTCAATTGCACGAAAAATTGGCTTACTGAGAAAGTCTTTCAAGATTTTTAGTGATCAATCTATTCAGAAGAAATGTTTTGATTCTTTCATTTTACCTTGTTTCGAGTATTGTTCTCCTGTCTGGTGTTCAGCTGCTGATTCTCATCTTAATTTGTTGGACAAACACTTACTGTCTATTAAATTTCTTATTCCTGATCTAGATATTAATCTTTGGCACTGTCGTTCAATTAGTTCATTATGCATATTGCATAAGATTTTTTGTAATTCTGACCATCCTTTACATTCAGATCTTCCTGGACAGCTCCATCCTGTTCGTGATGCTAGGTATGCAGTTAATTCTAATAGTCAGGCCTTCTCCATCATGAGGCTCAATACTACACAGTACTCTAGAAGTTTTATTCCAGCTGTGACTAAGTTGTGGAATGATCTTCCTAATCGAGTAGTTGTATCAGAAGAACCTCAAAAGTTCAAACTTGCAGCAAATTTTTAAAAGTTGAACAGCCTTACATAAGTCCTTTTATAGTTTATATATCAAATATCTGTTTTAATGTTGTTAATGTTTTTGAAATATTTTATTTTCTTTTTTCCTTCTTATAGCATTTATTTATTTCCTTATTCCCTATTCCTCACTGGGCTATTTTCCATGTGGGAGCCTTTGGGCTTATAGCAGCTTACTTTTCAAACTAGGGTTGTAGCTTAACTAGTAATGATAATAATAATAGTAATAATAATAATAATAATAATAATATTCGGTATTGGTTTAGGTTACAAAGACTCCCTAATTCTTTAGCCTATCAGACAGCAAGCATTGTAAAGCACTAATTATGTTTTGAGTTACTCCCAAATCCCCCAAACCTTAAGGTTTTTGGGTGAAACAATTGATCCACAGTCTTGATATAGTTAGAAATAAGGTGCTTCCATTTAAGATATCAACGCGTTCATGGAAATTACCAGATATATCTTTTTCGTAAATATTTTAGTGGTGTTAAAAAGAATATGACTGACTTAGAAGCCAGGTCTCTTTTTGTAGAACATGTAGCAGAACATAGGGAATCGATTTTTATATATACTGATGTCTCCAAATCTGATGCTGATGTTGGATTTTGGGTATATAGTAACGCTTTTAATTGTAGAGGTGCACTTCCTCGAAGACCTTCCATATTTACTGCAGAACTGTATGGCATACTGACCGCTATTGAGAAAATAGCGTTGGAGGAGGGTAATTTTACATTTTTAGTGATGCAAGGAGTGTCTTTCAAGTTTTGGAAGTTTTTAATTCCAGTAATCCTTAAGTTTTAAATATTTTAGAATGGCTTTTTATTATTGGACCTAGAGGTATAACAGTTCAATTTTGTTGGGATCCAGCACATGTACAGTAGGTGTGTCTGGGAACGAGAAACATTTACTGGCAAAGAATGCTGCATCCGGGTTGCTACCAATAAGGTATCCCATTTGCTGTATTAATTTCGTACCTACCATTAAGAAACTGTTTTATAATAATTGGCAACAGCATTGGGATAGTTTAGATCAGGGGTTCCAAACCGGTGGGTCTAGCAAGGGGATCGCCAGAAAGACACTGCCTGTCTCTCTACAAGTATGGCTTGATTCTGTAATCAAAATTGGATGAATCTAGGATCCAAATGGTTCATTTCCTCAAGGATGAAATTACTGAACATATTCGTCAATAGAAAAGGAGTTCGAGAGATACTTCCCTGGGTTACCAGAGAAACAAGAGGCTCTGGTATGGAACGACCCATTTTGTACGGAACGACCCATTTTGTACAGCGCTTAATGTGTCCAAGGAGAAATCAGTGACTCAGTTCTGGTGTGCTATGTCTCAGTCATACTTCAAAATCAGCATGACAGCCTTGCATGTTTTTGTTCTATTTGCTACTACCCACTTGTGTGAGGCAGGGTTTTCAATTCTTGTCAATACAGAAACAAAGAACAGAAATAGATTGGATATCAGTGATAACATGAGACTGGCTCTAACAAACACATGAAGACGAATTTAAAGGCTTGCTGCTCAAATACATCAGGCATCTCACTAGGGGTTATTTGAAAAATGTGGAACTCTATATACAGTATATTGATAATATTGCAAAAATGATTATGCTCTATCTGGAAATTAGGTTTCATCAATGGTGTGAATTAGTTTGCCAATGAATAATTGCAAAACGCTGAATGATTTATTTAGGTTTGATAGTTGTGGAAAACTATGAATATTTTATCCCTACTGTCACCAGCTTGATTTTCATGTTTTTTATTATATTAAGGAGAGAGAAAGAAATGGTATTTATAGAAAATAATTCAATAATTTTGTAATTACTTAGTGGCAGAGTAAATCACAGCGTTGATCAAATATTAACTCACAAAAAGAGGCTAATACAAGGATTATTAGCCTCTTTTTGTGATTAATGTTTGATCAATGCTGAGTTGTAGTTTATCAATAAATAATTACAGAATCATTAAACATTTTAAGTTTGATAACTATGTAAAACTATGTATGTTGATATTTCAAGAATAACTATCCTCTTTTTGAGTTAAGAGTTGAACAAAGATGTGATTTAGTTTGGCAGTAAATAATTACAAAATTATTAAATGATCATTTCAAATATACCATTTCTTTCTCTCTCCTTAACAAAAAAAAAAATGAAAATCAACCTGGTGATAGGTGGGGGTTGCGGGGGTTTCAAGGCTTTGGGTAAGGGGTCGCGAGTGCAAAAACGTTGGGAACTGCTGGTCTAGATGAAAATAAGGTGAGAGAAATAACGATAGTTATATCTCATTGGAGGTAAAACATGATTCCCCAGAGTGGGAGACATCTCTTTGTTGCCTCCACAATGGTCAAATTCGGTTGACACAAGAGTTTCTGATGGCTGGGCAACATCAGCCATATTGCGATGAATGTTTGGTACCCTTGATTTGATAGTGAGACATTTGTTGATCGAATGCCCCACTTACTGTACATAAAGAAATAGATATCTGTTTGAGGCTCGAGGTGAGGATGGAGGGTCCATCCTTGCCAAGATTCTTGGACATGGTGTGTCGTACCATACTATTGGTATTTTTTTTATATATTTCAGAACCAGGTCTTCTGAAAGCTATCTAACTGTTATACGGAGGTTTTTGCTTTTATTGTTTTAAACCGAATTACCATTTATTTATTTATTTACAACAAGTAATATATGCATAAAAAATCTAAGATGTCAGGCTGCCAGATAACTCTTAATTAATCAATCAATCAATCCATGTTAGCTTCCCCCTTCATTCACCCTAGATTTACCGAATCGCTTCAGGACCTGGAACAGAAAGATTGTATTTCAACATCCTGGACAATGTTTTTATCATAAAGTAAAAAGATGAATAATTTTTACGAGTGGTCACATTTTTCATTATACAACAACAACAATAATAATGATGATAATTATAATGATAATAATAATAATAATAATGATAATACTGTAACAATGATTATTATTATTATTATTATTATTATTATTATTATCCTGAGCAAGAATTTATATCGAAGCAACATCTTAATGATGCTTGGGCAATGCAAACCTTCTCACCTCCTCAGGAATGGAACTGACATCAGGTGGAAGTGGTGCTATGTTAGGTCCATCAAATCTCCCACTGATACCAAAAAGCTGAATTCTGTAGATGAAAAACTCAAGGGCGTAGAGAAGTTCATAATTCTTCAAAGAGTGGAAAGATACTGGAGTTTGCGATAAGCTGTCAATCCCCTGAAACCAACAAATTCCATATGAATATATACTTTACTATAAAATATCATCTGATCTTTAGAAAAAAATAACTAAAATATTTGTCTAAAAATGTGATAATCAAGCTTCTTAACATACATATATACATATTTTGATTGACATCTTGGAGGTGAGTATGCTGTCTGCATGATGGATACCATGCCAGTTAACTTGAGAAGTTAACGATGAAGGGAAAATCCTATATAAATTATTTAAGGCATTTTCAGGTTCATCCAGATAGATTTTGCAGCATATTAGGAATCTAAGATGAGAATTTTACCTTAAGCTCCAGTCAGAGTCAAAACAGATATAGGAACATCGTGGCTCTTCATCTTTCTAGAAGTTCATGTGATTATTATCATTATTATTATTACTAGGTAAGCTACAACCCTTGGAAAAGCATGATGCTATAAGCCCAATGACTCAAACAGGGAAAAAGTGCAGCTGTGTTGTAGTTACGTTGTCTTCATGGACGAGGTTAAAAATGACAATACACTTTAAGGAAGATAACGCACCACAAAGGTGCAGTTTGTTGAGTAATGAAAAAGTAATGCAGAGGAGCTGCAAATAAGTCTGCATGAGCTCAGGAAACTGACCTTGTCAACACAGTGTCAAACTAAAATCACAAAAGCAGCCATCAAAGATTTTAAATAGTTGCCTCTCTCGTCTTTGCTCTCACCCATCACAGCACCATTATACTTTATCTTCTTGTTAAGTGTGGTCGTTGTATTTATTATTGTTGAAGTTCTCCATGCAACTTTCTTTTCTAACAGTTTATGGACTAAAATAAATGTGAATTCGGGAGAGACAATTTTCTAATTGAAAGAAACAGAGTAAAATCTTACTTTCAGCCTCAAATTTTCTTAAATGAAGGTCATACATGCATTTGATTTGTGTCTTGTTTTATAAATAGCATTTTGATAAATATTCCTGGTTGAAATTTCTTGTCTCGAAGTACACTTCTGTGTTCCCCCATTCACGAAATGTCAAGGTAGAATATCTAAAATATTAAATATTTTGAAAAATATACGCCATATCCATTAAATCGTGGAGGTTTCATGATAATTTTTTTTCTTGAACTTACCTTATCATATTTGTAAATCATCACCGTTGGGTACCTGTGTTGCCATTTCCCTATAATATATTCATCTGCAGGATTTTGATGAAACCTGTGTTTTCCCAATTCATCTCTTGAATCACCCAGAAGTATTCCTGATTTCGTCAAACATGGACCTGGAACAAGAGGGCCAACATGAGTTTTAAAATTACTTCAGTCAAAACACTGAAAAGCTTTTGTATCTTTTATGATGATAAGATCTATGTTAACTCAAAGTTAAATCATTTGAATAGCAGGATGGAAGGTAACGCTTATCAACTCTGATTTGCATTGTTTTATTACAAACAAATTCAGTATCGGCATAGTCGCAGTTTATGATGTCCTTAGTCTTAGAATTACTGTATCTGTAAATTTTATGTAAACTATATCATCAGTCTTGAACTTCCTGTCAGTCTTTTTCAAGATGTACATACAATTGACAGTAGAAGCAGGTAGTCATTTCTTCTCTGGGGGATTTTGGTTGAAGCTTGTGCAGACCTTACTACCAATAGAGTCTTTCCCTTAATTCAGCTAAGTCATTCTCTCACATGTTGGAGTAGCCAAGATTTTTAGCGTTATCTTAATTGATTTAAAACCCCAAGACAGATTATCAACTCCCTTTGTGAGATTATCCTATTTTGGGTCAACATCCTGAGTAGAATTTGCTAAATGAATTCCGTTTCTACACTTGGGAGAAAACAAATTAGCTTTATATTTTTATGACCACTACTAATACACACAGACACACACACACACACACACACACACACACACACACACACACATATATATATATATATATATATATATATAATATATATATATATATATATATATATATATATATATATATATATATATATATATATATATATGTATATATATACATACAATACTGCTGTTTCTAGTCAACTGGGTTTGGCCAGTTTTTATCATCACCAGCCGTTTGATCGCTCACAGCAAATCAACCTTGTATGTGTGTCCCTAACTAGTACAGCTTTGCTGATCATGGCGATATGCAAACCCTTCCATCAGGTTAAGGTATCCCCACTCAGAAAGGGATTATACTGTACATGTGCAAATAGAAGATACAATAGTCGAATCCCATCCAATCTTTGCATTTTCCTTTCCAAATTTACAGGTGGGGTCAGTAATTGATTCCATCATGACGTAATCTCATTAACACTTGTATCTTATTCATTCGAGCACTACTAATTTCATTATGGAGAGGACTGTAATCATTTTAGAGAGAGAGAGAGAGAGAGAGAGAGAGAGAGAGAGAGAGAGAGAAACACCATTGGCACGTCTACGGGTAACAACTGTTGCTCATTGGCTACCCTCAAACTCCTTACAATGTCCAGGGAAATAGAATTATAACAATAATTAATGAACGCGCAAAGTGTTTAGAGTAACCTCCCTTACCTAATATCAAGTCCTCTCGTCCATCATGCCCTTTTGGACACAGCTTATTATCGAGATATGTCTTAGTGCCATAGATTTCCAGAGCTTTCCTGCTGAGAACATAGCCGCTACCTGCATAAGGGATACTGAATATCAATAAAATGTATAACAATACTGCAATTAAATACATCAAAATATAATTTAGTCAAGTATAAAAACGGGTTAACTTATGACACATAGCAAAGCTTTCTGAACAGCTACAGTTTCAAGAAAAACCATTTTTTTCCCTCACCACCACTTAAGTAATGTTTTCTTTTATTACCACCCACAATTCCACGTTCTCCTAAAGCAATAGGAAATTCTGGGTCATAAGGTGTCAACACGTACTTCAGGTTTTCTACGATGACGTAACTAGAAACAAAATACAAAGTTAACGTAAAATAATCTTTGCATGTAGCAGAGCACTATTTTAATAGGATCTGTGAATCCAGCAGATTTATCATCTGATGCTATTTCTTGAAATTGATAGATTAAGTAGTTAGAAAGACGGATACACAAAACACACACGCTGTCCGCTGTTATGCTTTTTTAATCATCTAGGATAAATCAAAAGATTAACAAGAAATCCATATGTTAAATTGTTCTGCTAAATGGAAAACCAGAATCCATATTTCCCACAAAATTATAAATTGATCACTACATTTTACGATTTTTTTTTTTCAAATCTCCTTTACCATCAATTAATCATTAACACTTATCATGATATATAACGACTGACTTACGTATCATCATCAGCTTTGTAGAACCAGTCGAATTCTTTGAGGTAATAATCGTATAAGTACTTTAGCGACTCACGAGTCTTTCCCCATAAGGATGCCTTACCACCTTCTGAGATGCCACTTAACACAACTGACTCCAAGTCCGTGTCTGTGGACGACCAAATTAAAAGTGTGTAAAAATCACTATTATTATTATTGTTATTATTATATTCTTTATTATTTCATTAGAAATGATAGTGGCCACAGTGGCATTTATCTTGCAGTTGAGCTTCTCAATTGCTTGGCTTTTTATTCGTTCTTGAGCACTGCATACCACCAGTAACTATACTATGTTGGTCATCAGTAGGGGAGAGAAAATGGATAATTTCACTGAAAGTAAACTGTAACAATAAGTATAGATAAGTTCTGCTGCTGCACGTTATAAGAGGGTACTGAGTGTCTCACCTCATCTACAGGTTGGAAGTGGATGGAAGTAGGCAGAGCTAACTGTATCTATACAGTTCAGAAAGTTTGTCAAGTCATGTGCTGGTTCCCGATTGTTCCTCTTGAGCAGAGTCCATACCTCATCTGGGACGGATTTACTCTCCCAGTGGCTTAGGTGCTGCCATGAGAGGCTGCTTCTCCATTCATGGCCGTTGAAGCTAGGCGAGGTCTGGGTCAGGGTAGGTCCAGGCGTAGCTCCCAGTGCTGATTGCTTAACATACTGTCTGAGCGGGGCTTGGCATCAGGTAAGGTGTTTTTCTGCTCAGATCCCAAGGCCGGTGAGTCCTGAGCTGCTTACTGATTGGCTGACGCACTTGCCAGGAGAGTCTGAGAAGCAGGCAACCTGTCTGGCTGCTGATCATCGTTGTCCTTGTCGATGTTTGCGAGTCATGGGGTGGTGCTCTGAGGTTTGTCTTTTCTCGCTGGATGGGCAAGGCCTCCAGAATTCTGAGCCTTCTACTATCCGGGGCACTACTGATGATTTTGGTGTTCATGGTGATATCCTCACATTTGACATTCTTGTTTATCACAAGGACTTGATGCATCTTAATGGCTTCCTTTTGAACATGATAGGACAATCATTTAGGCAGTCTCATTGTCGTCATTCCAATATAACGGCTGGCGCATTCACAGACTGGGCATTGGCAGGAATAAAAACTTTGGACTTCTTCAGAAAATTCTGCATGGGAGAGTTCTTCATGATGAGGGATCTTGTTCTCGTGGTCTGGTAGTAGGTTATCAGGTTTATGTCGGTGTTTTCTTAAACAGGCATGACATTCTTCCTAATAATGTCCTTCCTTCTTGCTGGTACTGCTTCTGCATAATGCCTTTGTAGTGCAGGTTGACTCTAGAAGATGTGCTTCCCATACTGGGGTCGGTCATATACCAGTTGTCCATAGCAAGTTTTACTTCTCGATTGATCTTCTGACTCGCTAACATCTTTGAAGAAGATGACAATCAGCGGCCCGGCAGCTTGCCTGCGACTGAAACTCTCACTGTGAGAACCTCAGTCAGTCAGCAAGCAGCTCGAGACTCACTGGACCTGGGATCTGAGCCGCAGAACACCTTGCCTGACGCAGAGCCCCGTCCAGACAGCAAGTTAGGCAATCAGCATGCACCACAGGGAGCTGTTCCCAGACCTACCCAGACCTAGACCCCACCTAGCTTTGACAGCCATGGGTGGAGAAGCAGGCTGACTATGAAGGATCCGCTCCTGGCGAGTGCCTTAGCGAATTGGAGAGCAGCTTCATCCCAGCATGTCCCAGACTTTGTATTGACTCTGCCCATGAGGACCAATCAGCGACCACCGCTTGACTTAACACACCTTTTGAGCCGTATAAATAGAGCTTTTTCTGCCTAAATATGAGAAGAGATACCCGGCACACTTTCGGCAACGCGTAGAAGCCGAACTTGTTTATACTTATTACCGTTCACTTTTAGTAAATTTATAGAACTTTTTTATACGCATTTTGCTCTCCCACCTACCACTGACCAACATAGCACAGTTACGGAGGTATGCTGTACCGAAGAACAAAGAAAAATCCAAGCAATTGAGACGCTCTAATTCCATAGAGGTATTCTTTTACCAAATAAGACCAGAATTGTGAGGAATATATGATAAACGAGGTCTCAATCATATATATATATATATATATATGAATATATATATATATATATATATATATATATATATATATATATATATATATATATATATATATATATATATATATATGTGTATATATATATATATATATATATATATATATATATATATATATATATATATATATCAATAATCCAATTTTAGTGAACCACCATGATTGAAATTAATATAAATTGATGTAATGACATCGTGCTATCAATAGTCACTGACGTCAATATTACTCTCTAAAGTGACATCCAAATCTTCACAACTATACAACTAAGAGATGTGAAAGTAGGTTAACGGTGTAACATATTCTGCAGAAGAGTAGTTTCTCAAAACAACGAATTAGATTAATTGGTCTCTCTCTCTCTCTCTCTCTCTCTCTCTCTCTCTCTCTCTCTCTCTCTCTCTCTCTCTCTCTCCCTAAAAGTTGCCAGTGACTACCACTCGTGATCTTTTATTTTATATCGCTAATTTATTTGGGACAGAATAGAACGTAAAAAGCTCTAACATTTTGCAAATAGAGAAACTGAACAGTCAAATGTTTTTTTTCCTTATCAAATCATTCAAGATCTGTTTTTTCCTTTTTTAACTTTTTCTTATTGAGAAGAGTTTTTAGCGGTTAAGTGTTAAAAAAGGAGTACATTAGCAGCCAGACATGAGGTAAGGCTACTCTAATCTAAGAAATTTAAAGGGTAAGGAGATTACTCACCCAACTGATCGCTGAAGAAGATGATTTTATCACAGCGCTTACCCCAAGTATTCTTGGCAGCTAGAGCGTTTTGTTTGCGCTGGGTTGTTGTCATGACCCAGCATAAGACAGAGCTCACATTCACCTGTTCAACGGTCTCTTTTTCGAGTGATGGGGTGTATCCTGTAACTAGATTTGATTTTTTAACAATTGAATTTTGTATTCTTTTATTCTTGAATTTTCTATGAAATCAAAGATGACAAGGAATAAAATTTAATCCTAACAAAACTCAAAGTATTATTGTAAGTAGGTCGAGGACAGTGGCTCCTCGACTTCCAGATCTCTTCATTGATAATGGTCCTTTAACTATATATAACTACTTTCAGAATTTTAGGTGATTCTTGCTTGAAAATTTACTTTTGACAAACATATTTACTCTGTTTCCTCTTCAGTTGCACGAAAGATTGGCTTACTGTATACAGAAAGGCTTTTAAGATTTTAGGTAATCAATCTATTCTGAAGAAATATTTTGATTCTTTCATTTTATGTTATCTTTCAAGTATTGTTCTCCCGTCTAGTCTTCAGCTGCTAACTCTCATCTTAATTTATTGGATAAAATCTTGTGTTCTATTAAATTTCTTATTCTTAATCTGGATATTAATCTCTGGCACCGTCGTTCAACTAGTTCTTTATGCAAGTTACATAAGATTTTACAAAATTCTGACTCTCCTTTGCAAGTCTCAATAACACACAGTGACCAGATTGTGGAGTAATCTTCCTAATCAGGCAGTTGAATAGTTGAAACATTAAAAGTTCAAATTATTATTATTATTATTATCATTATTATTATTATTATTATTAGCTAAACTACTGTACAACCATAGTTGGAAAAGCAGGATGCTATAAGCCCAAGTGCTCCAAGAGGGAAAAATAGCCCAGTGAGGAAATGAAATAAGTAAACTACTTGAAAAGTAATTACCAATTAAGTTAAATATTTTAAGAACAGTAACACCATTAACACAGACCTATATATATATATATATATATATATATATATATATATATATATATATATGTGTGTGTGTGTGTGTGTGTGTGTAAACAATAAAAAGAGACTTATGTAAGCCTGTTTAACATAAAAACATTTGCTGCAAGTTTGAACATTAGAAATTCTATCGATTCAATTAGGAAGATCATAGTTGGAATAAAACTTCTAGAATACTGTGTAATATTGAGCCTCATGATGGAGAGGACCTGCCAATTAGAATTACATGCACACCTACTATTACGAATAGGATGGTACTGACCGGGAAAGTCTGAATATAAAAGATGGTCAGAATTATAAAATATCTTATGTCAACCTGCATAACGAACTAATTGAACGACGGTGCCAGTTTTTGATATCTAGATCAAGAATAAAAAATTTAATAGATCAGAACGTCCTCTACAGCAAATTAAGATGATAATCAGCAGCTGAAGACCAGACAGGAGAACAATACTCGGAACAAGGTAGAATGAAAGAATTAAAACACTTCAGAATGGATTGATCACCGAAAATCTTGAAAGACTCTCAATAAGCCAATTATTTTGTGCAATTGAAAAAGCCACAGGCCTACTATGCATTTCGGGCAAAAAATGGTGTGTTTTTCTTTCATATCTGCCATACTAATTTCTTGATCAGAATGGTACTTTGACACAGCACCCTATTGACCTCCCCCTATTTTTTGATACTTTAATGCACCAGCAAATCTCGTTAATTAAGGCATTTACACATGTCATAATAAAGCCCAAGTCAAGTGAATTGGATAAGTAGGTGAAGCAATTCGAATGCCTACACTCCCCCGTCCCTCTCCTCTCCTTTCCTCCCTCCGTCTAGTTCCTCCTCCTATCCCTCCAGTAACCCCCTCTCCTAGTCTCTCCTGTGTCGCTTACTACACCTTTTCTGTAACCTATTATATTTGTTAATAACTGATAGAATTGATATATTGGATCCTTGTTATAATTCTTATTAACATTTCATAATATTGTTGTATTTCGTCAGGGTGTATAAGGAGTTTATAGCCTTTAGCCTATTTATCCAACTTGATGAACCTGCCCTGAGGGCTTCTTTTAACTGTGTTCACATTATGAAACACGCGTTTTCCAAAGGCGGGATTGATGGGCTTTATTCTCCTTGAAAGCCTTGTGTGGAATAAACAAAAGCTGTAGAATACAAACAGAATTATGCTGTGACACAAATGATTATAGTATTTAAAACTATGATGAAAAATCTACAAACTACATAATTTGTTGGATTGATATTTCACAATTACACTCTCACACACACACACACACACACATATATATATACATATATATATATATATATATATATATATATATATATATATGTATATATATTGATATATATATATATATATATATATATATATATATATTTATATATATACATATATATACATATATATATATATATATATATATATATATATATATATATATATATATATATATACTGTATATACATATATATGTGCATATATATGATATATATATATATATATATATATATATATATATATATATATATTTATATGTATATATACATATATATATATGTATATATAAGGAGTAAATTATAGGGCAAATATTAAGATTTACTTATTTATTAATATGCTTGTGTTTCTTATGCCACATTGTGTTATTGTGTGTCCAACAAACCTGAAGTTTCTCCTACCTGTTAAGACTAATCCTTAGTTTATTGTTAGCTTGTTCCTTTCTGTACATGAAATGGAGACGTAATGCAAATACATTTCTGATTTTACTGGGGCAAGTTGTCATGCCAGTCATGAATATGATGGGAAAACCTCCTCAGTAAAACAAACACTGAGACAACAAACTGCTTAGGCACAAACCATAGCAGATACCCAAATTATGATTGTTAATGGTAAAATGAGAAAATACACTGCAAAAATTTTCGGTCAACTTATATAACACTTGATTACATTTACTCTACCTTTCAAGGGGGGTAAAGTCCATCAATCCTGCCTTTGGTAAACGTGTTTCATTATTTTTACACAATTGAAGGAAGTCCTCAGGGCAGGTTCATCAAATTGAATGAACTATAACAATATCATGAAATGTTAATAAGAATTATAACAAGGATCCAACATATCAATTCTATCAGTTATTAACAAATATAACAGGTTACAGAAAAGGTTGAGTAAGCGACACAGGAGAGACTAGGAGAGGGGGTTACTGGAGGGATAGGAGGAGGGTCTAGAGAGGGAGGAAAGGAGAGGGGGATGGACGGGGGAGTGTAGGCATTCGAATTGCTTCACCTACTTACCCGATTCACGTGACTTGGGCTTTATTATGACAAGAGTAAATGCCTTAATTAACGAGATTTGCCAGTGCATTAAAGTATCAAAAATTAGGGGGAGGTCTTTAGAGTGCTGTGTCAAAGTACCATTCTGATCAAGTAATTAGTATAGGAGATGTTTACGAAAAACACTATTTTTTGCCTGAAATGCATAGTAATGTGTTTCTTAAAGTAATTTTGTTGTCGAGAATCAAACCTAAAGTTTTGAATAAGTCTTACAGTTAATGAAACATTTTCAATGCTGAGCTTCGGATGTTGAGGAGCAACTGTCCTCGACCTACTTACAATCATACTTTGAGTTTTGTTAGGATTCAACTTTATGCCTCATAATTTGCACCATGCACTAATTTTAGCTAGATCTCTGTTAAGGAATTCAGCAACCCCAGATCTACATCTAGGAGATGGAATTGATGCAAAGAGAGTAACATCATCTGTATATGCAACAAGCTTGTTTTCTAAGCCAAACCACATGTCAGATATCACATTCCTATACTCACTATGGTGGCCACCAACAACAATTCTTTGCGACCTATTACTTAGAAATTTAACAATAATACTAAAAAAAAAAAAAAAAAAAAAAAAAAAAAGACTCATCCACTCCCAGCTGTTTAAGTTTGAAAAATAGGGCTGCATGATTATCACGGTCAAAGTCAGCACTAAAATCAAGGTCAAATAACAGTAAATGTTTTTTATTATGCTAAACAGGCTGACATAAGTTTCTCTTCATAGTTCATATGTGACAGAACTATTTTAACGTTAATACTGAACTTGAGATATCGGATATTATTTTATCCATTCTCACACTGTATATTTCTTTTCCTATTTCCTTTCCTCGCTTGGTTATTTTTCCTGTTGGAGCACTTGGGCTTATAGCATCCTGTTTTACCTAAATTTGATTGTAACTTAGCATATACTACTACTACTACTACTACTACTACTAATAATAATAATAATAATGATAATAATGTATGTTATCCTCCATATGATAAATTGTATAAGGAGGAATCTAATTGGGTTATTGTAAATTAAATTGTTCAAAATTGATGCCAAAAGAACAGGGCCTAATGAATCGGTGTTAATCCACCCAAGCGGAAAAAGCTAAGATTTCCTCGGACCTACAACAAATCCAATTGAACTTTGTCTTTTAATTCTCATCCTTTTTTAGTCAGGAAGAAATGCCGTTGAGCCCCTTCCAAAATATTAGTAGAGGATTATACGCTTTTGTAATCCTTAGGGACTATATATACCATTGCTGGGTGAAAATATTATAAGCATACAATTTTGCCTAAAATGACCACCTCCGAATCCGATACCTAGCACAAGTATTTGACATATCTCAAGAAATAATGGACCGATTTAAGTTCATGGATTCAATCTCATGCTATTTTTAGGGTACTGAGTCAATTTATGAGATGTTTGAATACATTTGAGGTCGATATCACGCGGTATATCGTAGGTCATGAGGTGGGTGTTAATTTATTATTACAATCCAGAATATCACGTGTATATGATATGTAGTGTAAACAAGTTTTTTCCTACCTATGGGAAAATGAACACTAGGTAAAAAGTAGAAAGCATTGGGCAAAAATCACCTTCATATGGCCTCAAAGATGCCTAGAGTAGAGAATACTATTTATGATTTGGCCACAAACCTTCAGGAGTGAGAATGAATCACCCATTTCTGTATCCGAGGCATAGCAATAGATATACCACCGTTAAAGAAATATGAAGAGTTCACAGAAAAGCCACGAAAAAAAATGAGTATGAATGTTGATAAAAATTTTTAATTTGCACAACCACATATACAATATATGTGATTTCTGTAGTAAGCATCCATGTAATAATCATGTACTAATTAAATTATCTTTTCGCGTCACTATGTTGTTAGACTGGAGTATATTCTTGGAAAAGTCAGCCATTGCAAAGTAGCAGGTGAAGATTTCCTACCAACCATCAGTCATAATGAATTTAAAACTATTCTTTCATCAAATAGACAAAGATAAGATGATTTGCAGGAACAGTTGGTGGAAATTCATCACAGTATTGACATGGTTACGATACACAAAAACTGATTTTTTTATGCCTAAAACTTTGATCGAAAGAGCCACGAAACATCTTGTAAAGAGAAAGATGTAAAGAGAAAGATAGAAGTTAAAAGCTCAAAGTATCTTAGGTCAGAGACTTAGTTGCTGAAACTGGTGAACATTTATGACCTTAAAAACGCATTGCTTGTTCTATATTGATGTTGCATCCTGTGTCCTACCTTCATTAAAATGTTCCATTCACTCACAATGATCCTCACTCAGACTAAGAACTCATGACTCAGAATGGTCTGCCAATGAATGCAAAACAATGCTCCGACAGGAAATGGAGGATTGATATAAACCTGTGAAATTTGAGGTTCGTGAAGTGGCTTATGCTAAGCCAAAACAACCTCCCATGACATCTCGCATAGCAGTGAAACAGATACCCTCCTTAGCCTTCCTTTGTTCTTAAATCTTGTTTGTTATGGGAGTGTTGTTCCCTTAAGTTTACTATGGAGCATAGCAACAACAAATGGCTACCATTCCTTGATGTACTTCTTGCACCTACTTCTGGATTCAACACTAAAGTTTACACCAAGCCTACCAACCTTGGCTTATGCCTGCATAGAGATAATGATTGCCCTGCCAGGTACAAGGCATCCACCATCAAAGTCTATGTCTGCAGATTCCTCTCACATTGATCCTCTTGGGCACACACACACGAGGAACTTGACCGCATCACCCAGGTCCTTGTGAATAATGTGTATTCTAATAAGCCAATCAACCTTAGGACAAGCAAGCCATAGATAACTGGTAACAGGCCGAACAACGTGTAGAGAATACTGCCACGACTATCAACCTCTGTTACAAAGGTTTTATGCATAAAGAACATCAGAATGACTAGAAAGCCATGAGGGATATCGTTAGAAACCACATCTCCCATGTGGATGAAAACAAGGAGATAAAACTCACCAACTGCTACCAGACCTCCAAAGGACTTCCTTAGATGGTCCAATGTGGTATATTCCTACCAATGCCCTGTTCCAGGATGCTCTGGATGCTACATAGAGTTGACCACTATGCATCTGTCTATGTGACTGTCCTGTCTCATCAAGCAAGGCACCATAAAAGAACATGACTTCCAATCCCATAACAACATCAAACAAGAAGATATCATTAAGAACAGCAACATAATCGGCAGTGCTCCTAACAGCAGAAGCCCGAGAAAATCCTCGAAGCCCTTCTCATGCAACAGGAGAAACCCCTTCTTGATACTACTAAAGAAAGGTTCCTTCTCCCCTCCTGCCGAAGGACTATCAACCAAAGACTTGTTGGTAGTAGGTTGGGCAGAGCACCAGCCACCCGTTGAGATACTACCACTAGAGAGTTATGGGGTCCTTTAAGTGGCCAGACAGTACTACATTGGTTCCTTCTCTCTGTTTACGGTTCATTTCCCCTTTACCTGCATACACACCGAATAGTCTGGCCTATTCTTTACATATTCTCCTTTGTCCTCATACACTGGACAACACTGAGATTACCAACGAATTCTTCTTCACCCAAGGGGTTACTTTATTGTGATTGTTCAGTGGCCACTTTCCTCTTGTTAAGGGTAGAAGAGACTCTTTAGCTATGGTAAGCAGCTTATCTAGGAGAAGGACACTCCAAAATCAAACCATTCTTTTTTAGTCTTGGATAATGCCATAGCCTCTGTACCACAGTCTGCCGCTGTCTCGGGTTAGAGTTCTCTTGCTTGAGGGTGTGCTCAGGCATGCTGTTCTGTCTTGCTTCTCTTCCTCTTGTTTGGTTACAGTGTTTATAAATTAGTTTATATAAATGTTTATTTTAATGTTGTTCCTCTTCTTAAAATACTTTATATTTCCTCTTTTCCCTTTCCTCACTGGACTATTTTCCCTGTTGGAGCCCCTGGGCTTATAGCATCTTGCTTTTCCAACTAGAGTTGTAGCTTAGCAAGTAATAATAATAATAATAATAATAATAATAATAATAATAATAATAATAATAATGGGTCCCACCAAACGAGACAATCAAAATCAAGCGACCAAGCATCCCGTCTACTAAGGAAATTATCTTGGTGAGCGCATCCGCCAATCACAGCCTAGCTGTTGATAAACAGAATGGCAACTCATTGCCTATAAGTAACCGGAGTGACAACTTGGCTGAGACTCAACCTCTTCCGACGAGCACCTCAACCAATGAAAATTTGCTGCTCAATACGTCACTACTTGCTCCGCCCCCTCTGCCGGAGGTGGCTGGTGTAAATTTGCCACATCTTTCTACAAGCGAGGACTACCATATGTAAGGACATTACAGCACCATTTCAACCACTCTATCCTGAGGATGGGAGGCGATACCTCTCAAAACACGTCGCTGAATATTGTATTTTTACTTTGTGAATTAAACCTGATTTAAGACTTACCTTGGAATTAACTACCCAACGAGGAAGGATGAATTTTGCCCTGCTACTGGCGGAATGCAGTAATGCAGAAAATATGATAATCAGAACTAGTTAGAAGATAGATGAAAAAATCATTGCTACTGAGGTAGCAATTATTTTCAATGAAACTTTCTTATAAGAGGATCTACTGCCCTAATAATGATAATAATGATATCTTTTGTGTATGTGAAAGTGGGCCATCGTGCATGAATTCATTGACTAGGGAATACAGTATGAAAGGAGAATGATAATGATGAAAATTAGGATTATTATGATAGATGAATAGGGTAATGTTCAGGGTATTCATTTGGTGTATTATGCATGTACACTGTATGTAATTAAAATATAAAGCTTACTGCAAAATAAATATTGTGTCCTGCACCACACCTACATTCAATACTCATAAACACAATTAATGACACAAAGTTCTTTAAGATTAGGAAAGGAGGGATTCATTCTTTTCACTCCTGAAAATATAATTCATTCAGGTGGCCGGGACTATCATTTACCTTCACCTCATTTCTTGATATCACCCTTAAATTGATTCAAACACCTCAGCACCCTATAAATCCATGAGATTGATTCCAAGAAAACAAAATCGAGTCATTAACTTGAGATAGGCCACATCATGTTTGAGATATCAGTGGCAGCCAAACAACAAGTATGTGCGATGGGGGGAGGGGCCACAGCTTGACTTTGATGCTAGCATCTAGAAATGGTATGTATACTCCCTAAGGATCACATAAATGTACAAACATCTACTATTATCTTTTAGAAGGGTTCAAACTGTAAATAGGATTTTTTCTTCCTGACTTTATCTCTTGGATTCTTTCCCCTTTAGCTGCTTAATTCTCCTTAATTATTTCACTTTAACTTCTCTTTGCATTTCGAAGTCATTTAAATAACAAATACTTACGATGAACACAATGATTATATAAAGGAGTCATCCAGTCTTCTAAAAATAACATTAGTCAATAATCTTGAATTCATTAGTGTGTCATTGTCTGGCTTATCACGAAACAGTGGAATTCCTCCAGCGATGCTACCCTCTTAAGGAAGTCGCTAACATTTAACTAATTCA
>NC_090740.1:132858016-132860516 GCF_036898095.1 Palaemon carinicauda | reverse complement strand
AATAATCATGTCTCCGGTTTTCTTCTGTAACATTGTCATTTCCTCGAACATGTATTTTCCTGTTGCCTTGAGGTTTTGTATATAAAGGAGAGTGTTCTTTAATATAGTACTCAGTTGATTGCATCCTGCCTTTGAGTTCACAACCCTCTCTCGGCTCGTAACATTGGTGACCCCGGAAATCGACTTGCTCCCACCGCCTTCCACCCCCACCCCCTCGCCCCTCCATCGTTGGTACTATGGCGGACTCTACGGCAGTTGATGCTGCGGCCGCTCCATTCAAACTTTCCTCGTTTGCCAGCGGAGAGGCGTTTGCTTGGTTTCACCGTGCGGAAGTTCAGTTTCGCATCAGGGGCGTGACTCGCTCAACCACTAAAGCAGATTATGTTCTTGCGGCGATACCCTGGGACACCTTCCCAGAAATATCCGACTGGCTTTGTGAAACAGGAGACACCCCAATAGCGTATGACGCCCTCAAAACATACCTTCTGCAGCAGTACTCGCCGTCGCCAGCCGCCCGTATAGCAAAGCTTTTTCAGCTCTCGCAACAAACGTTGGGGGACCAAAGGGCTTCGCTTGCCCTCAGGGAAATGACCAGTATCGCTCGCATTCAACCTGCCGCAGACGGCTCTCCTCGTGAGGTGAACCTACTTCGTGCCCTTTGGATACGCCGTTTACCCGGACCTATACGCTCTGCCATACCCGATGTCGATAGTTTACCATAAAGGACTTGATTACCAAAGCCGACGCCCTTATGGACAGCCACTTCTAGACCTCGATCAACGCCTCCACCCCTGACGAAGAGGATGCCTATTCAAGGTCAACCAAAGCTGACATGAATGCCGTAGGACATACACGCCTACCCCGTGACGTGCCGAAGCAGCGACAAAGCCGCCCACCACCCACCAATGGCTCGCGCCCCAGCGAACGAATTCTACAGCCACTTACTACCTCCCATCCACCGCAGTTTTGCTACTACCACTTCAGATTCGGGGCAACCGCAAAGAAATGTGCCGAGGATTGTCAGTGGCCAAAAAACGTGTAAGTAGGCCATCGCTCGTGGCGGTGGCCTCCCGTGTTTCTAATCTTTTCTTTTTACAGGATGCAGGAACGGGCGTGCGATTTTTGGTAGACACGGATGCTTGTCGTTCTCTTTTGCCAAGGAAACTCTTCAAGGCACGACGTAGTCTGTCTACATCTGCCGACGTCCGCTTGGTAGCTGCCAACGGATCTGCGATACCCACCTACGGTTACGAGAACCTCACATTATCGTTCGGAAATGGTAAATTCAATTGGAAGTTCCTCGTTGCTGACGTCACATTGCCAATCCTCGGTGCGGATCTCCTCTCTCATTTCCACCTTCTGGTCGATGTCGCCCACCGACTATTGGTCACCGCAGACTCGTACTTGTCGACACCTCTTCAACCCGCCCCCTCTAACCTCGCTCTCCACATCAGCGTACCCACAAATGCCTACGCCCACCTCCTCACGTCGTACCCGGAAGTTTTCCGTCCAGAACTTCGCCAAACGGCCATGGTTCCTGCCAAGCACGGTATTTATCACCATATCAAGATGACGGGACCCCCAGTCTTCGCAAAATTCAGACGTCTGGCACCGGAACGATTGGCAGCCGCCAAACAGACGTTCGCCGAAATGGAGGAAATGGGCCTTTGCCAAAAGGCCTCCAGCCCATGGTCGTCACCCTTACACATCGTTCTGAAGAAAGACGGCTCCCTCTGTCCGTGAAGGGATTACAGGCGCCTGAACATGCAAACAAAACCGGATCGCTATCCCCTCCCAAACATTGCCGACGTGACCTCCTACCTACACAAAGCGAAGGTTTCTCTATGCTCGACCTCCTGAAGGGGTATTATCAGGTGCCTATGAACCCAGAAGACATCCCCAAGACCGCCATCACCACTCCGTTTGGTACATACACCTTCAATTACTCCTGTTTTGGCCTTCGTAATGCTGGGGCCACGTTTCAACGTCTCATGGATGGCATCTTAGGGGACCTCCCTTTCTGTGTATGTTATGTGGACGACATACTTGTGTTCTCCTCCTCAAAAGAGGAACACCTCCATCACCTGCGCATCGTGCTCGACCGCCTGCAACAAAACGGCCTTGTAGTCCGGTATGACAAGTGTACCTTTGGCGCCAACGAAGTGTCGTTCTTAGGGCACCGCATCACTCCTGAAGGAGTCTATCCCCTCCCTGAGAAGGTAGCAGCCGTTCAGAACTTCCCCGCGCCCTCGACCGTCAAAGCTCTGCAGGAATTCTTGGGTATGATCAACTATTATCACCGTTTTCTGCCAGCCATTGCCGCCACTCTTGCTCCCCTCTACGCCTCCCTCAAGGGCAAGCCAAAGGACCTGAAATGGGGTCCCCTTCAAGAAGCAGCCTTCTGCAATGCAAAGAAGGCCCTATCAACTGCTGCGGCTCTCACTTTTCCTATCCCACACGCCCCTCTCCTTCTCTCCACCGATGCCAGCGACGTCGCTAT
>NC_090740.1:132813016-132848016 GCF_036898095.1 Palaemon carinicauda | reverse complement strand
GAGGCCATGCCACTAACCAAGACTATAGAACAGAGGTTTTATTTTGGAGTGTCCTTCTCCTAGAAGAGTTGCTTACCATAGTTAAAAAGTCTTTTCTACCCTTATCTACAGGAAAGTGGCCACTGAATAATGACAGTGCAGTAGTTAACCCCTTGGGTGGAGAAGAATTGTTAGGTAATCTTAGTGTTGCCTGTCAGGTGTATGAGGACAGAGAAGAATGTGTAAAGAATAGCCCAGGCTATTCGGTGTATGTGTAGGCAAAGGGAAAATAAACCGTAACCAGGGAGAAGGATCCAATGTAGCACTGTCTGGCCAGTCAAAGAACCCCATAACTTTCTAGCGTTGGTATCTCAATGGGTGGCTGGTGCCCTGGCCAACCTACTACCTGTTTGCTGGATTTTCTCCAGTGGCTTAGAAAAACAAAATAAGTTCTTCATTTATGCACTTTCTAATTGCTTGGTATGGTTTTTTTTTTTTTTTTTTTTTTTTTTTTTTTATCTGCCATAGTCGACTGACTGAGACACTCCTTCTTTGGAATTGAATAAAGCAAACATTTCATCTGTATTTTCATCAAAGAGGCTAATAAGAAGTCGTTTTGGTGCAAACAAAAGAACACTTTTCGCTGGCAATGCTTTTAAATCGTTTAGAAGTGTTAGCTAATACGTACACTTATGCGGTAATCACTGGTAATTATTGAATATGTATTTTTTTCGCTTGCACATTTTAAAAGATGGCGGTATTTCCCGGGAAAAATAAAATCCCCGGAATTTTCCCGGACAAAAACCAACGAGATCCAGAAAAATAATCTATAGTTCTTCCGCCACCCGTAAAAAATCTGTCTTCAGCATTTGAGTCGTCAGCAAACCTAAGGCGTCTTCATGGTACCTGCTTATTGGAAATTATGCTACTCATATAGGGTCAATTTGTTCTATAAATGACAAAACACTCAGCCTGCGAGTTTCATTTACTTCTAAATCTTTATGTATTTAAAATGTTTTGTGTTTTGGCATCCGCCCTTTATTACGCTCACTCACTATCAGGTAACATGGTGGCATTGGTTTTTCTTCTTGTTTTGACAGAACTCGATCCCTTTGCTTGTGGTATGAAATGCTTTGAGTAGCACTGGTCGCTGCACTTGGGGTTTTTACATTCTCCACTGTAATTGCCATTTTAGTGTGAAAACTCCCACCTGCCAAAGTCTTGTTAAGCCAATCCATGTTGTCCCTTGCAAAAACTTGCAGTATTTCTCTCTTTTGACATCATATCTGCTACATAGACCCCATCTTCTTGTGTCTGTTTGAAAACTGCAGCACTCTTTGAGGTGAATTGTTGCTGAAGGCTATCATAACTGATGCCTTGTCACAATCGGTTGTTCAGTATGATAAGCTCCTTACTTTTGTGTTTGTTATAAAGGTGATACAAATTCCCTATGGCCAGAGGTGTCACGACTCCAACTATGGGCTGTAGTAACTGTTGGCATATTACGAGAACTCATTAGTACGTTGTCTGATCAACAGATACTCTATTTTTCCCCTCGGAGTGGGACATCTCTCAGCAGGCTTACAATGAAGTTGTAGAATGTGTTAGGAACCATTTTTGAAGCAGCTTTCATTGAAATTTCCGTTGAATTGGACAGATGTTCTTTCCTTTTACATAATACGGCATCTTCTCTTAGTATTTTGGCTGCTAGGGTAAGACTCCTTTGTTTCCAGTAAGTTGCATTGGTTTTCTTCAAATTTTGAAAAGTTTTTCGAGTGCATCACCAAGATGAACATTGGAAGTACATATAAAGCCTGCTCCACGGGACTGTTCTAAAATGGACTCCATTGATTCAAAATGGGCTTGGAACTTGGTCTTGAGGCTTGTTTATCGATAGGAATCTACTGTTTTCACTCCTTCATCACGAAGTTGTTGCATGTACTCATCTCTTAGGGTCTTCATAAGGAACCCTTTCGTAGTTTTTCCACAAGCACTTTGAATGCTACATCATGAACTTTGGAGGATAACAATGATTTTTTTTGTCTCACAGTGAGCTTTGAAATTATTCTTGCTAGGTATATGGTAGCAAATGTCATTGGCTACCATATAATGTCCAAGCCCAACTAATCATAAACAGATGTCTTGTCTGTTGTGCTTTGTGGCCTTGTCAAGTAGTAATTTTTTACTTTTATCTGTTGATACTTTTCCACATATCACATATGTAGTTTTGGCCTCAAATGATTCTGTGCGAGCTCTTGTGGATGATGCAACACATTCATCGGTCTCCATCAAAGATTCTGTTTTTGACCTGCAGGAACTATCCAATGACAACCGTTTCCTCTCATCAAGTCTAACCTTTCTCATTGTTGTAGCAGTTCCTGCATTTTTCATGCCATTTTGGAATGCCTCTCTCAAGCCACGATTCATCTCCAATAACAGGCAATAGGCGTTTGGCGACCTCATCTGGCCTTGCGTTGCATGCATGTATTAGTCTGACAAAAGAAAATTGTTGGACACGATACAAAGGCCTATTGTTGGGCAGCTGGCAGATAACGCATTTGTTGTAGTTTGCATTCTCACATTTCTGGTGCTTTTGTTTCTGAAGACCTGTGGTTCCTTCAGGCTCCTGCTTGGACTGAACAATAATGATAATAATAATAATAATAATAATAATAATAATAATAATAATAATAAACATCACATCGAGTAAAATGCAAAGTAAGTAACTTAAGTAAGCATAATGACAAACAATAATAAGCCAACATCATATAAACTGGAAACGCACATTTTCAGAAATTCGTGTATTTTAGGTACTCTTTTTCAAAGGCCTGCTATTCGAATCCAGTAGCTCATTTGCCTGATTGTGCTCCTGGATGATGTTCCTGAAGGTCTGCCCTTTGCCAAAATAACCCACAACCTTTTACAACATGTCGTGTCAGAGTTCATCTAAAAATGGTCTTTGGCTCCCTGACTAGTAGGGGAGAATGATGTCAGTAGGTGAGAAGAGTCTTCAGATGTTGGCAGTGAGGGGAAGAGGGCACCAACGAGTGGAGTGCCCCATCCAAGGATCTCCCCGCTGTTATGCCTGTTTAACCAACGGTCATCTGTCTCGAGAGTGCCCAACAAAAAATGCCGAGAGTTGGCGTGCTGTGACACCCCCTCCCCCTCGCCCAATATCTTAGGAAAACGAGGAAGAATATGGGGGATACGAGGGAGATCAATGCCCCCACATGACAGTAGCAGCAGCAGCTAACGAGACAACAGGTACATTGGAGCAGGGCCCAACGGGCATGCAGGCACTGGCACCTCCCTCGGTATCCCTAACCTTACTCCCCGCAGCACTAGAGACAGGTGCTAGGGGCGACGGTATTGAAAGCTAGGGTGTTATCCCGTGTTGTCCATATCCGGATCCTACCAGATAAGTTCATTCGGGCACTGATCAGCAAAGGAGCTAGTGTTTTACTTCTTGATCAAGGAAGCTCCTCAAACCCACCACAGTCAGTGGCACCCATCATCCTCGACACACCAGGAGGAAATAAACTATAGGCAAGGCATACAACAATTGCCAACTTTAATGTGGGATCTAGGAAGTTTACACAAGATTTTTTTTTATCTTGCCTACCTTGGGGATTCCATGAATCGAGGCTATACTTAGCCTTGAATTCATAATGAATAATAAAATATACATTTGCGGGGGAAAAGACAGAGTAACAGTAATGGCAGGAGTGTGCACTCTGCTGATAAAAAATCATGAGAGAGTAAGTGCTTATGGGGGAAGGGAGACACAAGTAGGTAAGGTGACAGCTGTACCTGAAAAAGGAGAATTATTTTCTCCCTAGATGCTAACGAGCATATCAGTCTCAGCTTCTCCTGGAGGGAACCAAGGTCGTGGTTAAACCCCATGAAAAATGGGCACATGTAGTCTTAGAGGGCTTGTTAGAAGTAAAATAGAACAAAGTAGACATTACAATACTTAATTTGACAAATAAAAGAGTTGTGTTAGGAAGTGATTGTATGTGTGAATTGTGGTTATGGGAAATTACTAATAATGTTATTTTGGGAGCTGCGAATCCAGCCCACACAGATGAACGCATTCAGAACTTGATTAGTCAAGCGTGAAAACTAAGTCTGCCATTATATAAATCTGTATTTACTAACATTGTTAATAATTATGCCGATGTAATGGCAATTGGAGACGAGCCACCTGGAAGGATTGATCGATTTCCCTTTAGTATTGAAACAGAGCGGTTGGAGCTAATCAGGTCAAGGCCTTATGAAGTACCCATTCATTTCCAAGGAGAGATAAAAAGAGAAATTAGTAAATTAAAGGAACAAGGGATTATCGAGGAGAACGAATCCCTCTCGGCATTTCCAAATGTAGCAGTTAGGAAAAAGGATGGCTCGGTAAGTTTGTGTCATGGTTATAGGAAGTTGAATGCGGCCACTAAGGACAAGGCATTTCCATTGCCCCCAATCAAAGAATTACTCGTAAAGATATGGGAGAGAGAATATTTTATAACAATCAATTTAAAATCTGGGCACTTTCAAATACCCATTTAGGAAGACAGTAAACGGCATTTATAGCCAAAGATCAACTATTTCAGTTTAATTTTCTTAGTTTCGGGGTTAAAAATGCTCCCAGTCATTTTTCTATAGAGTAATGATGGCAGTGTTGTCTCCATTAATTGGCCATAATGTTCTTGTTTATCTAAATGATATAATTACAGGAAGAACGGCAAAAGAACATAATAACAATATTCGTAAAGTTTTAGAAGCATCGCGCCGTAATGGTATGAATATAAATCAAAGTGCAACTTTTTCTGCAAATAAGTCGAATGTTTAGGTCATGTAATAACCCCAGAAGGTATCCAACCCTGCCATAGTAAAGTAAAAGCTAATAGAGATTTACCCTGGTCACGTACTGCCTAGGAAGTAGCTGGTTTCCTTGGCCTCGCTGGATATTACTGTAACGTCTTTAGAGGTTTTGGAGAGATAGCGAGACCCTTAGATGCGTTAAAGAAACAAAAAGTAATAAATTGGGAAGTGAAAGAAGAAAGGACCTTTAACCATTTGGAAGCTGCCTTAACTAGCGATGAATTATTTGCACATCCTAGATTTGATCGGCCATTTTTAGTGACAACAGATGCGACTAGCAGTGCTATTGGTGGCGTAATTTCTCAAGAAAATGATGAGGGTAGAGAGTGACCCGTTTGTTTTGCTTCCAGTGCATAAAAAGCTATAGAAAAGAATCATAATACTTTTGACTGAGGGGCATTGGGTATTCTTTGGGTTCTAGAGAGGCATCGGTTCTTTTTACTAGGTCTGCCGATTGAGTTCTAAGTTGATCATCGGCCCTTACGTGATTTATTTTACAAGGGAGACTTGATGTCTAGACAAGATGGATTGAAAGATTGTTAGAGTTTAACATAAAGTGGTTTGAACACATAGAAGGTAAAGCTAACAAGGTAGCTGATGCCCTCTCTTGAGGTGCGGTAAAAGGAGTAACTACTAAGGCACAAAAGAGGAATGAAGAATAGACCCAAAATGTAGAGGACCCCATCAAAATAAGAAACGGGAAGTGAATTCACGCAAGGAGCAATCAGGAAATGAGAACCACAAGCGTGAGTGAGAGATGGTTAGTGGATATGTTAGCAAGAGAGAGAGAGAGAGAGAGAGAGAGAGAGAGAGAGAGAGAGAGAGAGAGAGAGAGGGGGGGGAGGGGGTGATAGTAAACGTGAATGTCTGTGGGTGACAGAGGACATGACCATGGGTGTCCAGAATAACTGCCCCGATGATGCAGCTGGGATTGACCTAGAAGGTTGGAACATAAAGGGGGACAGAACAAAAGATGAATCGATGGAAAGAGGGCAAGAAGTGATAAAAGGCGGGTCAGATAGTTACCCATCATTTCTGAATGTGCCTCATGAGAATTTTTTTATTATTGAATGATATCTTATATTGTGCTTACGAGAAGAGGGTGGGGGGCGAATTTTGTGCACGGGTAGTTCTTCCTCCCTCTTTAATTAATCGAGCCATCCGCATTGTACATGCAAGTCTGTATGCAGGGCATTTAGGATTGATAGACATTAAAGAGAGCACATAAATCCTTATTTAGGATTGACAGACATTAAAGAGAGCACATAAATCCTTATTTAGGATTGACAGACATTAAAGAGAGCACATAAATCCTTATTTTGTTAAGGAATGAAACAATTTACAGAAAGGTATAATATAAAGTGTTGTCATGCTTGTAACTGTTTCAAAGAACATGAAATCACAGTACCGGATTCTTGTTAAATTTTATAGGGTGCATATGGGTGTGATAGGACCATTTCATACAAGTATAACACAACTTAATTATATATGTGTATTTGTGGATGAATTTACTCGTTACACTCACCTTACAATCTCCAATGCTGTACGGAAATCTCTTGATTGTGGTCAGGAAGTTCGTATGATTGGCCTTGATTTTAGTGCTGCCTTTGACTGTGTTAATCATAAGGCCGTTGTTTTCAAACTCAAACAGTTGGGAGTGGGTGGGTCGTTTCTTAGCATTATTATTGAATTTTTAAGCAATAGATCTCAAAGAGTTGTTGATGGGCATCACAGTGAGTATAGGAATGTCATATCTGGTATTCCACTGGGTAGTGTTCTTGGCCCATTACTTTTCATACTATATACACATGACATGTGGTTTGGCCTAGAAAACAGGCTTGTTGAATATGCAGATGATGCTACTCTCTTTGCATCAATTCCATCACCTGAATGTAGATCTGGGGTTGCTAAATCCCTTATTATAGATCTAACTAAAATTAGTGCATGGTGCAAATTGTGGGGTATGAAGTTGAATCCTAACAAAACTCAAAGTGTGATTGTAAGTAGGTCAAGGATGGTGGCTCCATAACATCCGGATCTCAGCTTTGATAATGATTCTTTAACTTTGTACGACTTTTAAAATTTTAGATGTGATTCGAGACAGCAGATTTACTTTTGAAAATCACCCTAGGTCTGTGTCTTCTTCAATTGCACAAAAAAATGGGCTTATTGAGAAAGTCTTTCAAGATTTTCGATGATCAATCTATTCAGAAGTGTTTTAATGCTTTTATTCTACCTTGTTTCGCGCATTGTTCTCCTGTCTGGTCTTCAGCTGCTGATGTTCATCTTAATTTGTTGGACAGGAACTTACAGTCTATCAAATTTCTTTTTCCTGATCTAGATATTAATCTTTGGCACCGTCTTTCAATTAATTCATTATGCACGTTGCATAAGATTTTTCATAATTCTGACCATCTTTTACATTCAAATCTCCCTGGACAGTTCCATCCTGTTCGTAATACTAGTCATGCAGTTGATTCTAAATATTAGGCCTTCTCCATCATGAGGCTCAATACCACACAGTATTCAAGAAGTTTTATTCCAGCTGTGACCAAGTTGTGGAATGATTTTCCTAATCCGATAGTTGAATCAGTAGAACTTAAAAAGTTCAAACTTGCAGCAAATGTTCTATGTTAAACAGGTTGACGTAAGTCTTATTTTAGTCTATATATTAATTATTTTTTTTATATTAATGTTTTTTTCTTGAAATATTTTATTTTGTTTTTTTTCATTACTCCTGATATTGTTTATTTATTTCCTTATTTCTTTTCCTCGCTGGGCTTTTTTCCCCTATTGGAGCCATTGGGCTTATAGTATCTTGCTTCTCCAACTAGGGTTGTAGCTTAGCTAATAATAATAATAATAATAATAATAATAATAATATTATTATTATTATTATTATTATTATTATTATTATTAATCTTGGATAAATCAGCAAATTCATTAGCCCCGGTGCTGTGCTCTTTCATTACTCTGGTTGGTTGCCCAAAAATTTTGATGTGATAATGGTCTCGAGTTTATAAATGAGGTGGTGAAATCGATCACGAACTTGATGAAAGTTGAACACTTTTCAGTGAACACATATAGGTCTTCAGCTAATGGCTTATTGGAATCTCATAATAGGGAAGTGGTGCGAATTTTACGCTACTTAGTGGCAAATGAGCTACGTCATTGACATGGTGTGCTTCTTGCGGGTGAGCTAGCTTTTAACATTGCATATAATGCCTCACTCAGGACACACATTTCTTTAAAGTATATGAACAGGATCCTGTGTTACTATATATAGCCCTGATATATTTGCAACAGTTGCCAAATTATTTAACAGAGAAATACCGTGTCTATTTACTGAATCCCTTAAGGAGAGTAATGAGCATTACTGAAAGGTTTTTGAAAAGAGCTAATGAAAAACAGCTCAAAGTATGATGGACGGTTCGAACCCGCACCGGTAAAGGTATTTGTTGGTGAAACTATTACAGCCTAGGAAACAAAAACTAGAGCCAGCATATTTGGTTCCGTACCGAGTAAATATGGTTAAATGTGATACAGTAGTGATACAAAATATTATCAATGGAGCAGTGTCTGAACATCATCAGGCACACATACAAGTGGTTCCGGAAGAGGTAGTTTTCAAAAGCGTCAATCAGAGTGTACCCCCTTACCCCTGCATATGCACCATTCCCCCGAGTTTATGAGTAAGATTTCTTTTCATTATTGTTGTTTGTTATTGGTATCCAAAAATCGAAGACAATATCTCTCCGGAAAAACTGATCTCCAGATAGTTTTCGGTAAACAGGAAACTGCATTTACGTATCTCCATTTATTATTTGTCGTCAACACGTGTTTCGAGTCACTTTTTATTTGTTTCTCTATTTCCCATACGAGAGAGAGAGAGAGAGAGAGAGAGAGAGAGAGAGAGAGAGAGAGAGAGAGAGAGAGAGAGAGACAGAGAGAGACAGAGACAGAGAGACAGAGAACCTTTGTATGGTGGCCAGATGTAGATAAAGATGTGAAATCTTATATAAGGAATTGTATGAATTGTGTTATGCAACAGAACAGTCCCCATTTTGCTAGAATGCACCCATGGGAGTTACCCAGGTATCCATGGCAAAGAATGTATATAGATTTTGTAGGTCCTTTTTTAAATTGGTTGTTTTTGATAGTCGTAGATGCTTACAGTAGGTGGCCGAAAGTAATTCCAATGAAGATAACAATGTCTTATACCACAATAAAAGAGTTATTGCAAATTTTTTCTACACATGGTATTCCAGAAAGAATTGTTACAGATAATGGTCCAAAATTTATCTCTCAAGAGTTTAAAGAATTTTGTAACATCAATGGAATAAAACATACATTTTTAGCAACGTATCATCCCTCTACCAATGGAGAGGCTGAAAGGTTTGTTCAAACATTTAAACACAATATAAAGTGTAGAAAAGCAGACTTAGGTAATATATTTTTACATGTATCAAAGTTTTCATTGTCTTATAGAACAACGACGCACAGAACAACAGGCATGACACCATCAAATTTGTTAATGGGGGGGAGGATAAGGTGTTAGTTAGATTTGTTGCATCCAAATTTGAAAAGTACTTTAGAAGAGAAAGGGTATGAACAAGTAGAAAATCTTCCAAAAGTAAGCCATTCTTTACCTTTATATGATGTCATGGTAAGATCGTACAACATTCCAGAGAAGTGGGTACCAGGAGAGATTGTAAGAGAGATAGGAAATTTACATTATGATGTTCAAGTTGGTGGAAATATTGTAAAACGTCATGTTGATTAATTACAGCCATTAAACAGAAATACAGTTGAGCGTGTGAATGTTAGAGTTAGAAAACTTTCAGAAGTAGTTAGTGGAAAACTTTCAGAAGTAGTTAGATCAAATAAGTCAAATATTAACCAAGATGCTCCAACATCAAATGTAGATTCTGAATCAATTCATGTACCAGTACAAGATAAGGATAGAGTGCTTCCTAATAGGATTAATAGAGGAAAGCCCCCCTGAGAGATTATATTTATAAAGATTTTTACAATGTCAAGTTAAGGGGGAGGAGACTGTTATGTATTATTGTAATATTGTATTGTATTACCTCAAATGTTACATGTATTGAGCGCAACATTATATCATCATATTGCATTGATAAAACATGTTTAAGCATTGTTCATAAGTTAAATAATGTATTTTGATATTAGAGTTCAAGCATTTATTAATTACCTCAAACAAAAGAATGTGATTCTTTTTACTTTGGTAATGCAGTAGGGTTTAAGTCTTTTGAGAGCGATGTTCATTTGTTATTTTTATGCTTTAGTTTGTAAAATTGTTTTACAAAACGCTCGACTCTCAGTTGGAAGCCCAGAGCCACAGAGTAATGTAGCCTCTTATTATACATTAAAGGGTTACGTATACACCTGCGCTTGATTCAACACATCAACATATCAAAGTGACGGCGCAGCATGGGATGTAAACCTGGATAATTACTAATAATTATTCACTCATTTACAGGTATATGGTATTCTGAAATCACCAGACAGTATTCAACCAACATATCAGTACTCTGTGACATTAATTAAACCAAACACCGTACATCTGAACTTGCTCTAAAGATGAGCTTAGTATTGTAGTTTTGTGTATGTATTCTAATGTATTTGTGTTGGTTAGGATAAACCGAAAAAGAAAATACATCGATCTTTATTCTTAAAAAAAATTCATAATGATTATCCTACAAGAACGAACCTTACCCCAACTGAACTACTCTTGAAGCATAATTAATACTTATGGAAAGGCTTCACTTTAATCTTCTATATTCCTAAGCATAATCCAGGCGAAGGTCTTTGTAAATTTTCTCTTGTATCCATTTTAGATATTTTGTTACTCGCACATTCACATCTAAGACCACATATGGTGCGGTACACCTCGCTCCGTTGCTCACAATTCCATACAGTGTGTGGCGTCCGTCAAGATTTCGGCAGGTTACTGGTCCTCCAGAGTCACCAGAACAAGGGTTTTTTAGAAAATTCCAAAAGCAGCTTCCAGACGATGTATAGGTGCCAGAACTATAAAATCGACTACATTCGATGTCTTCAAGTGGGAAGGTCTCAGTAATCATAGGAACTATGGAAGACTGTTTAAAAAAGAAAATAACAATGAAGTCAGCTCTCTTATTTTTATATATTAGGTTATCAATGCATTATATGTAAATATATTTATAGATGGTGCTTATATATATATATATATATATATATATATATATATATATATGTGTGTGTGTGTGTGTGTGTGTGTGTGTGTGTGTGCGTGTGTGTATATGTTTCTTCTTACCTACCGTTACTCTTACGTTAAGGGATCGGTTGCCTTATGCGGTGTCTCCAATGCCTTCTATTGAAGGCCTTCTCTTCCACGAAACTTCTCCATATATCATCCTTCACCTTATATACCCATCTATTTCTTTGCCTTCCTCTCGATCTTCTTCCCCTAATAGTTTTTCTTTGCCTTCCTCTCGATCTTCTTCCCCTAATAGTTTCCTCTCAAGATCTTCTCCCTCCCACCGTCCATCATCAACAATTGCGCACACCATCTCAGTCGTGACAATCTCATCACCTCTGTAATCTTGACTACACGTGCTATTCTTCTTATTTCATCATTTTTCAGTCAGTCTTTTGAGCAGTGATATTCCCATAATCCACCTCAGCATTCTCATTTCAGTTTTCTCAAGCTTTACTTCCTATTTTCATCTTTGAGCCCACGTTTATAATCCATACATTAACATTGGTCTTATTACTGTCCTATAGATCTAGATTTTTAGTTTGATTGGCTTTTTCATATCATATACTACTGCTACCTCCCTCCACCTCCCCCCAGACTACTTTTATCCTATTTTCAACTATAGCCTCACATCCTCCCTCTTGCTTTATCCTAAGTATCTAAACTGTTTCTCCTGCTTTATAACAGAGCCTCTACTTTCATCTATGGCTATCCTGTCCTAACCTTCCTTACTGCTCACCATAGCTTCAGTCTTATCCACATTTACTCTCAATCCCCCTCTCCAGAATCTTTTGCCAATGAACAACCCTTCTGTGTAAGTGTTCCTCATTTTCTGCAGTAATCACCAAATCATTCCACAGCTTTTCATTTCTGAATTCTTCACTTAACGCATTCAAGACCAGCACAAATAAAAACGGGTTTAATGCTGACCCCTGATGTAATCCTACACCAACTTCCCCAATAGCTGTTATTACATTCTTTAGTACATCATCTCTACCTTTCTGTAACCAAATTCTCCGGAACTTTCTTCTTCCTCGAGCATGTGAACATCACTTTTTGGTGTTATATCATAAGCCTTCATTAAATGTAGAAAAGCACAATAGAGCTCTTTTCCAGGAGCTGTTTTACTATAATGATGACATCCACAGTCCCTCTCCTCCTCATTACTCCATAACGCTATTTCCCAACCTTTGCCATCTGTCTCTATCTCTCATCTAGCACCCTTTCAGAAACTTTCAAACCATACTCTGTTAGTTTAATTCCTCTCTATTTACCACATTCCATAACATCATCTTTCTGCTTTAAGATATTTTCCGTTAGACTCTCCTAACAGTCTTTGGGCATTATTTCCTCTTTCGATGGCTCTTAATAAAGCCAGCATTCATACTTCCACCTCTGTAGCTAGTATCTTGGCCATTTCAATTTGAAACTCTGATGGAGATTGTGCTTTATCATTTGTCATTTTACTCAATGGCCACTTCATCACTGGCCTTTGTGCTTCTGCCAGCTCCTGTCTCTCATTTTCAGTATTCGATAGTTGTCCAAAATATTTGTGCATATATATATATATATATATATATATATATATATATATATATATATATACATACATATATATATACACACATATATATATATATATATATATATATATATATATATATATATATATATAATATCATCGCCTCCTAGGCCTATTGACGGAAAAGGCCTCAGTTAGATTTTGTCAGTCGTCTCTATCTTGAGCTCTTAATTCAATACTTCCCCATTCATCATCTACGTTGTGATTCATAGTCCTCAGCCATGTAGGTCTGGGTTTTCCAACTTCTAGTGCCCTGTGGAACCCACCTGAATGTTTCGTGAACTAATCTCTCTTGGGGAGTGCGAAGAGCATGCCCAAACCATCTCCTTCTACCCCTCACCCTCATCCACATATCCCACTCGAGTAATCTCTCTTATAGTTTCATTTCTAATCCTGTCCTACAATTCAACTCCCAATATCCTTCTGTGGGCTTTGTTCTCAAATCCACTAATTGTATTGGAGATTGTTTCACTGCCATACCATAACTCTTGTCCAGAGAGTAACACTGATCTCACTAAACTGATATATAGTCTGATTTCCTTTTTTCAATCTTTCACTAAACTCTAATTCTTAAGACCCTGTATTGGAGATCATAGTTCATAAATATTTAAAACATTTTACATCATTAATCCTTTCTCCTATCAATGATATTTCATCTTCCATTGCATACTCCGTTCTCATCAGCTCTGCCTTTCTTCTATTTATCTTCAGCCCAACCTCGTGTGATATTTCATGCATTCTGGTATCTGAGCATTGCAAATCCTATGTTGTTCTGCTAACAAGGATAGCATTATCAGCATACTTTAGTTTCGCTAAATTCCTATCACCAATGCAGTCCAATTCTTCTCCACCAGCAATGACTGTTCTACGCATTACAAAATCCATGAGGAGGATAAACAACATGGGTGACAACACATTCCCTTGGAGTACTCCATTGTTCACTGAAAATTCATTTGATAAGACTCCATTAACATCAACTTTACTATATATATATATATATATATATATATATATATATATATATATATATATATATATATATATATATATACATATACAGTATATGTACATACATATATATGTGTGTGTGTTTGTAAGATATATATTTATCTATATATGTAATGTATATTAATGTTCATATTTATATATATATATATATATATATATATATATATATATATATATATATATATACGAGGGGTGATCAAAAAGTTCGGTAAATGTGTGAATATTTATTAAATTACGAACATTAACATGTTTTGTCACTAATTTCCTTCAAAGTACTCTCCTTAGGCATATAGACACTTATTCTACCGTGCTTGCCACTTTTGAAAACATTCCTGGAAGTCCTCTTTCTTCAATAACTTTATTTGCTTTGTCGTGTTCGATTTAATGTCTTCAATGATGTCAAATCATTTCTCTTTCATCGTCGATTTCATTTTCGGGAATAGCCAGAAGTTGCATGGTGCCAAGTCGGGAAAATACGGTGAATGCGGAACTCCAGCGCGATTCTTTCCAGCCACGAACTGCCAAACAAGCAGTGACGTGTGAGAGGGCGCATTGTCATGATGCAGCAGCCAGCCATTTCTCCATTTTTCCGGCGTTTTACGTCTAATAGATTCTGGCAGGTGTTTCAGAACTTCCACGTAGAAAATAGCATTGACGGCGCAGCCTCTGGGAGCAAATCCAATATGCACTAATCCTTCCATATCAAAGAATGTAATCAGCATGACCTTCACAAGTGACTTCGACATTCGTGCTTTCTTAGGTGCTGGGGATGAAGGTGTTTTCCACTGTGAGCTCTGAACTGGAAAGAATCTCGCTTCAGTTCTGCATCCACTTGGTACCATGCAACTTCTGGCTATTCCCGAAAATGAAATCGACGATGAAAGGGAAACGATTCAACACCATTGAAGACATCAAATCGAACAAGACAAAGCAAATAAAGTTATTGAAGAAAAAGGACTTCCAGGTATGTTTTCAAAAGTGGCAGGCACGGTGGAGTAAGTGTGTATGTGCCGAAGGAGAGTACTTTGAAGGAGATTAGTGACAAAACATGTTAATGTTCGTAATTTAATAAATATTCACACATTTACCGAACTTTTTGATCACTCCTCGTATATATATATTAATCATTATCATCATCTCATCCTACGCCTATTAACGCAAAGAGCCTCTGTTAGATTTCGCCGGTTGTTTCTATCTTGAGCTTTTAATTCAATACTTCTCCATTCATCATCTCCTACTTCGCACTTTGTAGTCCTCAGCCATGTTGGCCTGGGTCTTCCAATTCCTTTAGTGCCTTGTGGTGCCCACTTTTAGGGAGTGGGATGAGAATGCCCATACCATCTCTATCTACCCTTACCATGATCTCATCCACACATGGCACTCGAGTAATCTCTCTTATAGTTTCATTTGTAATCCTGTCCTGCAATTTAACTCCCATTATTCATCTAGGGGCTTTGTCCTCAAATCTACCAAATCTGCTGGAGATTGTTTCAATGTCATACCAATTTATACATACACACACACACACACACACACACACATATATATATATATATATATATATATATATATATATATATGTATATATATGTGTGTGTGTGTGTGTGTAATTTATATACATGCATGTACAGTATATGTATGTATATATATTTACATATGTACACTTAAGGGCTAAAACGTAATATTTATCTAACTGCCTCTATTTTTGTTTTCTTGGAACCTAAGTATTATAAAAGCATTAATTTCCATTGCTCTCTACATTATATCCAGAAATCGAAAGAGTACATGACGCTTTAGCTATGACTAAAATTTCCAGTCTGCATTATCACAAAAATAATAATAATATTAGGATCATTGTTCACATGGAAATATACAGCCTAGTCGCGCTGAAATTCAACTACTGGTTTAATGACTAAGGGTAGAAAAGCAATTTCACCACTGGCTTAGAATATACGTAAATATATTTTTGAGGTTTCATCTCCGAAACTGTTGAACTTATTTAAGATCTGTAGGGGATATATTAAGAACACAAAAATAGTAGATCGTTATTAACAATGTAATGATAATTTTGATGTAAGATCTGCACTTGTGTGCTCGTCATAATATACATAGCCTGTATCAAAAAGATATGATTTCGAGTTCCAGTACAGCTTCATACTTAGCCCAAAATAAGGAAATATGATGGCTTAGTTTATAGACTTTTGAGGTAAAATCTCTCATTAATTCAATTTGTAAAATTATTTTTATTTTTAAATCTGAGCTGACATACTAGAACTCTCAAGAGCCCCTATCAGGAAACCTATAATTCTGTTACTTAGATTGAAAAGTGCCCACATGGGTATTTTATTTCTCCTTGGAATATTCATATCATTATGAACCTTTTTTTAGTATAAATGCCGAAAACTCCAGAGGCTACTATGTTCAACATGAATTGTTTGTGGCCTAGCCTAAACGTTCGTTTCTTCCATTCCGTTGGACAAGAAAAGAGCATTAGATTGCCAGTCCCCTCGGCCTTAGCTTTTAAGATTAATAGAAAGATCTTAAACACTTACAACTGGTCTTATGTCAGACCTTCCCCATCCGGCCACTGTACAGAACTTGAGATCTTGGTATGACTCTCCTATGCGAGGAAGGCAGACCGCTTGGGCACGCTCACCTAGTCTGAAATTAACAAAGATTTTTCTTATCAACTTACAGATATGTAGGTATGGGATGAATAAAAGAAAGTGGCTTAGTACACTCACCCTGTCTGAAATTAAAAGACTTTTAGGAATACGTTGGTGTAGGACAAATAAAAAGTGGGGCTTAATGCACTCAAGCTTTCTGGAGTTCAGTTTTGTTTTGGCGTGATGTTACGGGTACCTTACATATATAGGCTTAATGCTATTCATCTTCCCATGCACACAACATGAACTTGATATTACAATAACATTATTCCAGCTCAAATATGCGTGAATGCAACTGAAAATCAAAGCATTTGCATATGTTTGACTGGGCCACAATCAGGCAGAGTTACCTCAGTGATGTAAGAATAACTCGATTCGTGCATGGGGAGAAGTGTTGGACAGGTCCTCGAATTGTGAGATCCACATTCGAATTCAAAATCCAACCTCAAATTCACAAGAAAGCTGTCTCTAAGAAATTGAGCTCTGTTCACCATGAAAGCAAGAAACAAGAGATGGTTTTCCATCTCAAATTGCAGAGGACCTAATTTCTGCAATGGACGTTCTTGAGGATCCAGACTCTGGGTGAGTAAAATTAGCAAACTGACACGAAATGCAGCAGAAACAATAATTTATTCAACTAAATGAACAATGGCCTCAAGATTAATGCAAAGACGAATGCTAAAGTTAAGGCCGATCATAAAACTTTCATGACTAGAATCTATTTATTTATGTACAAGACTGCAAATTGTAGGAAAGTCCTTGCCTAAGCCAAACTGGTAACTACGAAAATAAGCTGAATATCAATCAGTAGAACTTCAAAAGTTCAAAGTCAAAGTTGGAGCAAATGTTTTTTCGTTGACCAGGCGGACATGAGTCTTTTATAGTTTATTTATGACATATTTGTTTTTGATGCTGTTAATAGTTTATATATGACATGTCTGTTTTGACGTTGTTACTGTTTTTAGAATGATTTATTGTTAATTTGTTCTCTTCATTTATTTATTTCCTTATTTCCTTTCCTCACTGGGCTATTTTTCCCTGTTGGAGCCCCTGGGCTTATAGCATCTTGCTTTTCCAACTAGGGTTGTAGCTTGGATAGTAATAATAATAATGAAGCGTATTGATTAGGTAAATAAAACTTAATTTTATTCAAGAAAACAGTAGATTTGCGTTCCTTTTAGGCATCAGTTTACTATTATAACCTTATGAGACATGTTCATGTGTATAATGGCAGTTAGAAATGCAGTTTAACTGTTGTTTAATTGCAATCTCTTTTTGTACAACATTCTCTCTTCTTGACCCCACCAATGTTCACCGAGGAAGCCAAAATGTCTCTTAATCTTTGTGTCTCTTTTGCAATATTTTGTTTTAAAAAATTATTTTCTTTTGACATGAAAATCAAAATGAAATTTAAATAACCATTATTTTCACTATTCTCTCAACTGTACTCACTAAATTTAATTTGTTCGATATTTTGAAAGCCAAACGGTCAGCCACCAAAGATAAAGATATGGATTCAAGATTCTCTTCTTTTATAGTCTCTCTCTCTCTCTCTCTCTCTCTCTCTCTCTCTCTCTCTCTCTCTCTCTCTCTCTCTCTCTCTCTCTCTCTCTCTCTCATATTTAGTTCCTGTTTTATCATAGATAAAAAATGCGTGGAATTATTTCCTTTGTAGCTCAAGTTTTAGAAACCGTACATTTGCAGTCAAATATATAAGTAGTAATAGATCTTTATTTTGTTTATTATCTAAATGCTGTCATCTTTAACAAATATGATCGTTTCAATGATTAATAACAAGTTCCGGGTTTCCGTATTATTCATTGAAAAGACTGACCTTATTCCTCGACCATTTACAGCTTCGATTTTGAGAAGAGCTATGTCGTTGTCGAAGGCAGCCACTTCCTCGTTGGCTTCGTGGATCCACAACTTATCGATAAAGAAGTCCTGAAATTAGAAAAGATCATTTGCACTAACATTAATATCATCATTAATATTGCTAGTAGACACCCTCGTAATTGAAAACATGACTACCTCCACAGCATTAATTTGTAGTATTCATTATATTCCTATCTAGCTGTACAAACAAGAATCTGTCCAAGCGATATGTAAAAACGCTTACAGGAAAACTAATTCATGCATTTAGTCGTAACATATCGTGAAATATTTATTACAATTATTTGCTTATGTTGACCTGATGATGGCAATCCTCTGTTTGCGGTGATAGGTTCGCGTTGATATGTGACAGAATGAGATTGACGATTGTAAAGTTAGATGCTGATGAAAGATAGTAGGCTGGGAGCAAGTGTTAGAGAAAGTTAGACTGTAGAGGACCTGAGCCATCCGTCTTCAAGGAAGTACCTGAGATTCATACATGAGAAAAAGACATACCAGTTCAAGATTCTATGCTCCAGTCTCACGACAGCTCCTCAGGTATTCACCAGAGTGTTCGCACTAGTGTCATCTTGGGCTCACAGGAACGACATCCATCTTTTCAGATATCTGGACGACTGCCTGATTCTAGCAGACTCAGAGACGACCCTTCTTACTGCAACCTTCACAGAGAGTGGAATACCTCGGTATGATTATAGACACTGTTCAAAAGAAAGTCTTCCCATCAGACGAAAGAGTACACAGACTGAAGGAAGTGGCTGCACCCTTCTTCAGTCTGTTAGGCCATCTAACCTCTCTTATCTGTCTTGTTCCAAACGGCCGCCTCAGGATAAGATCCCTTCAGTGACAAGTTTGAGTTGGTGGATAGTAGATGAAAACCTTCAAAGGGGCCAGAATCTTCTCGTTCCCCCTCTGGATTGGATGCTCTTCACAGATGCATCAAAAGAAGGGTGAGGGTCTCTCCTGCTGCACCATACTATCTCCGGCTTTTGGTCAGAGTCAGAAAGGTATCAGCACATAAATCTAGAGATGAGAGCAGCCTACTTAGCCCTTCATCCATTCCAACAGATGCTGGCAGGTCACTCTGTGGTATTGATGAGCAACAACACCACAGTAGTAGCTTACATAAACAAACAGGGCGTTACCTTTTTGCAGCCTCTATGCCACCTTCAGTAAAGATCCTCAGATGGTCAGAAGAGCATTCGGTGTCTCTGTCAACTCGATTCCTTCCCTGCAAGAGGAATGTGCTCTTGGATAATCTGAGCAGAGCGACTAAGACAGTAGACTCCGAATGGTCTTTGAATCGTCAGATATCCAACAAAGTCATGACTTTGTGGGGTTCCCTGACTGTAGACCTGTTGGCAACATCTCTGAGCAACAAGCTTCTGCTATGCTGTTCTCCAGTCCCGGACCCTCAGGCTCTGTGGCAATACGCATTCCAACAACAGTGGGACAACATCGATGGGTATGCCTTTCCCCCGTTTTATCTGATGAGAAGACTGCTCAACAAGACCAGAGGGTCCAAAGATCTAATGTAACTCCGCTATGGCATCATGCAGAGTGATTTCCGGACTTCCTGCAACTTCTAGTAAATATACCAAGAGAACTCCTTCCACGACCACATCTACTCAAACAACCACACGCAAACATCTTAGGCAAGGCCGTGCCGTCACTTCGACTTCACGTGTGGAGTCTATCCAGCGTCTCCTCTCTCAAAAGGGCTTTTCACAAGTTGCGGAGCGAATGCCTGGATACTTGCGTAGGTCCTCAGCCTCGGTCTACAAGACTAAACGGAGAGTATTCTGTGGTTGGTGTCGTGGAAGGAATACCTCTCCACTCGATGCCACTATTCCAGTAATGGCGGAGTTTCTGCAACTTCTAGTAAATCTGCCAAGAGAGCTCCCTCTACGATCAGATCTACACAAAAAACCAACGCGCAAACATCTTCCACAAGACCGTGCAGACGCTTCAACTTCACGCATTGAGTCTATCCAGCGTCTCCTCTCTCAGAAGGGCTTTTCACAACAAGTTGCGGAGCTAATGTCCGGATACTTGCATTGGTCGTCAGCCTCGGTCTACTAGGCTAAATGGAGAATATTCTGTGGTTGGTGTCGTGAAAGGAATATCTCTACACTCGATGCCCCTACTACAGTAATAGCGGAGTTCCTTGTATACCTTTGGGAGGAAAAACTCCTTTCAATCTCGGTGGTGAAAGGCTATCACTCAGCTTTAAGCCTTGCTTTTAAGCTGAAAGGAATAAATGTTTCCTCTTCATTGAAGCTTTCTTTACTCATCTGGAGTTATGAGATCACTTGGCCCAGTCTGAGATTAGGCCTCCTCCTTGGAACGTGGTTTGTGTCTTGAGATCCTTGAAAGGACCTCTTTACGAACCATTACGCCATGCAACTGACCGAAATCTCGCTTTGAAGACTGCATGCCTGCTCACTTTAACCTCCGCAAAGAGAGTCAGTGAACTTCATTGCCTCTTGTATGACATCGCCCATTCAAGGGGATGGGGTAAAATGACACTCTGCTTCATCCATGAGTTTAGTGCTAAGACTCAAAATCTGGGGATGCTGGCCATAGATTCAGGCCCTTTCAGATTACGAGTCTTCATTTTGTAACTAATGACCCAGATCAGTTGTTACTATGCCCAGTGAGGAGTTTGAGATACTATCTTAAAAACACTGCAGCAACACAGCCCAGACTAACACCTGTTTGTTAGTTCAGGTTGAGTACAGAGGAGGCTCACCAAGAACACGGTTTCCTCGTGGATTCACCAAGACATCAAAAGAGTCTTGGCCCAGGACCCTCCTCAGGCTCGTCAACCTAGAGCTCATGATATCAGGGGAATCAGTACTTCACTGGCATTAAAGCACAACTTTTCTGTGTTGCAAATTCTCTAAGCGGGCGTGTGGAAGAGACAGACCTCCTTCACAGCCCATTACTTAAAAGATGTGACCCACAGGAGACTCGATACGTTCACTATCAGTCCTGTGGTACCTGCTCAACAAGTGGCATAAGATACCTCAGGCTCTTTGATGGACAAGTAGCAGTTGGTTGACGACATTGGTTACCCGGGTTAAGACTGGGATGAATAAGAAGAATGTCTGGCTTTCCTTTCTTCATCTCCCCTCCCCCCCCCCTTGGGGTACAGCATCATGTGTCCCTCTGCAAGTTGGCTGTAACCTCTGCAGGTAATTATCACTTCCCATGTTTATCCTAGTATTAGTTATAAAATTGTTATAACCCAGCCACTGAGGGGGGAGCAAGCCAGCCTCAACTTGGTGCCGGTCCCAAGCCCGGGTAAATGGAGAGGGTTGGTGGCAAGAAGGGCATCTGGCCATGAAAAATTAGCCAAAACCAATATGGGCAGTGGAGATTGTGCATCGACCCCACATAGGGATGGGAGGGGATGCAGACAAAGAAGAAGAGGTTATAAAATTGTTATACTGTACACGTCCCCATTGCTTTCTGGGAGGGAGTAATGGGATACGTCTGGTTTTCCTATATAAACTCGAAGATGTTCATACAAACAGCAACCTCTATTTTACTGCATTGCACTGGCCGCGAGTATACTCACTTTGTATATTTCAGCGAGGTGTCAAAGATTTCCCTAGACCACAGTCATATACTGTACTAGGTAGAACCGGGTTAATGTCCATGCCAGATCTAAGACTTCCATCCACCTAAGAGTGAGTCATACACATAGATAACGGAAGGTTTATTAGTATGGGAACAAATGACAAATTCAGAAATAATTTGTATTTCTCCCTAACTAATGCAAACCTGGAGTTATTTATATAAATTGGCCCGCCATCACCTGTCCCCCAGAAGCCCTGCCTGCAATACAAAAGTGAAATCTTTCACTGCTGTGAGTATATATAGTGATATAGTGGCAGCTGGGTATCGCCCTGCCTACCCACCCAAGCGGTTAGGCAAGGTTGCCACCTCACAATTAAAGAGCAATGGCTACCTCCAGCTACTGCTGAAAGATAATCCACATAAATAATCCCAGGTTTGTATTAGTTAAGGAAAAATACACATTAGTCATGTTGATTGTATGTTTAAGGGTTGGACAATCCATAAAGGTAAGGGTCACTGATTAGTATTCTAGAGATGTATTAGTTGTTGGTGTTGCTGATTGTGTGGCTCAATTAGTTTGTCTGTATTATATTGTTTTGGGGAAAGTATTTAGTGAGATGCATTCTCGCTTGTTTGTTCTCTTATTACATATGGGCATGGTATTGTGCACAAGTTCTCTCATCAACTTAGCTGACATCAATTGGAATTTCCTTGATCATAATGTGTGAGAATTATGAATTCTACTTACAAAGTTATAATGAGTCCACTTATGCTCAACCCACATGAATTTTTGCACTGTATAAACAATATAATAGAATTTACCTTTTTTAGCAGGTTAGAAATAAAATAGGAGATATTAAATGAACTTCTTGGAATGTTCTTCTGTATATAATCATACAACAATTGTAATGTAATAAAGAAGCTTATTCTAGATAAACTCACCTGTTGGAATGATTCCTCGTAATTACTGTTGTATTCTGCCACCCTCACGATGTAATTCAATTTTCCTAGTACGAAAAAACAGTGAGCCGCCGATAGTAGGTAATACTCGGATATTATGACAGCGCCGCAGTTATGTACATAACCTATCTGGAAAAAAAGATAGATATCGCATGATAAGTTAACTTTAAACTCTTCTTTCCTTCCTAGGGTAGAATCGTATCCTCCTGAGTAAGGGAAGGTTTTTTATTCACATAATTTCAGAAGACGTGTTTGAGCAAAAAAACATTAATGAATTGAGGTGTTTAAAGGCCATTGCAGCAATTATGACACAAAACAGTAAATAGAGAAGTCTCACGGGAGTTTTGATCTGAAGAGAGACTAGCCAGGGAACATCAAACTGGGGAGACACAGTTCCTCCTCTAATTTTGGCAATATTCGTCAGAAATCGGTTTGAAGAGTCCACGGGCTTACCACAATCTCTGGGTAGTACGGCTCTCAGCAGCTTGTCTACAGACTTATTTTTTCTTCTGTGTTGTAAATTGAAACCAAGACAATTAATTACCCAATATTCATGAATTAAAGGTTTAGAGGGCACTCATGAATGGCAGAGATAAGGGACAGTGACAATGACATAGCTACCAGGACAATGCCCTTGAGATTGACCATATATCCATATGATCAGTGCCCAAGCCTATCCCTCCACCTAAGCTAGGACATGGTAGAACCAGGTTGCTGCTGATGACTGAGCAGGTAGACCTATAGGCTTCCCCAAACCCCCATCTTTAGCTCACAAAGATGGTGAGGTTGTAGACACTACAAGAAACTATCGAGGTTGAGCGGTACTCTGAGACCAGTCCGGCGATTGCTAAGCAGGGGCGTTTACAAAAGGTCACCACAACCCTGGCTTTTGATCCTTATTAATATTCTAACTTTCAAGAAAAATAAAATATTTCTTATGGTCAGTCATTCCAGATCTTTTATAGAGACTTTTGATATTTCATCTTATTTTTCTCTGCAGAGTAATTGAATATACAGATTATTTACTGAAGTTTTATTATCGACTATATTATTATTAAAATTTTTCTTTTACCTGGAGCAAGATACAAATGCCGTATCTTCCTGAGTGCAAGTGGCATTGCTGACTAAAATCTTGCATTCCTCAATATCTTTTTCGTATCCATTGCAATCCAAGATGAGATTCCAGATGAAATCAGGTTTCTTTCTAGGAGGTGATTCTTTGAGTGCTGTGGCCTGCAAAGGATCATACCCTAGCTTCCTGCAGATGACCTTGGGAGAAAGGAATAGTTCATTTTTTAGGAGGAAGGATAATAATTTCCCAAGTGAGTAAATTTCCGAAGAAGGTCACTAAGTATAATTGATGTCTATCGCAATCGTATCATAATTAACTTAAACTATCATTACCTAGGCATCCTTACACTGCTAAAAGGTTTGGTCATGGTCCCTTCCACCAGTGAAATTACTATACCTCTTGCTTATTGCACACCCAACTTTTGTTTCCATATCAAACATCTAACCGAATTCCTTCAGATTTATCACACGTATAGTTTACATAACTAAACTGTATGAATTACTCAACCCTTGGTAATATAATCTGATAAGGAAAAAATATCATTTCAAGCATAAACAAGCAAATTAGGTTGGAAATTACTTTGTATTATCATCGAATCTGAAAGTTGGTGGATCTATTATCTAATAATTATTAAAGAATGTATGTTCAAAACGATTCTAGTAAAATTCTAGATAAATGAATTATTGATTTGTCTCTTTGACTGAAGTTTTCAGGTTATGTACGTAACCTATCTGGAAAAAAAGAGAAAAACCGCATGATAAGTTAACTTTAACCTCTTCGTTCCTTCCTTGGGTAGAATCCTATCCTCCTGAGTAGGGGAAGGTTTTTATTCACATAATTTCAGAGGACGTGTTACAGCGAAAACACATTAGTGAATTGAGATGTTTAAAGGCCATTGCAGCAATTATGACACAAAACAGTAAATAGAGAAATCTCACATTCAGATCTCCCTGGACAATTCTATCCTGTTCGTAATACCAGGCAGGCAGTTAATTCTAACAGCCAGGCCTTCTCCATCATGAGGCTCAATACTACACAGTATTCTAGAAGTTTTATTCCAGCTGTTATCAAGTTGTGGATGATCTTCCTAATCAGGTAGTTGAATCAGTAGAACTTCAAAAGTTCAAAGTTGGAGCAAATGTTTTTATGTTGACCAGGCTGACATGAGTCTTTTTATAGTTTATATATGACATATCTGTTTTTGACGTTGTTGGTAGTTTATATATGATATATCTATTTTGACGTTGTTACTGTTTTTAGAATGATTTATTGTTAATTTGTTCTCATCATTTATTTATTTCCTTATTTCCTATCCTCACTGGGCTATTTTTCCCTACTGGAGCCCTTGGGCTTATAGCATCTTGCTTTTCCAACTAGGGTTGTAGCTTGGCTAGTAATAATAATAATAATAATAATAATAATAATAATAATAATAATAATAATAATAGTAATAATAATAATTTTGTGCCAGTTAACTAATATGTTAATAATAGGCCCTTACTTTACATACAAAGAAATAGGGACTAATGTGATAAGAAGAAGACTGTTATGAAAATTATATGAACAGAGATACTGTAGTTAAAGAAATGCCTGGAGAAAAACTTAAGATGCCTGAGTAAATGTATAGAACTTGAGAATCAAAAAAAAAAAAAAGAAAAAAAAATGAATGGCTAAGGTCAACGAAAGTTGATACAAAGGGTATGTATAGTTATAAACTGATATGTGATCTAGTGCAGCCTATAGAAACTGTCCCCGTGGGCCAAGGTAGTTAGAAGGTGAGAAAGATCTACCCTTTGTTATCTAAATCGATGAACTACCTTCACTAATCCACGTACAAAAGCGGTTAAAGAGCTTGATTTTCTTACCTGGGCATCCAAATCATCAAATCCTTTGTTGCAAATGGCACCGGACAAAGAAAGGCTGCTAGATCTTATCTCCAAATGCCCTGCATTCTTCTTGGGGCCAGCTAGGTGAGCCTTAAAATTCTGAAAGAATAAATGTTCATAGTTCGAGACTTATATTTAATTTTTTTTCTTGATATGCATTAGCTAACAAAATTATTAGCAAAATAGTTGATCTCATTTATTACATCAAAATAGACAATAAATTTACTCAATTCTGTAAGATGGTACACCATGTTACCCAAGTGGGGCTGGAAGGTTTCATCATCATAAGAATCCCCAGCATCTTTACTTATCATCTTAAGAAATGTAAGTGTCCTCCCGAAATCCACACAATACTCAATGCAGCGAAAAATGACCGAGAGGGGAAGGCATTTTGTTTGAAACTGATTCCCCAGTGGTGCCATGTCTCCACAGATAACTGGCCCACTTTCCAACCCATCCCCCCTACTCTCTGTCTCTCTCATATTCTCGTTCTCTGATTTAACAGTAATTCTTTCTTGCTTATTCCTTCTAACACTAGCTCATATTACTGTTTTTATAAATAAAATGACTGCAATTCCATTTAATTCATTATTACATCTTTTATACATGATGTCATCCCGGTTGCACCTTCCCCCTCCTTTCCACACCCTTTCCCTACCATCCACCTCTCTCATCCGCCTCACCTTTCACGGAACTCCAGTCATCTACTCGCATGGCTCAATTTTTCCTTTATCATAGAATTATGTTTCTTTTTCTTTCTATTTTATCCCAACACATCAGCTTAGGCTTTTGCCTCCTTCACCTCTCATTTTCTTAACTTGCTGTTTCTCACCGTCCTTGGACCTACATGCCCAAAGCACACCAATCCAATGGCCCCCCCCCCCCCCTCTTTCCTTACATCACATATTGCATTCGCTTGGTGGGAAACCTTTTCTTTCCCTAATTCATTATGAGAGAATGTTATCACAATGAGTGTTTTTGTGTGTAGCAGCAACATCTGACACATAGGTATACCCGTGAGAAGGACCTGCTCATATGTCATGGTCAAGAAGAGGGGAAACCTTTATACAGAAATTACACCTTGAATTTTACCTCCCTGGTGGTGTGGAACAAGAGTTATATTAATTTTAGATACAATTTCCGATATACACCAATTTATCTAGAAACAGGGAAAGAGAAATAAAGTCAGAAACAGAGTATAAAGGCAAGCCGGTGATTTGTGAAGATGTATGTACCAGTCGACTCAAAACCAAGTGCCCTACCATATCGGCAGTTGTTCGCTACGTTGAGTATACAGAACAAAACTATTTTGTCTCTAGCCTGATAAAACAAATATCTAAACTCATGAAATTAAGAAAAATGGCAGAATCTTGTCACACACAGACAAAAAACTGAAACAATTTAACCTGAAATAACAAAGAATCCTGCATCTGGCTTCATTATGGCTAGAGTAAACACCATCTTCTTACTTTAATAAATCTAAAAATAAATAATTTTTGCACTGATTGACAAACCAAGCTCCCTTACTTAGAAAATCCGAACACTAAATCATTTTTACCCAGCACAGTATCCTACTTCAATGTGGCAGAAAATCGATCTTTTTTTCCCAAATAATGTAAAAAAATCCTAGTATATTTCCAAAGCAAAACCGAAAGCTACAACATTTCATTTAGCATAAAAATAACCCAGCATAGAAAAAAACTGCGGTACCTTACTTTTGTATGACAAAAGAATCCAACATCTTACCCCTGTATGGCAGAAAACTCCAGCAACTGCATTGACAGAGCAGTTGCTAGCTTCTTCCCAAACAAACCCTGGACACTGAGTGAGGGACGTTTCTTGACCGTTGCAGGAAAATTCGCTGAAGAGTATAGGTTCAAACCCCATTCCAAAGTAAGAGCCAAAGACAGGTTGCACCATGCCTCCTTCATAACCGAGATTCCTGCACACGATCTGTTTAAAAAATTATAATATCTTTTTAGCAATAAAATATTTCTTTCAGAACTTTGCGTCTTCTTTATCATCTATTTCTATATCAGAATAAACACGACTAAAAGTTATCTAGCCTTGATTTACCTATCGAGGAGGAAAGGAATCTCTTTAAATTCACGAAAATGATGATGATTTCCTAACAACCTAAGCTGATGTTAAACTTACCTCGGCTTCGAATTGATCAAAAAACGGATGACATATCATAATCCAAGTTCTATTGTACTTTAGGTAGATGTTTCCAGCAATCGTGTTTTCTGGAAAGGGGCTTTGGATGTTGGATTCCAAGCGGATTATTCCCTCTTTGTTGCACAACTTGTCGTTTTCATCGCTGCCAGGATACAGAAATGAAGGGCAGTTATTGCAATTACATTTTATTGAAATCTAATTCAAACAAATTTTATTGTCTTCATTCAGTCTATTCGTGATGAAAACAAGATAAAGAAGAATGCTTACTTGAGGACATACCTACCCAAGGTCGCTCAAGTATGTAGCTGATTCTGAAACAGCCAAGGTACTAAACTAAGTTATCCTTGAAGTCTAGTAGCAGGCTATATCACTTCTATAGTAAACATGGAAATGTTCAAAGATGTAAGGTTTCTTAACTTATATGTGTTCAAATGTGTATTTGGATCATTTTTAGCTTTGTTGGCACAGTGCCTACTTTTGGGAAAAATTTTTAGAAGCTAATTAACATAATTAGTGTTTATTATAGCTAACGCATCTAATAGAAATGTATCTTTTTTCTAAGTGTCCTAGAATCATGTGCAAGACCACTTTCCTTGGTGAAAGGGTTCCAGCAATCATCACCGGCTGTGTATAAACAGTATACAGTACAACTCAGTTTTTCCCAGTGACAGCTACAGTCGGTTTCCTTACATGCTCTCCCCTTTGCATGGCCACCACAACTAATCACACATTAGAGGCGGTGGTCCTGGTGGGCCATCATCACTGCAGGGACAAACCATCCCGTCGTTTACTTCCCATCTCGTTCTGTGATGGACACATTGGGAGAACCCTGTTTGTCTGCTGCCTTCCAAAGTAGCATCTACAAATGAGCACATCTTACGTGGAAGTAGAGATTTTTTGTCTGTTGGTGGCAGAGACATGATGTGCAAGGGCTCAAAAACTTGGAGTGAGGCAGTGTCAGGCTCAAAGTCCTGTTGTTGTAATCATTGACGCCCAACACTTTCTGTATCATGTGGTGTGGCCCTGTGGAGGAAGTGTTGGGGTCTTAGCAGAGTCAATGAAAGCAAGACTTGCATCATGTTCTTCCCTGGTATTTGATCATTATGCTGAATTATCAACAAAGGCACATGAGAGGCACTGTCGAGCTGGTGTTGGTGCAACCACATTCAATCTTGACCTACAGAGCCCTCTGCCAAGTCGTGATGCCCTTTTGAAAAACAGGTTCAACAAACATAACCTGTCACTTCTCCTTAGCACATTTGACCTGGGATGTGGGGTATCAGCTGAAAGTAACGATGATGGTGTCTTTCTGCATGAAGAAGCAGATGCAACTATTATCAGTTATCTGTTTCAAGCCACCAATGTTGCCCGAGATGTGGTCCGGCTTCTAAGTGATGACAGTGACATTTTTGTTCTACTGGTCTACTGGACATGGCGATATGGTTTACAGGGTCGTCTCTCCATCCAGATGGAGAAGTGGGATAGTGTAGTGCTTGATATCAATGCTATGTGTACAAACTTGAGGGACACATTGTGTTCACAACTTCATAGAGCCCAAGCAATAACAGGCTGTGATACTGTGTCATACCCTTTTGGCAAGGGCAAAGCTTCTGTTTTGAAGACACTGACGACAGGAATCATTCCGGAACTTTTTAACGTGCTAGGGGAAGAAGGCGTAACCGAGGCATATCTCATGGCAGTTAGACAGTAGTTTTTTGCAGCTTTATATGGACAATCAGAAGGTACTACCATGACTCAAGCCCGTTACAATCTCTATACTTGTAAGTGCAGGAAACCATTGCGCATCATATCTCTGCCATCAACAGACAAAAATCTCTACCTCTATATAAGACATGCTCATTTGCAGATGCTACTGTAGAAGGCAGCAGACAAATAGGGTTCTCCCAATGTGTCCATCACAAAGCAGGGATGGGAAGTAAATGATGGGATGGTTTGTCCCTGCAGTGATGATGGCCCACCAGAACCACAACCTCTGATTGATGAGTGTGATTAGTTGTGGTAGACGTGCAAAGGGAAATGCATGCAAGGAAACCAGATGTAGCTGTCACTGCGAAAAACTGAGTTGTACTGTATACTGTTTCTGCACAGCAGGTGATGATTGCTGGAGCCCTTTCACCAAGAAAGAACACATTGAGGAGAATGATGATCAGGATGGGAATGAAGATAATGAAGATCTTTATTCGTATGAAGATCTGAATGTGAGCGAGATGCATGAGGATTAGTTCAGATCAAAATCTCCACAAGTAATCAGTTGACATGCATACAATAACATTCGTTACAGTTAGTTGCTAAAGTAGGAACTTTTCAACAATGGCGGTTCAAAATGACCTTGACCTTTACAATAGATCATTACCTTGTCCATTTACCATAAAAAAAAAGATATGAGAAATTAATTATTTGTATCAAAGTTCTATAGAAGAGTGGTATCACACATGATTTTAGGACTCCTATTCAAAACGTTACATTTTGATTATATGCATCTTTTTTTTCAAAATCTGCAGGTCAAATTGGAAAAGTGCTAAGAACAATTTTCAAATGGTTGCATGTGTAGAGATCTAAAGTAAATTGTTTGCAAGAGTCCAAGGTCTGTCTTTTTTATCATTAATGCACAATTTCGCTGACATCATTCACCATAACAATATATAAACCTCACCATAACAATATATAAACCTCACTTAGTCATACTTTTATGATGAAAATACTGTACAGCCATAAATGACTTTGACCTTTACATTTGATGGTGACCTTGATTTTTAATCGCAAAAAAAAATATCAGAAATGAATTCCTCGGGTCAAACTTGTTTAGAAAAGTGATCTTCCACCTGATTCTAGGACCTTAGTAAATGGGCTACATTTTACTTAGATGTATTACCTATAATCATCACTAATTATGCTGATTGGCTCATAGAAATTTTTTCACAAAGTTGGCGCTGTGCCAACAAAACTTAAAATGATCCAAATTCACATAAGAACACATTTTACTTAAAAAACCTTCCATCTTTGAACATTTCAAGTTTGACTTTGTGGCAACTAGACTATTGTGGCATGTATGAGCATTTTAGTCAGATATCCCAAGAGCGGCTGAGCAAAAGTTTTGAAGAGGTTTGGCAGGAATAGTCACCAGGTAACTTTCTTACCTAATCAACTACAAGCAGAACTTACCTTGAGAGCTGGTTGTGATTGTATGGCAAACTATCATCAATTCCGACTTTTTTTTCTCCCAGAAGGCAGTTTTTTTTTTTTTTTTTTCAAGAAAGTTACCAAAACGATTACAAATTTCCGTCGGTTTTTTTTTTTCGTTTCTGACCTTTACTGCTAAAACGCATGCAATCTTTAAATGTAATACCTCTTTCTAACTTCATCGGAGGGGGGGGGGGGTATGAATAGGGACATTAATTATGATTACGTTGCTTGAATAATTTAATATTATGGTTTAGCCTCCCCCCGCCTCAAAGAAAACAAAGATAAAATTAATAGGACCCAAACTTAGAAAACAAGTGAAATATAGGAATTAAACCAGATGAAATATAAACATGAGCGAATTCTGAAACACATCTACACAGAGTAAAGCTACTACTACTACTATTATTATTATTATTATTATTATTATTATTATTATTATTATTATTATTATTATTATTATTATTATTATCATTATTAGCTAAGCTATAACCCTAGCTGGAAAAGCAATATACTATCCTATAAGCCCAGTGGCTCTAAAAGAGAAATATTGCCCAGTGAGAAAAGGAAATAAACTACATGAGAAGTAATGAATATAACATATCTTAAGGTCAATAACAACGTTAAGATAGATCTTCCATATAGAAACTATGAAGAGAGACTTGTGTTAGCCTGTTCAACATAAAATATTCGCTGGCAGTTTGATTTTATTAAATCATATTAGAGGGTAACATAGAAAATTAAAATTCTTAATACAGAAGTGAGTGTGGCCGACAACCCAATGTTCCAAGACAGTGAAGTAGGAATAAGAGAGTAATAAAGTTAAGAATGGGTATATCTCCATACTTCGTCATAAAGAGCAAATCATGGTATCAACAGCATTAACATCCACATTGCTTCTAGATTCATTGATACCGGTAGTAAAAATTTTACACAAAATATAGGGAGAAAGCTACCGAAAAGGAAATAGAGTTTACGTATTGTCGAGGTTGATTAAGAGAAAACCAACGAGGATTGCAAATAGCCTGCATCTGAAAGAACACATAAAAACCTGTTATGTGTGCATCTGAAATATTATGCTTTAGATCTGGACCCTACTTTAGTTACTTCGTAAATAATATTCTTTGCTTGTTATCAATTTCCTATTACTTTTGAAAATACATGGAATTTATATCGCCCTACTTTTGAAGAACGTTTGAGAAAGTACGAGGGCTCTCATGATTATGGATTTTCACGAGTCAAAACTTCAAGACACGTTATAGTGTATTCTCAGTTATGATAATTCTAATGGTAACAATACATACCTTCCATTTGCGCAGTCGCTGATGCCATCACAGACACTTGACTCTGGAATGCAGGAATTGGACGAAAGGAACTCCTGGTCACAAACAAAATCGCCAACTGAGCAGTTGATGAAATCGCCGCTAGTTTGGCAAACGACGCCTGCAACCTATCGTTTGTCGTAAAGAAAACATATAGATAAAGTATTAGAGAACCAGGGACACAAGTGGTACTTAGATTAGCTTTGTCCCAATATTCATCTATACAAAATATTTTATATCTATCAGTGTAACTATATGTTTATATAAAATGTGTATATATATATATATATATATATATATATATATATGTGTGTGTGTGTGTGTGTGTGTGTGTATATATATATATATATATATATATATATATATATATATATATATATATACATATCAAGGACTACTATACACAGGACTTGCACACCCAGATTCCTAGCTCTGCTAGTGGAGGCCAGTCCAGTGTACCACAAGCATTGGAGGTGGAAGGTTGTGTCACTCTGTCTTTCCCGCATGGCAGCATTTAGAAGTGGCTAGTGTTTGTTAACATAGGTTATTGCTGATTTTGTTTGTTTGTTTGGTTCTTCATAGGTTCTTTCTTGCTGATTTTGTGTATTCAAATTGCCGAATAAGTGTGATGTTGTGAACTGTAACGATGATTATAACAAGGATAACAGGTACTGAGTGTTTCAACTGCCAAAAGACCGTTTTTTATAAAAGACAGAAGTGGCTTGATGTGATACCACCACATAAGAACTTTGTTGTTTATTGACACATTTTTCATTTCTGAGAAACACTGGGGTGTTAACCCTCCTGTCAAATTGCCTGGTGGTTCTTAGCGACCTGCGATCCCTCCCAATGTCTCCAATGTGCTTGCTTCATGTCTGCCATCTTCAAAACCTGTACCTCGCCCGGCAAAGAGCAAAGACAAGCAACTGAGGCATTTTTTTCAGGAAGATATGATTACTTCATTTGATGTTTCTAGACTTGAACGTGACCTACAGAAATAGTACAAGAACTTAATTATTTCAATGTCGGAAGAAAGGTTAGTGTGTCTGTTCATAACAGAAAATTTCAGTGAGTGTAGCCTGTCTGTGATTATCGAAAACATGTCCACGTTGTGTAGCCCACTGATCTGCCGGGTATTCAAGAAGGACATTAATGTACCACTGGGTAAGACACTTCATCCCAACAATGGTTTGAGGTTGTATGGTCAGTTCGCCAAAGCTGTGCACTTAGAAATTAACTATGACATCCCGTTTGACAAATGATTCAGAATATTGACCCTCTTCTTCAAACCCACACATCAGCCTGTGTGAACACCGAGAATGAGAAGAAGCTGGTATTTTTTGTACGTTTGTTGGAACTTTTATCGCAGGAAGTCTTCCATGAATGATTATTGTTTTGCGATTGAATCATACCCCAAGTGTAGTTATGAACAGCTCAGAGCTTTTTTGGTGCTTCCAAGGAAACGCAAGCTGCAGTACATTAATTCATTTATTGACAAGGATCAGATGATGAGGGAAACATTTGCCAGTGAAGACACTGCAGCAGAAGAGTTTATTCCTCGTGATAGATGAAATGCAGATTCGGCCAACTGTAGCATTTTCTGGTAGGGTTCTGAGTGGCATGGCAGTGAACAAGCCAGACTGCAAGGCCACTTCTATGCTATGTATTAGGATAAAGTCGCTACACAGTGGACCTAGTTTCATGATTTCTGTGACACCCATCCACAAGTTCAGTGCAGCATACCAGCTTGAGTGTGTGAAGGAGGCGACAGCTGCTGTTGAGAGGGCAGGTAGGGGTGTCATCAGGTTTATCACAGACAACCACAAGATAAACCAGCAGTACTGTAAGCTGTTTGATTTTCCGGGTGATTAATGTGCCACAGCCAAGCATCCTCTTGATAGAGAGCGCGTCTGGTTTCTCCTTTTTGACACAATCCATCTTCTGAAGTGCATCCGCAACAACTGGATCAGTGAGAAGTGCCAGAAGATCTATTTTAACAATAAAACGACAGCATCATTTGCTGACCTCAAGAAAATGTACAAGTCAGAGAAAGGCAGCATTCTGAAGACTACTCCCCTCACTAAATTTGCTGTTAACCCCTCACGACTTCAACTACAAAATGTGCAGCATGTCTTGAAGGTCTTCAATGAAAAGTTTGTGGCATCATTGAAGCTCAGAGGATATCGTGACACTGCTAAGTTCATCCAAATCATCCTCAACTGGAGGAATCTAAGGAATGTATCTGGGAAGGGGCAAGATCAGTGCATGTGCAGCATACCAGCTTGAGTGTGTGAAGGAGGCGACAGCTGCTGTTGAGAGGGCAGGTAGGGGTGTCATCAGGTTTATCACAGACAACCACAAGATAAACCAGCAGTACTGTAAGCTGTTTGATTTTCCGGGTGATTAGTGTGCCACAGCCAAGCATCCTCTTGATAGAGAGCGCGTCTGGTTTCTCCTTTTTGACACAGTCCATCTTCTGAAGTGCATCCGCAACAACTGGATCAGTGAGAAGTGCCAGAAGATCTATTTTAACA